>NW_023495461.1:0-368017 GCF_904425465.1 Colossoma macropomum
ACAATAAAAAGACCTTGGTTCAAAAAAAATTCTAGTATATAAGTATACAAGGAAAAGCCCATAAGTTCACATAAGCTCACTTAGACTTTTATGTTTAATAAAAGAAATCAGTAAAAAAATACAAATAATTATCATATAAAAAGCTACTCTTCAATGTCTATTATTGTGAGTTGTGAGCCAGTAAAATGATTGTAGTTTGACGTGTGTGTGAAAATGAGGACTGTAACAAAGTCACCATCAAAACTTTGCAAAAGTTTTTGCTCTTCAGAATCCAGTACACAACTAATGCAAATGGTCAGTAAAATAGAACAAGACCAACTACTTACATGAACCAAACCTCCATTCACCTATTAATTTGGAAAAGGTAAACAAAGTGAATACAAAAATAACAAAATGAATGCAATTAAAATATTATATTAGTGGACTAAAACTGTTATAATAAGTCAACTAGTTGAAGAAACAGTCTGAGCTCAAATGCATCAAATTTTGAAACGTTTTATTATTGGTTTCCAGCTTAACTATTTATTAGTCTTTCTTAAAAGAGTGTTTAAATGGTAAATGGGGACTCTTGGAAGCCCAGTTCTTTATTTCTTTAATTTGTTGACAAATCATCTAAAACTGCTTGATTTCATTATAAGATATGTCAATAAAACTGATCCATATGAACAATGTGTTTGTGGCCTTATTCTCTTACATACAGTCACGGATCACCTTTTCATTTATTTAATTTCCAATTAAAACAGCCATAAAGTACAAGATATTTATATATATTTTACAGAAAATTACACACAAGCCTCAACCACTAAATACTATGTTACAGCTTCCATTCTTTTCAGGAGACTCACTTCCACTGCTATGCCGATGACACTCAGTTATATTTAGCAAGCGACCCAGATGATAGAATTAAACTTAGCAAGATTGAAGACTGTATACAAGACATAAAAGACTGGATGTCGAGTAACTTTCTCCTTCTAAACTCAGATAAAACAGAGGTTCTGCTTCTTGGTCCAAAAGCAGCTAGAAACAAACTGTCTAATTTAACATTTAAACTTAACAATTTCACAGTTGCATCAAGCTCATCTGTAAAAAACCTTGGTGTCATTATAGACCCTGATCTGTCCTTCGACGCACATATAACTAATATTACTAGAACGCCTTCCTGCATCTCCGCAATATTGCTAAATTGAGAAATGCATTATCTCTACAGGATGCAGAAAAGTTAGTTCATGCATTTATTACTTCAAGGCTAGATTACTGTAATGCCCTGCTGGCTGGATGTCCCAGCAAAAGCCTTAACAAGCTTCAGTTGGTCCAGAACGCTGCAGCCAGAGTTCTTACAAGAACCAGAAAGTTCGACCATATCAGCCCAGTTTTATCAACCTTACACTGGTTGCCAGTAAAATTTCGGATTGATTATAAAATTCTCTTACTGACTTATAAAGCACTAAACGAACTCGCCCCTCAGTACCTGAGTGAACTTCTCTCTCACTATGAACTATCACGCCTACTTAGATCACAAAGTGCTGCTCACTATTAGTACCTAGAATTAATAAAGTTACGTCAGGGGGGAGAGCTTTCTCATACAAAGCCCCCCAGCTTTGGAATAGTCTTCCTGTTAATGTTCGGGACTCAGACACAGCCTCAGTGTTTAAGTCTAAGCTAAAAACCTACTTGTATAGTCCAGCCTTTGGTAATTAGTTTTCCCTGTCAGTTCTATACCTGCCAGAGTCTCTGCTAACACTGTAATTTGTGATCGGTCACCCATTACAGAACTGACTCTGTGTGTTTTCCTCTCTGTGTGTTTTCCTTTCTTTTCTTTGCCGAGTTGAACAGCTGGCCATCCTGTGTGTTCTGATGCTGCTGCCTTTTCTGCCTTGATCGGGTGCCACTGCTCGCCAGCCCTCTGGACCGGGTTACCAACATTGAGCCTCCTGCGGTACAATGGCGTGCAAACCTCACCCTCACAACCTGACCCCACTGATACTACTGCTGTTGCTGCATGAACTATTCAAAATTATTCACTTGAACCAATCAATCATTCAAACTAATTCAAATTAATCAATCACCCATTGTAGAACTGACTGTGTTTTTCCTCTCTTTCCTTTGCCGAGTTGAACAGCTGCCCATCCTGCTGCTGATGCTGCTGCCTCTGCTGCCTTGATCGGGTGCCACTGCTCACCGTGCAAACCTCACCCCCACAACCTGACCCCACTGATGCTGCTGCTGCTGCTGCAGCATGAACTGAATTATTCAAATTAATTGTTTCCTTCACCTTTACCCTGTTTTTGTACTATAATACTTTATACTAACAATGTTTACTATCCGGTGTCGACCAGAGGAGGATAGGTTCCCCTTCTGAGTCCTGGTTCTTCTCAAGGTTTCTTCCTGTTTCTCTTAGGGAGTTTTTCCTTGCCACTGTCGCCACTGGCGACGCTCATGGGGGCTCGGACCCGGATTTATTTTTGTAATGCTCATTTCCTTGTAAAGCTGCTTTGTGACAAACCCTGTTGTAAAAAGCGCTATATAAATAAACTTTACTTACTTACTAAACTTTACTTACTTTCAGTTTTACGAAGACATCTGCAGACACACCTCCAAAGTTCGGTCTTAGAGGTTGGTTGCACTTTCTGCTTTATGAACCAAGTAATCCCAACGATAACTTTGGACTCATCAGTCCATAAACCTTTCTCTACATCTCAGATCTTCAGTTTCAGTTTTGTTGTTCTAGTACATATTTTCATATTATTGTTTACAGCTTCTTGACAGCTACACATCCTTTCAGAACCATAGAGCTGAGTCATCTTCTCACAGTGGAAGGATGGACAGAAACACCAGGGGATGTTTTCAGATCTGAACCAGCTTGATTTTCTCCTCTCTCTCAAAGATGAAAGCTTTAAGTGCTGTTTATCTGATGGGGGCAGTTTTGGTGTCTATCAGGTCTTCCAGGTGGTTGTTAGGAGTCCAAGTTTCTCTAAATCTTTTAGTCATTTTTGAACTGTAGTTTTGGAAACTTCTGTTTTTTTTTCACTTATTTTCTGAATTACACAGCTAGTTACTTTTAAGATTGGAAGGATGGAAAAGCTAAAGTGGCAGTAGAGTCACAAAAGAAAAGACTGAATGCTGATAGATTTGATATGATATTGTGAAGTCCATAATTCCTGTTGGCTGGAATAGAGCGCATGTCACTCTTAGCCCTGTACTCCTAAGAAACATGGTTCTTCAAAAGTTCTTTAGTAAAGGCAGTGGTTCTGTATAGAAAGATGAACATTCAAAGAGCCATTTAGATGCTTAAATGGTTTTTCAGACTGATGGAGAATGTGTTGTATATGGTTCTATACAGCACCAAAAGAACTTTTCATTTGTTACAGGCTTGACATCGCAACAATAGCAGAACCCTTTTGGTGCTATATAGAACCATTTTCAAAAAGCATGCAAAAGGTTCTTGGATTGAGAGACCCTTATTAGTCCCATAACAGGGAAAATTCACCTCCACATTTAACCCATCCATGCAGTGAAACACCACATACACACTAGTGAATGCACACACACTAGGGGGCAGTGAGCACACTTGCCCAGAGCAGTGGGCAGCCTTATCCGCAGCGCCCGGGGAGCAGTTGGGGGGTTAGGCACCTTGCTCAAGGGCACTTCAGTCACATACTGTCGGCTCAAGGGATCAAACAAGCGATCTTCCGGTCACAGGGCTGGTTCCCTAACCTCCAGCCCATGACTGCCCCATGTGAGTGTTCATGGTTCTATGTAGAACTACTGTCTTTACACAACCCCACTCTAACTAACCCCAAGCGCAACACAATACAACACATACAACCATATAAACAACATTAAAACAACACAACAACAACAAAAATCGTGGAGGGGGAAGGTGGAGTGTGTGGCGCAGATCCACATACCAGGCCTCAAAAGCCCCCCCCCCCTCTACAAAAGGAGCAAGGGTCAGCCGCCACAATATTTATTTGTTGAGGCTTTTTTGTGTAGAATTTTTCCTGCTTTTTTAGACACTGAAAAAACATATTGCTTGTTCTTAATGTTTGTTTTGACTGGAAACTGAATAAATGAAAGAGTGGTCTCAGTATTGAGATAACAGTCCACAGCATTTATGAACTGAAACCTTAAATCTCAGAACATTAATTTTCCAGGAGAAAAATTAACATTCTTAACTTCTCATTACAGCTAATGTAAATAGATATTTTCCCTACTAACTTTTCACAATTTCTATTAATTTACACAATCTAATGCTCAGCTGGCACTTTCAACTTATGTCAACAATTAAAAAAAAGACAAAAATGGAAATAAAATGGTCTTAATATAAAATATCTTAATGTAATTCCAAGCCATTTTGGACCACTTCTGTTGATCATTATAGAGTGGTCACACAAGGTAAAAGGCTGCTGGCATTTTCAAAAGCTGAAAATAAATAAATAAATAAATAAATAAACTGTTACAAGGTTCTCATGTGACAGTGATGATATATAAGGTCACTCTCACTCATTTATCGCCATTGTGGAGGTCAGAGAACACACAAACCACATAAGGCATAAGGTTGCTGTCCTTCAAATACCAGACAATGATGTGAGCTACACAAACAGCCAGTAGGTAAACATTTAAAACATCCAGAATTAGAGCAATAATTCTATTGTATCTTTAGTGGTTTAAAAACAAAAGTTTGCTAAACATCATTAAGTGACATGATTTACTCAACTACAAAAGCAAAGTTGCCAACATTTAGATGTATTGTTGCAGGACATATATTGCTAGAGGGCTAAAATGGATAATCACTGTATCTTCCAGAAGGACAATAATGTGGACACCTGACCGTCAGACCTGTACCATCAGACCATCAGCTTGTTGGACATCCCATTCCAAAATCATTAGCAGAATATGGAGTTGCATCCCACTCTTTTGGGAAGCTTTCCAGAAGATTTTAGAGTGTGTCTGTGGGAATTTGTGTCCATTCAGTCAAAAGGGCATTTGTGAGGTCAGGCACTGATGTTGGACAAGAGGGCCTGGCTCACAATCAACGTTTCAATTCATCCCAAAAGTGTTCAGAAGGGTTGCGGTCAGGGCTCTGTACAGGCCACTAGAGTTCCTCCATATCAAGCCACGTCTTTGAGGGGCTTGCTTTGTGCACAGGGGCTCAGTCATGCTACAACAGGAAAGGGCCAAACTGCTGCCCCAAACTGTTTCCACAGAGTTGGAAGTGTATAATTGTCTAAAATATCTTGTTTGCTGTAGCATTAACATCATTCTTCACTGGAACTAAGTGGCCCAAACCTTGAAAAACAGCCCCAGCCCATTATCCCTCCTCCACCAAACTTTATTGTTGGCACTGTGCATTCTGATATGTAACGTTCCCCTGGCATCCACCAAACTCAGATTCATCCATCAGACTGCCAGATTTGTTCATCAGTCTGCCAGATGTGAAGTGTGATTCATCACTCCAGAGAACACGTTTCCACTGCTCCAGAGTCCAGTGGTAGCATGAACTGTTGCCCTTGGCTTGCACTCATACTGTTGTAGAGCTGCTTGCTGTGGAAAAACACACTGTATGAATAATCATTAAGTAAATTCAATAAGAACATAATCATCGAAGAATACACTGTAATTCACAACAGTGTTATATTGTGCTGTATTACATTCTATATGTACACACTACATTGTACATTTGTGTCCATTCAGTCAAAGGAGCATTTGTGAGGTCACTTGCGCTATTTGTGTCATGACTCCGGTATCCACTGCTGACCAAAGGATGATGGGTTCCTCTTTTGGATCCTATTTCCTCTCAGTATTTCCTCCTCAGGCTCTTAGGGAGTTTTTTGTTGACCTTGGCTTGCACTCATACTGTTGTAGAGCTGTTTGCTGTACAAAAACACACTTTTTTATACATGTGCCAAACTTTGGATATGAGAGGACAACAAGTGGACTTACTGCACCTATTAGGTAATCACCTGTTACCCTTTTTTTTCAAAATCTAGCTTAGGTTTAGGTGCAACAATACGTGGTAATGGTTTGATTGGTATTGAATGTCTGAGTGATATTGACAGTTCCTTGTACACAGATAGAGAACTTTTGAGTTGTATCCAGGTTTCAATTCATTTCATTTTCGTTTTTGATTTAGACTGAGGTGTTGCCTTTGTGCAGCTTTGACTTAAAATAATGAAATTTGTTGGTTGTCTGCTCACAGTACAAATTAAGAGTATGTTTGAGTGAGTGTAATCATCCTCTCACTGAGTTATCTGAAGTTGATTAATAAAATCCAGTCTAGTCTAGGGACCTGGGTCATGAGAACTATTAATTAATATGGCTTGTTCACCAGTGCTGTATGTCCATAATACTACTGCCCAGGTCTCCTTCTTTGACGTATCCAAACTCACATCAGAAAAGAAAAGTGAATGATGGTCATTTTTTGTTGTCCTATTTTACATTATTTAAGAGCACCATTTGTCAAGTATGACAAATGATTAATTATGGCAAACATATTCTTGCAGTAGAGCCAGAGCTATGGCAGCCAGTTGTAGTAATGCATAATTTACATGAAGGAAGACAAAAGCATTTTTAAGCAAAATGGGCATTTCGGATATCTATAATTACAACTTGAGGATGAAGAGCAGAATTGCTGCATTGGAAAGTTGAGGACATTTGACTAGGGAAAATTTATTGGGACAAAAAAAACACTTTGAATGCTACCTAACTAAGGACCTTATAACACATACATAAGCATTGAAAAACATATTTATAACTATTCAACTTTGGCAGCATGATCCAATTAGCGTTTCTTCTCAGGTATCCCACTGAGATATCTGTGATCAACTGCACCGTTTTTGTTATGCCCTGTATAACCTCATATCTTCTGAAAAAGATTGAGTACTTGGACTTGAGTCAAAATCTATTATCAGATGTCACGGTGGAGGACACGCTATGTCGTGGTGTGGGCATAATGCACAATCTCAACACCCTCAATGTGAGCCACAACTCACTAAAATCCTTTGGGCTCATGTCCCACCTGGTGACACGTCTGCAGAGACTGACATTTTTGGACATCAGTCACAATGACTTTATGACAATGCCACAGAAATGCACTTGGCCTGCGGGTCTAAGGTTCCTAAATCTGTCTTCCACAAAGCTTCGTAGGGTAACACCATGCCTACCTATGAGCCTGACAATTCTGGATCTCATTCAAAATTACCTGACAGAATTCCACCTCAGCCTTCCCCACCTTGTGGAGCTTAATCTCTCTGGAAACAGATTTCGGCAATTCCCTGATGGGGGAAGGTTCCCCATTCTCAACATACTATTCATTCAAAGAAATACCTTGAACATGTTTAACCGGAGTGACCTGATGAGGTTCAGCCATCTGCGATATTTGGAAGCTGGTCTGAACAACTTTGTGAGTTTTTGGCATTTCTCAAATGTGACATTGACCACTTGATCACACTCAGGGATGGCCATCAAAACTATGTGTGTGACTCTCCGTTCTTGTTAAGAGGTCATACAGCTGACAGGGCTCAACTGTCAGTCTTTGAGTGTTATATGATTCCTGCAGTCTCCATTCTCTGTGCTGCGATTGTCCTCACTCTAGTCCTCGTTGGTGTGACCTGTCACAAGCTTCATGTTTTATGGTACCTAAAGATGATCACTGCATGGTTAAAGGCAAAACAAAAACCAGCAGTGCGCAGAGCAGAGGGGAATCTTTGCTATGATGCTTTTGTTACATACAGTCAATGAGATGCTGAGCGGGTTGAGGAGATCCTCGTTCCAAAGCTAGAAGGTGCTCAGCCTCCATTTTGTAATAAATTCATGCAAGGCGTAGTACGCTGAAAGAGTAAAACTTTTGTCAATTAATTACAAAATGATTTAGATTGCTGTAATCTTTAAATGAACAAGTACAATAAACACCATTGTTTGTTGATCATGTAGGCTAACATTATAGCCCCTGCAAACCTCCTCATCACCATTTTGTCAGCTGAATTATTGAACTATTTTCCCCTGTAACTCTGTTATTCGATTAACTAGGAGAGTGTTGGCTGCCTGTGAAATGTTGTGACTGTGTCGAGCTGTTAGTGAACAATGAGGGACGAAAGGGAGTGGTGAGAAAATGTTTATTGCTGTTGCGCAGAAAGCACTTTTGTTGTTTTTTTTACTTTTTGGCATAATCTGAAAAATCTAGTAACCCTTTGCCTTGTGTTACATACTGTTGATGAATAAACTAATGTAAATGCTCAAAATTACTTGGACAAAAATTTGCTACATTAACTTTCTTTACAAGTTGATGGCCATCAAAAATTAAATTAGGAAATTGACTGATATTTTAAATTAATATGATAAAATAATTCTTTTACATTGTATACATAAATTTGAAACGTATAAAAATGAAACATCATAAATCTAAATCTTTTAACTTCACTTCTAAAGAATAAAAACGATCTTAAAAGCAACACTGGATTTTTTTTGTTTTGTGTCTGGACCAATATCCCTTGGCCAGACTACCACTCCACCCTACTTCTAAGCTGTGTTAACTGACCACCCCCAGACCACTCCTACAACCTCCCTCAAGAAGAAAGATGAAACAAAGAAACAAAACAAAAAACAGCAACAACAAAAAACAAAATCAACAAATAATCACAAACAACCTCCCTCCGACTCCACACTATGTGAGTATGTAACACATGAAAATGTAAGTATTATTTTCATGAGTCTAAGTTTAGGGGGCGGGGTTTTAGACAGACACCTCCCAATAGAAAGTACCCTATAAATGATGATTTTGCATATTATTACTCAACTATTCTCTCAATTAATGCCTAGAATTTTAATAGATCATAACATAATCCTAGTAAACATCTAAGGTCTGAATACTTTTGAATCCATTGTTTTTTATGGTTTTACTGTGTGACTGTAGTTTGAACTAATGCAGTACAATGGTTTATATAATATACTTGAAAATCTTTGCTGTTCAACTATTTAGCCCTGGTGCCATCTACTGGATATAACACTCCTCCTCAAAGGAATACCTTAAATCTTATTCAGTGGTCTTTTTCATGTTGTTACAATAAGCCAAAAAGTTACAATAAAACTTCTTTACAAAAAAATTTCTTGTTTTGATACTTCGAAGTATCAAAACAAGAAATTAAGAAGCTGGACAAAAATGAATAGCCCAAAAAGCAGCCTGAAATTAGGCAAGCCAAAATCAATGAGCTCCCTAATATGACTTGGTGAGTCAGTAAAGGCTGCTGTACTTGTGAACTGAGAATCTTGAATTATAGTAAAACGAATGCAGTACCTCTCCAGGTGTGTGAGGTGTAGCAAAGACCAACATAGGAACCTGAAACAAAATTTGATTGATAGGAAATCGACTCTGATATTTTACATTAATATGATAAAATCAAATTATTTTACATTGTATACATAAACTCGTATACATTTTGTTTAAAAATGAAACATGATAAATCTAAATCTGTGCTAGTGTTGCTTCCAGAGGCAGTTTGGAACTTTGTATTGAGAGATGCAGCCGAGGACAGGCAATGCACGTCAGCACTGAGCTCAGTCTATGTGGTCTAACGCTGGGATATCGTTGCTCCTAGACGCTTCGATTTCACAATTATAGCACAGTTGTCTGGGGCAGACCTAGCAGGACAGAGATTTCAAGAACTGAATTGTGGCAAAGGTGGCATCCTATGACAGTGCTTTGTTTAATGTCATTGGGCTCTTCAGTATGACCCATTCTACTGCCAAAATTTGTCTATGGAGATTACATGGCTATATGCTTGATTCTATAAACATTTAGCAATGGGTGATTTTTAAAAAAAGCTTTGTACTGAAATGCACAAGACCTAACTTGAAATGTATGTTTTTCCAAAACAGGGCTAAGCCATTATTATTTTGTCTAATGTTATTATCTCTATTTTGGCCCAAATAATTATAGGATTAAAAATATAGCAGCGACATGTGTCCTAATTTGTCTTTTCCTCCTCCTACTCCAAATATCAGTGTTTACTGTGCTCTTAGCCCAGGAGGGAATAGTTCCATAACTGAACGTGTTGTGGCCTGATCTAGTGTGAGAGAAAAAACCAATGAAGGGAACAGGTTGGTTTCTGTTTGCTAAACAACTGACTGACCGCAAATGCTTGTGTGAGTGTCTGGTTTCCTCTTTTTTTAATCTAGTTTTTACACTATGCATCATTAGAAACTGAATGCAAAGATGAAGAAACACCCAGATTTTCATTCGAAAGACCAAAAGAATACAGTGTAACGGCAAAACTACGAATTTTCCTTTCTTAATAAGAATGAAAGAAAAGCTCTATTGACTACAGGAGGGCTGTTACTGTGGTCAGATCAATAGTTTTCCAGCTTGATAAAACAAAAACAAGCCTAAATTCCTATTCAATGCATGTTTAATCTTAAACCCAGCTAATTCCTAAAGCCTTGGTACACTCTGTAGCAGCTTGTTATACTGATCAAATTGAAAAAGAGGACACATTTGACCTGAAATAATCTGCTATCTAACAAAGCCTTTGCAGTGCGGTATAACCAGATTAGTCATGCAGCTGGTAGCCTTTGTCCAAATTCAGCAGTGTGCTCTAACTTTGCAGATCTCCTCTTCAAGTGTGCAAAATGCCCCTGGTATACATGTGGCATTTGGACGGCTGGGGTCCCATATTGGCTGGCTACTCCAGCATTAGCTGACTGCTAACTCTCTTCCCATAGTGGTGCTGATGATAGCTTCAATGGTAAAGTTTGGAAAGGCAGTCTACTTGAGATCTTAAACATCTCTTTTGTCTTTAGTTTGAGAAATCAGTAACAATTCACTCTTTCCACCATTTTTGGGCAAATTTGGCAAGTTTTGAGTTTCACAAAAATGCTAAAGCATATTCTAAAGGTTTTCAGAGGTGTCCCAGTCATAGTTACACTTGCTAGGCTATGAAGGACTTAATTGGGTGAATCAAATTTGCTACAGTGCCACTCTGAGACAGACCAGTGCTGCATCTCTAGTTAGTTAAGAATAAGATAGAAGCTTGCTGACTATTATTTAAAAGGACTGAAACATTTTGAGACATTCAGGGGGTCCAAGAGGTTAATTAGGGGGTCCCAGACTCGCAAGAACCCCCTGTATTTGGCACCTTGTCAATAACTATGAGCTTAATCAAAGAGATTCTACCAGAAATACACCTCAGGTAACAGCAGATAACAGCAACTTTTCTGAATTTAGCAGGTATCAAATCTCAAATCTCAAATCAAACCCACTAAGGGCAAAATTCTCTCCTTTTATTTAAAGACTTATAAAGAAAGCTCTAGCTCAGCGTGTAAGTTGGGATCATTGAAGTGGCACTCTTGATCGGATCCTACTTGACTGATTTCAATAAGTTCATAATTGAAAATGATGAATTTTCTTTATCTACACAAGTAAAGCACGGTGTTCCACAAGGCTCTGTTCAAGGGCCACTGCCACTTTCATTCTTTATGCTGCCACAGGGGTCAGTTGCCTGTAAACATGGCTTTAGACTTCTTTGCTACCAATGATGCACTATTGGGTGGGTGGCATACCCCCATGTGTCCCAGGGACTCAGCTGACCTTTGAAAGGGGGGCCATGTGGTGTCCTGCTAATGGCTCGAGTAGCCCTGGACGTGTGAGAGGCGTGGTCTTGCAGAACAGACAAGCGCGTCATGGAAGTAACATGGGGGCAGTAAGAGAGACTTTAATCACTGAATAAGTTTTCGTTATGGATGTTCTTAGTGCCACTATATTTTTTGTGTCGCTGTGGGGGTAGTTTGTGTGGAGTTAGTATCTAGCATTGCGTGGTTAGAACTCTGCTATCCCGGCCATTCAGTTAGTGCTGGGTCTTTCTAGGTATCAGCATTGACTCTTGTTTCTGGCAGCTATTTGTACTTTGCCAAATGTCCTAAATGTAAATGTACATTTGATGTGTAAATGTGCACTAGCCAAGCATATTGTGACCTGCCTCACAACTCAAGCCTTTTTTGCTCACCTAATATAACGTTTGGCTTTAGTTCGTACAGATAATTCCCAAGATGTACCCAAGTTAATACAGAAACATATACAAAAAGTATGCAATATATGGATATACAAAAGAGTAGCAGTTTTCCAATAAACATCTTATTCGCTCTTACTTGAGACATTTGCTTTTCTAATACTTTTACTGGTAGTAAGTATAAGTAATAAGTATATTATCACTACAGTAACAGTTATATAACGCTTACTTAAGTAGCGATTTTCAGCACTCTGTCCACCCCATATTGAGGCTTACATGTCTTAACAGGGAGGGTTTCCCCAATCATGATGCACAGGTGCATTACTGCCAGCTGAACGTGCCTTACCCTCATACTGAACTCTTTGCCTGCCATGTTATCATATGTAACATGCTGTATATATCTATCATAATCAGTCTGCCAAATCTTCTCTGACAGTTTTCTAAGAGAGTTTTAATGTTGGTCACCACTCACTGTTTCATCTCACCGATCTTTCCTTTGTTTGATCCAAGTATCTCTGTTATTTTCACTTGCGCTATTTGTGCCGTGACTCCGGTATCCACGGCTGACCAAAGGATGATGGGTTCCGCTTTTGGGTCCTATAGTTCCTTTTTCCTCCTCAGGCTCTTAGGGACTTTTTTGTTGCCACAGTTGCCCTTGGCTTGCACTCACACTGTTGCAGAGCTGCTTGCTGTAGAAAAACACACTGTATGAATAATCATTAAGTAAATTCAATAAGAACATAATCATACTAGAATACACTGTAATTCAGAACAGTGTCATATTGTACATTCTACCTTGTGTTGTACTGACCTTGATGATGAAGATAGATGTAACATTGGAAGTTACTTAAAATATGATGTTTTTTCTACTTGCATATTATTTTTCTCAGGAGAAATGCATTGCATCATCAAAGCTTTTAGCGGATTAATACTGCAGTGATGGGAACTGTTGTAAACCAACAATGGTTGGTAGGTTCCTTTCGTTCCTTCTCATGTCCAGTTGAGTCTTTATACTTTGTTCCTCTTTTATACATGTGCCAAACTCTTGTTCGGTTATGAGAGGACAACAAGTGGACCTACTGCACCTAAGTTAATCGCAGGTAAGGCACACAGCTATCACAGCTAATCACCTGTTACCCTTTTTCTTCAAAATCTAGATTAGGTTTAGGTGCAACAATACCTTTATATATAAAATAAATTGTATTTCAGGGTTGGGGGCAGCTATGAAATGCGAAGTAACCAAGGGATGGTTTAAATGGTATTGAATGTCTGAGTGACACTAAGTTCCTTGTATACAAATAGAGAACCTTTGAGTTGTATCCAGGTTTCAATTCATTTCCTACCTGTTTTTTAATTAGACTGAGGCGTTGCTATTGTGGACTTAAGTAATTGCAACAATACGTTTATATTTAAAATAAAATGTATTTCAGGGTTGGGAAAGTGACAAAATGAGAAGTGACCAAGGGATGGTTTGATTGGTATTGAATGTCTGAGTGATATTCACAGTTCCTTGTACACAGATAGAGAACTTTTGAGTTGTATCCAGGTTTCAATTCATTTCATTTTCATTTTTGATTTAGACTGAGGTGTTGCCTTTGTGGACTTAAGTAATTGGCGTAAGTAATGAAATTTGTTGGTTCTGCTTGCAGTACAAATTAAGAGTATGTTTCTTATGGAGTTATCTGAAATTGATTCATAAAATCCAGTCTAGTCTAGGGACCTGGTTCATGAGAACTATTGACTAATTACAGCTCTGAAAATATGGCTTGTTGACCAGTGCTGTATATCCATAATACTTCTGCTCAAGTCTCCTTCCTTGGTGTATCCAAACTCACATTAGGAAAGAAAGGTGAATGGTAGCAATTTTTGTTGTCGTTTTTTACATTATTTGAGAGCACCAGCTGCCCTTTACATTATGTCAAAATTTCATGATGACTGGACCATTGGCATCTATATATGCCAATTTTATGACAGACTACTGTGCTTTTATTGATATGACTATAAAAAATTATTAAGACAAATGATTTATTATGGCGTACATAATCTTCCAGCAGAGCCAGAGCTTTGGCAATAGAGTAGAATAAAGAGTAGAAGAGTAGAATTGCTCCATTGGAAGTTGAGGACATTTGACTGGGGAAAAACTTTGTTGGGATAGAAAAAAAAAAACTTGATTTGAAAGCTACCTACATAGGGACTTCGTAACACATGCATAAGCATTGAAAAACATAATTATATATCAACAAATGAGAAATTATGAACAGTTAATGTCAGTAATTGGAAGATGTTTTATGAAGTAAATGACATTGTATTGACATAAGAGGTCTTAAACTGAACTAATAGACATTTGTTCCATTTATTACCCAGTTATGAAGCATTATTGCCAGCCAATGGAGCTTGTAAAGCAGTACATACATACATTCACATATATTTTATTTAGAATTTATATATGGAGCTCTTAACTAGTCATTTACTTCATAAAGCATGTTTTGATTGCTGCCATTAGCTGTTCATAAGTACTCAAGTATTGCTTTAGTGATATATTTGTCAATACATGTGTTAAAGTGCTTCCAATAACTTATAACATATTATTCAATTAAGTGTAAGTGGTGTTGTTTTTTTTAAAAGAGTTTTAAATTCAAAATGCTGTATATATATTTGTAACAATTTTGGAAATAATTTTAATGGAAATAATGGAGTTTTTGTCATATGACATTAATGGAAATCACATTTTTATTTCTCTAATAAAGGAAGAATTAATCATCACATAGCACAGTGTATCAAAAGTGTATATTGTGAAACAAAATAAAATTCTTGAAAATGGTCTATAATACATTTAGAATAAAAAAAACCTTCACTTAGTTTACCTCTCAATTTCTGTTTCCTGAAGGGTTCAAATGTTAAAAATGAATAGTAAAACTGTCCTTAAAAACATGCATAACACGATATGGTGCTTTTTTCCTTTTGTAGGATGAAGATCTTGAAGGCAACCATTTTCATATATTTATTTTTCAATTTTTGGAGGGTTGAAAGTGTAACATCTCAAAGGCCGCAATGTCATCGATGTGATGAGTATCACTTTTGCAACTGCTCTGCAGAAAACCTTCAACAAGTCCCCATCATTCCAGCAAATGTTCTGATTTTGGATGTGTCCTTCAATAACATTGAGTCAATTGAACAGAATGATCTGAGCCAGTACAATGAACTGAAAATCTTAAAGGTGCAGAAGAACAGACTTAGACTGATCCATGAAGAAGCATTCAATTCGCAGCAGAACTTGGAGGACCTTGACATCTCTTTCAATAGGCTCATGAACATTTCTCCATCTTGGTTTCATAAACTTAAATCTCTAAAGCACCTAAATCTTTTGGGAAACCTATATACAACCATAGGATCTGTTCCACTTTTCCAGTTTGTAGGTAGCCTAAGAACACTGAAGTTTGGCAACCCTTTATTGCAGAAAGTGAGAATCAATCTCTTCAGTGGGCTCAGCCAGCTAAACGAGATGATGTTCATTGGTAGTAGTCTGAGGTCATATGACGCAGGCAGCTTGAAGATGACTCGACCCATCAGAACAGTTACACTGAGTGTTGAAGGTCTGTTTCAAGACAACCCTGTACTTGTCTCGAAGATCCTTCAAGATGTTTCTCACCCTGAGACATCACTGACTATCAGAGATGTTCTGCTGAACACATATCGATCTATGCAACCCTTTAAAGAGGCCAACAAAGGGGGCACCACAAGGCTTACTGTATTAAACATGAGTGCAACAGATGAAGCAGTCACCTCCTTCCTGAAGGTTATGAATGGTTCCCGATTGTCCTACCTTGATCTTGAGGATATAAAGTTTCAAGGAGGAGGCTGGTGGCAAAAAGCTGATACAGCACACTATGAAAGTCTGCGCACTATCCTTGTTCGCAATGTTGAAATCCAAGACTTCTTCAGCTTTGGCAGCATGATCCAATTAGCGTTTCTTCTCAGGTATCCCACTGAGATATCTGTGATCAACTGCACCGTTTTTGTTATGCCCTGTATAACCTCATATCTTCTGAAAAAGATTGAGTACTTGGACTTGAGTCAAAATCTATTATCAGATATTACATTGCAAGAAACGTTATGTCGTGGTGTGGGAATAATGCACAATCTCAACACCCTCAATGTGAGCCACAACTCGCTAAAATCCTTTGGGCTCATGTCCCACCTGGTGACAAGTCTGCAGAGGCTGACATTTTTGGACATCAGTCACAATGACTTTATGACAATGCCACAGAAATGCACTTGGCCTGCGAGTCTAAGGTTCCTAAATCTGTCTTCCACAAAGCTTCGTAGGGTAACACCATGCCTACCTATGAGCCTGACAATTCTGGATCTCAGTCAAAATGACCTGACAGAATTCCACCTCAGCCTTCCCCACCTTGTGGAGCTTAATCTCTCTGGAAACAGATTTCGGCAATTCCCTGATGGGGGAAGGTTCCCCAGTCTCAACATACTATTCATTCAAAGAAATAACTTGAACATGTTTAACCGGAGTGACCTGATGAGGTTCAGCCATCTGCGGTATTTGGAAGCTGGTCTGAACAACTTTGTTTGCAGTTGTGAGTTTTTGGCATTTCTCAAATATGACATTGACCACTTGATCACACTCAGGGATGGCCATCAAAACTATGTGTGTGACTCTCCGTTCATGTTGAGAGGTCATACAGTTGACAGGGCTCAACTGTCAGTCTTTGAGTGTTATATGATTCCTGCAGTCTCCATTCTCTGTGCTGCGATTGTCCTCACTCTAGTCCTCGTTGGTGTGACCTGTCACAAGCTTCATGTTTTATGGTACCTAAAGATGATCACTGCATGGTTAAAGGCAAAACGAAAACCAGCAGTGCGCAGAGCAGAGGGGAACCTTTGCTATGATGCTTTTGTTTCATACAGCCAACGAGATGCTGAGTGGGTTGAGGAGATCCTCGTCCCAAAGCTAGAAGGTGCTCAGCCTCCATTTGCCCTCTGTCTTCACAAGCGAGACTTCCTTCCAGGACGCTGGATCGTGGACAGCATAATTGATTCTATCGAGAGGAGCCATCTCACTCTGTTTGTTCTATCGGAGCACTTTGTGACAAGCGAATGGTGCCGCTACGAATTGGACTTCTCGCACTTCCGTATCATTGATGAGCACAACGATTCAGCTGTCCTGGTCTTGCTGGAGCCAATTCCCAAAGAGACCATTCCAAAGCGCTTCTGCAAACTGCGCAAGATAATGAACTCCAGGACGTACCTTGAGTGGCCTCAAGAGGAAGAAAGGAGGGAGGAGTTCTGGCACAATCTGCAAGCTGTGCTGAAGAGGGAGGATTCCTGATACGTCAGCAACAATTAAACCTTTAACTTGACTTAATTTTCCAAGTAGAAATTATATGTAGTAAACTAATTTAAGGCATAGGACTTTGAAAGAGTAAAGCTTTTGTCAATTAATTACAAAATGATTTAGATTGCTGTAATCTTTAAATTAACAAGTACAATAAACACCATTGTTTGTTGATCACGTAGGCTAACATTGTAGCCCCTGCAAACCTCCTCATCACCATTTTGTCAGCTGAATGGAAAACGACTTTAGATATTTTTAATTAATGTAATTAAATAAACTATTTTTCCCTGTAACTCTGTAATTTGATTAACTAGGACAGTGTTGGTCACCTGTGAAATGTTGTGACTGTGTTGAGCTGTTAGAGAGCAATGAGGGACGAAAGGGAATGGTGAGAACCTCCTGCTAAAAATGTTTAGAAACCACTTTTGTTATTTTTTTGAATTATTTGAAAAATCTAGTAATCCTTTGCCTTGTGTTACATACTGTTGATAAATAGACTAATGTAAATGCTCAAAATTAATTGGAAAAAGAATTTGTTCCATTAACTTCCATTACAAGTTAAGAATATTTTTTCCTGATGGCAGTAATGATGTGCAAAAGTTGTGTAACTAAGCACTGAAAATAATGTTTGTCCATATGTTTTCGTGCCTTATCAAAAGGTTTTCAATGCAAAACATGGCGTAATTTCGAAATGGTTTTACTACTGTGTAGCCTCTTTCTGCAGGCAGTGCAATTTTTGATGGCATTCAAAAATTAGTTTGGGAAATCAATTCTGATATTTTAAATTAATATGATAAAATATAACTTTACTTTAAAAGAAATAAAAATGATCTTTTTTTGTCTGGACCAATATCCCTCAGCCAAACCACCACCCCACCCTATTTCTAAGCTGTGTTAAGACAGTGTGATATACTTTAGACAGTGATATAGCTGTGTGCCTTACCCACCAACATATGACCCCCCTGACCAGCCCAGACCACTCCCACAACCTCCCTCAAGAAGAAAGATGAAACAAAGAAACAAAACAAAAAACAAACAGTAACAATAAAAAATGAAATCAACAATAATCACAAACAACCTCCCTCCGACTCCACACTATGTGAGTATGTAACACATGAAAATGTAAGTATTATTTTCATGAGTCTAAGTTTAGGGGGCGGGGTTTTAGACAGACACCTCCCAATAGAAAGTACCCTATAAATGATGATTTTGCATATTATTACTCAACTATTCTTTCAATTAATGCCTAGAATTTAAATAGATCATAACATAATCCTAGTAAACATCTAAGGTCTGAATACTTTTGAATCCATTGTTTTTATGGTTTTACTGTGTGACTGTAGTTTGAACTAATGCAGTACAATGCAATGGTTTATATAATATACTTGAAAATCTTTGCTGTTCAACTATTTAGCCCTGGTGTCATCTACTGGATATAACACTCCTCCTCAAAGGAATACCTTAAATCTTAGGTTAAAATTCATGATGTACAGACCAATAAAAATGGTCCAAAATTACTTGGAAAAAAAATATTGCTACATTAACTTCCATTACAAATTAAAAACATTTTTCCCCCCCGTCCTGTAAAGTTACTATTTTAGAGATACAAGGTGTTGCTCTGATAGTAATCACATACAAAAGTTATGCAACTAAGTATTGAAAATAATGTTTGCCTGCCAAATGTTTTCATGCCTTAACAAAAGGGCTAATATCTCAATGGTTTTAATACTGTGTAGCCTCTTTCTGCAGGCAATACAATTTCAAGGGCCATCAAATATTTGTTGGAAATCAAATTAAATTTTAAATGGATATAATAAAATGTATCGCTGCTGTCAGAACAAAATCTTGTATCTCCAAAATGGTAACTTTACAAGAGAATGAAAAAACTTACTGTACCTTTAATGTAAGCCAATGGAACCAGACTTTCTTCCATATGATTTTGGGCCATTTCTTTTGGTCCATTCTTCATAAAATTTACACACAATGTAAAGGGCAACAGGGATTTTCCAATATTGTCAACAACTAAAAAACGACAAAAATGGAGTTACAAGGTTTTGTTCTGACAGCAGCGATAATCAGACATTTATTTTACCCTGTAACTCAGTTACCATATTAGCCTGGACACTGTTGGCTCTCTGTATGCACAACATTGTGTTGAGTTGCTAGTGAGCAATGAGGGGAGAGGTAAGAGGCCAGTCTTGTAAATGATATACAGTACTGCGACGTCAGAGGCCACCCTTCATTTATTCCATTCCCAGTTAACGGCCGTTAAGTATGTTATTTATTTTTCTATATGTTTCTAAGCAAATTAGATATAACATAATCCACTTCCATAGGGAGGGGAAAGTCAAAGGAAAACAAGTGAATAGACACAAGTTTTCTGGACTGACCACCCCAGAGTCCAGACCTCAATGTCACTGAATGTGTTTGGATTACTTCAGAAAATGATCAACCAACTTCTAAGACTGAACTTTGGAGGTGTGTCTGCAGATTTCTTTAAAAAAAAACTGAAAGTGAGTCTAAAAAGAATGGAAGCTGTAATAAAAGCAAAGCGTAGACACACAAAATACTGAACAACGAATAACTTTCACATAATGATTGTTTCAACTGGAAATGTTGCAAAGTCTTTTGCATGGTACTGTACATTTTCATACAAATATATTACTGAAGAAATAATTTATTCATTGCTCAACCTAGGGACCTCCAAAACAAGCAGGAACTGTGTGGCTACTGTGAAAATTTCTGGATTCTAATGTGCTGAAAGTACAAATCATACATTATCTACTTCAAAGTATTGGAGTACAGTGTTACTGTCCAAATATCCAGTAAGTGCTTTATGTCGAGAAGAATGACGATATATTCAGCAATGTCAGTCTTGCTCATTACTGGCCTGCTTTAAAGGTTTGCATGAACAGCTGGCTTCCTCTTTTCAAATCCTCAATTTTAGAGCACAGACCACTGGAGCAAGACATCCCAAGACGCCGTTTTACATAAAAGACTTCATTTTTTTTAAACGAGATGAGCTCGTTTATGGGGAAGAAAAAGAATTTTTTACATTTTTTTACATAAAATGAAACTGAGAGATCGCTTATCACAAGTCTTCATGAGCGTTAGAAGATGCGAAGTATAGAGCTTTTATCTGGAGAACAAATTATTGAGGATTTCATGACAAGTTCCTAAGGATTTCTCTTAAAATGTAGGACCATTGTATGTAGATAATGACTGGTTTTATCTTTAAAGTTCTGTGGTTCTTTCCTGTGATGCAATGTTTCCTCTGACTGTTCTTCTGAGGTTAAAGATTTTTGCTTCTTGATCTGCGGCTCGTCTACCAGAGCGTAACACATGGCAGATGTAGCAGACAGGTAACTTATTTAATGAATACTATTACTACTATTACTACCACTATTAATAAAGATAGTAATACAAATAATATGTGTACTTACTACTGATGGATCAATACCAAAATCTATACAATTTGTTTGTATTCTGCTTCTGAGAATGTTGTATTGATTGCTATTTTCCTTTTTGCTTTCTATAGTTTTGATATTACTGCTGACAATTGATGAAAATATGGTCAGGAATAGATTTTTCCCTCTGAGGAACATTGCCTTGGTACCCCAGTACTATTACCACCCTGTCCTGGCCATAGGAACAGGACTGTAATTTTTGTTTACAATAATGGCATTGTACTCTACTGAATATTATATACACCATTGCACCACTTCATTAAGAACCACCTTGTTTCTACACTCATTGTCTATTTTATCAGCTCCACTTACCATATAGGACACAGATAGCCCCTTTTACACTGTTCTTCAGTGGTCAGGACCCCCACAGGACCACCACAGAGGAGGTATTGTTTGGGTGGTGGATCATTCTCAGCACTGCAGTAACACGGACGTGGTGGCGGTGTGTTAGTGTGTATTGCGCTGGTACAAGTGGATCAGATACAGCAGTGCTGCTGGAGTTTATAAACACTGTGTCCACTCACTGTCCACTCTATTAGACACTCCTACCTTGTCAGTCCACCTTGTAGATGTGAAGTCAGAGACGATAGCTCATCTGCTGCTGCACAGTTTGTGTTGGTCATCCTCTAATCCTTCATCAGTGGTCACAGAACGCTGCCCACAGGACGCTGTTGGCTGGATATTTTTTGTTGGTGGACTATTCTCAGTCCAGCAGTGACACTGAGGTGTTTAAAAACTCCAGCAGCACTGCTGTGTCTGATCCACTCAGACCAGCACAACACACACTAACTCACCACCACCACGTCAGTGTTACTGCAGTGCTGAGAATGATCCACCACCCAAATAGTTCCTGCTCTGTGAGAGTCCTGACCATTAAAGAACAGGTTAACAAAGTATGCAGAGAAACAGATGGACTACAGTCTGTAATTGTAGAACTACAAAGTGAAACTATATGGTAAGCAAAGATGATAAAATGGACTGTGAGCATAGATAGAAAGAAGTGTACTTATTAAAGTAGTCACTCACTATTCAGTGTTGTTAAATTAAATACTTTTTAAAGAGTCTATATTTATAACAAAATAATTGTTTCATTTCAGCCTTTTAAAAGTAGAATCAGCTTTTCTTTCAAAAGCTAACACGCTAACAGCTTCCTCTAATAATACTCACAGTTAGGCTTCGAGTTAAATTTAAGGATTTATAGAAATCTGCAATATATAAAGAAAAATATGCTACGTGTGTAGCTTGATCTGTATAATATTAAGCACAATGTAGCACAGTCATTGTACACTGACGTTAGCTTGCTGCTAACTTGATGCAGCAAATCCCATAAAGATTGAATCCACTAGCTGGTTAGCTGAAATTAGCATTGTCCTAGCAATGGTGATCAGATATTTACAAAGACAAACATAAAAGTTTCTACATTAAATTCTACTATATAATGATATATAACAAAAATTTTCCATGAACTAACTTGGATATGCTTTATGTTTATGAATGCTGGACTGGTGCTGGTTTAGCTGGTCACCCAGCCTGGTCATGCTGGTTGACCGGAATACCATTATCCAAAATAAAACATATGCTGATTTTGCTAGTGACCAGCCATGCTGGTCAATGATGTTTTTCTAGCAGAGGGTACAGGTTGTGCTAAGCTAACAGGCTATAGATATAGATTAATGCAGCTCAGCTAGCTCTTTTACCATTTAAATAACACATAAAGTAAAAAAAGATTAAATAGCAGTAAAGATGCTTCAGAAAAATACAAAATATTATAGTAAAGCTGACGATACCATATATCACAAAAAGTGACTGATCTCCCGATGTTCCAAATCCCACCCATAACTCCCAGCAAGTAGGCTATTTAAGCTTTTCTACATTTATTAACAGTGCTTGTTATGAAGGTTTATCACGGTGTTGTTTGTAGCGTAGGTAGATGCACCTTCATACTTGCATTAGCCACCTGCTGGATCCTACTATAAGCAACTAACTTCATTTACCAGAGCGTGATAGCTAGCTGGTCCACCTTAACTACAGGAATAAAACAATACAATAGCTTAGTGTTACGTTAGCTAACCCCACTGAACAACAAGTCTCACAGTGTTTCTTTGCAATTGCACTTCACAGGCATTTTTGCACAACAAGACACACAAGGAATTTCTTCTCTGTGTCCACAAATATGACAGTATGACAGTGTTTTAGGGCCACTGTTCATAAAAATAAAAACAGTAGACTTCGAGAATAAAGTCGTAATATTTCGAGAAAAAAGTTGTACTATTTCGAGAATAAAGTTGTAACATTTTGAGAAAAAATTTCTTAATATTTTGAGAACAAGTTGTCTCACAGACATTTTAGAGATCTAGCTACATCACAAAATTGATTGGGCAGGGCTGAACTACAACAATTTCTAGCATTGTTAGCGATGTTGCTCACCACTGCCACTACCAGTGGGGTTTTTATGTTGCCAGGGAGACCCAACCATTATGGAATATGACACTCCCATGCAGTTCTGAGCAGCAGCTCGGATTTTTTTTACCATTGCCCTACAATTAAATTGTATTCATTTATACATATTTCTTGAATATAACACTGGTAAACGCTTATTCTGCAGCACATCTTTACTATTAATACATAATTTGAAACACCTGAAACCATGTTGGCAGGGATTTAAAGTTTCAAAGAATCACATGCAACTCAATGTGATGTCAAGGCATTTTTGGCTAAAACTGTTTAACGGCTTGTCTCGATAAATGAAACTTTTGTTATGTAAATATCCTGTGCAATGATGGTCGGGGACTTTCCTCTCATGCATGTTCCTCCTGAAATAGAGAACATACCCCAGGCATCTTATGAGTAATTTTCCTTTATTAGCCCTATGAGGCATTCCCCTTTAAAACTGCGATAGCTGTGATTGAAATTCTCTTGCATTATTTCTTACATCAAGATTACAGCACAGAACATTAATTTTGACACTTCAATATAGGACACCATTACTGCACCTCTGTAACGTAGCAACCAGTGAACATCTGCAGAAGCTTTGTGTGCAATGCAAGCTTAAGCCTCATGTGAAATTTAGCGAAATAAAGTTTAAAAAAAAAAAAAGAATTGCCTTTTGTATATTTACATCATGAACATCACGGGAAGTCAAAAATTCCCTCAGAATGTCACATGAAATTATGTCAAACTTAACTTTCATCGTTAGTTTGCATCCCTCCACATTGGCTAGTATTGTGCTGATTGATGGAGGGAAAGGGAGAGCCAATCCACCCACCCAGAGAAAGTCTTGTGATTGTGATCTGGCCTTGTGATCTCTTAAGTGGGTCTACTTAACCTTTAAAATCTCAGAATCGCTGTACTGCTCACAATACATGTCATTTATCACTTGCAACCTGATAGATTTGGTATATATATACTTTACTTTTAATGTAAGTCAATGGAACCAGAGTTTCCAAGCCATTTTGGGTAATTTCTGGTCCATTCATCATGAAATTTACACAAGATATATAGGACCACAGGTACTTTCAAATTATGTCAAAAACTGAAAAACGTCCAAAATGGAGATACTAGGTTTTCTTCCGACAACAGTGAGATGTGGTTTACTGAATCATTCTTGATGTCTGATATAAACAAAAACAGTATTAATGAATGAATGCTTTGCTCTCTTTTCAACAGAATGAAGACATCACTATTCATGTTTATCTATTTCAGTTTCACTTGGGGTCACATTGTGACCGTCTCAAGACCCAACTGTTACAAATGTGATGAGTATCACTTCTGCAACTGCTCTGCCAGAAAATTTCTCCAAGTTCCAGCAGTTCCCGGAAATGTTGTAATCCTTGATATTTCCCTCAATGATATTGAATCCATTGAGAAGCAGGATCTGAGCATGTACACTGAGCTGGGAACTTTAACTATGCAGAAGAACAAACTTAAAATGATCCACAAAGAAGCATTTAGGTCACAGCACAAGCTGGAGGTGCTTGACCTGTCTTTCAATCAAATGGACAACATTGTGGCATCCTGGTTTCATCAACTGAAGTCACTGAAGCACCTGAACCTTTTGGGAAACCTGTATACAACCTTAGGATCTGTTCCTCTTTTCCAGTTTGGTGGGAACTTGCAAACACTGGAATTTGGAAACCATTATTTGAAGAAAATACAAAAGAATGCCTTAAGTGGGATTACCCAACTGAATGAGATGGTGGTTGTTGGAAGTAACCTGAGGTCATATGAGGCAGGCAGCTTCAAGATGACTCGACCCATCAGAACAGTTTCAGTGAGCCTTCAAAGGCTGTTTCAAGACAACCCAGCGCTTGTCTCAAAAATCCTTCAAGATGTTTCTCACCCCGAGACATCACTGACTATCAGAGATGTTCTGCTGAACACAAGTGAATCAATGCAACCTTTTGAAGAAGTCAGAAAGGGGGGCACCACAAGACTTACTCTACATAACGTGACCACAACAGATGAAGCAGTCACCAGTTTCCTGAAGGCTATGGATGGTTCCCCACTGTCTTATCTTGGTTTTGAGGATGTACAGCTCAGAGGTGGAGGCTGGTGGCAAAAAGCCCACACAACACACTATGAAAGCCTGCGTTCCATCTTTGTTCGCAATGCTGAAATCCAAGGATTCTTCAACTTTAGCAGTATGACCCAGCTAGCATTTCTTCTCAAGTATCCCACTGAGATATCTGTGATCAACTGCACCGTTTTTGTTATGCCCTGTATAACCTCATATCTTCTGAAAAAGATTGAGTACTTGGACTTGAGTCAAAATCTATTATCAGATGTCACGGTGGAGGACACGCTATGTCGTGGTGTGGGCATCATGCACAATCTCAACACCCTCAATGTGAGCCACAACTCGCTAAAATCCTTTGGGCTCATGTCCCACCTGGTGACAAGTCTGCAGAGGCTGACATTTTTGGACATCAGTCACAATGACTTTATGACAATGCCACAGAAATGCACTTGGCCTGCGAGTCTAAGGTTCCTAAATCTGTCTTCCACAAAGCTTCATAGGGTAACACCATGCCTACCTATGAGCCTGACAATTCTGGATCTCAGTCAAAATGACCTGACAGAATTCCACCTCAGCCTTCCCCACCTTGTGGAGCTCCAACTTTCCGGTAACAGACTTGTTCAGTTCCCCGAGGGAGGAATGTTTCCCAGCCTGAGCACATTGCTCATTCAGAGGAATACTTTGAATATGTTCAACAAGAGTGACCTAACAAGGTTCAACAACCTGCAATATTTGGAAGCTGGTCAGAACAATTTCGTATGCACCTGTGAGTTTGTGACATTTTTTAAGGGTGACGTTGACCATCTTATCACTCTCAGGGATGGTCACAATAATTATGTATGTGACTCTCCATTCATGTTGAGAGGTCATACAGTTGACAGGGCTCAACTGTCAGTCTTTGAGTGTTATATGATTCCTGCAGTCTCCATTCTCTGTGCTGCGATTGTCCTCACTTTAGTCCTCGTTGGTGTGACCTGTCACAAGCTTCATGTTTTATGGTACCTAAAGATGATCACTGCATGGTTACAAGCAAAACGAAAACCAGCAGTGCGCAGAGCAGAGGGGAATCTTTGCTATGATGCTTTTGTTTCATACAGCCAACGAGATGCTGAGTGGGTTGAGGAGATCCTCGTCCCAAAGCTAGAAGGTGCTCAGCCTCCCTTTGCACTCTGTCTTCACAAGCGGGACTTCCTTCCAGGACGCTGGATCGTGGACAGCATAATTGATTCTATCGAGAGGAGCCATCGCACTCTGTTTGTTCTGTCGGAGCACTTTGTCAAAAGTGAGTGGTGCCGCTACGAATTGGACTTCTCGCACTTCCGTATCATTGATGAGCACAACGATTCAGCTGTCCTGGTCTTGCTGGAGCCAATTCCCAAAGAGACCATTCCAAAGCGCTTCTGCAAACTGCGCAAGATAATGAACTCCAGGACGTACCTTGAGTGGCCTCAAGAGGAAGAAAGGAGGGAGGAGTTCTGGCACAATCTGCAAGCTGTGCTGAAGAGGGAGGATTTCTGATGCTTTCAAGATCAAGCCCATTGTTTCTGTAGCCTTAATGTGACATTCGGCCTGTGGCAATCCATCCACTCTGACCCTAGACATTGCTTAGCCTCATCTTTGTCAGACTACAACAAATGAGTTGGGTCAACACCAGGCCTACGTATGAGCCTGACCGTCCAAATGGGTTAATCTCATGACAGCACTTCAGAACATGTCCATAAATATTTCAATATCTTAAGCATTGGCATCAAAGTGTGAGAAGTTCTCATTACTGCATATGTTTTTCTCCAGATTGTCCTTTTTTTACTTTTTTTAATCAGAAAAATTGAGTTAGTATTACATTTAGCCATTGAATCTCTTTGTTTTGATGCTTTCCTTGTAAACTATAAGGATATGAACCAAAACATCAAAACATTATGTGGCGCAAAAACAAAGAAAGACCTCAATGGCTGTCAAGGTGTACAAATAATGAAATAAAATCGCTACAGTCATTTATATATTTTGCAAAATATGTATTTTAATAATCAGATTAAACATATTCTGACAACAGTATATAGATTCTAAAAAGAAAAGTTGTGGGAATAAAAAACTTTTTGTACAGATTGATCTTCAGATGTTACTGTGTTGCAGTAATTTGAACTGGAAATGGTTCTATATGGCACTATGAATACTCAAAAAACCCTTTGCATGATTAAAGCGTTCTTTGCATTGTGAAAGCGTTCCTTGGATTGATGGAGAATGTGCTGTAGATGGTTCTATATAGCACCTTTTTGAAAAGGGTTCTATGTGTGTCAAGCCTGACATCGTAACAATAGAAGAACCCTTTTGGGTGCTATATAGAACCCTTTTCAAAATAGAAAATGGAAAGAGAACCATATATAACACATTCTGTATCAATCTGAAGAACCGTTTAACGCTGCAAAGAAACATTTAATCATGGAAAGGGTTCTTTGAATGTTCATGGTTATATATAGAACCATTTTCTTTACTGAAGAACCTTTGAAGAACCATCATTTTGAAGTGTGTGTAGGCCAAAACTTCACGCTGGTAAAGTTTCCAGCCTAAAGTTAACTAGCTAGTTCATTCAGACCAAAATTCACGTCTTCCAGTGCTTTATATTGACAGATAGCATTAGACCTGTCTTGTAACTTACTGTCCCTTGCCAGTCATCATACAAATATAATACACACAATATACTTGCTACAACCCAACATTATTATCAATATCAGTGGCAAAGCAAGTGAAAAATAGATAGGATATTGTAAATATGGGTTATTCCACACCAACTCACCTAGGCCCTGTCCAGTGACATCATGGATTTCCATGGAAAAATATCAAGCAAAAACATTAATTTAACTCATGCAGTCACACAAAATTTCAAAGCTGTGACCTAATTAGTTTTTTAGTTATGACATTTTAAAGTTTGTCTCAATAGGCTCTAAATTACATTCTGAATATAGATTTTAACTGCAGATCTACTGATCTGAGCTGTTATATTTACTGGGTCCAAATACAGCGTTAAAAATAATATTCACCTTAAATCAACTGGATTATTTAATAAATGCTCATAAGAGGTTCAAATATTGGAGGGCATACAATGTAAGATAGTAAGATAATACTTTAGTTTATTGTTGCATATAAAGTACAATTTGAAGCTTACATTAGCGCAAAGTGGCTTCACAAATAACAATTAATTTTTGACTCTATTTGAGCCTAGAGTCATTTTTCTATATGCTAATTACAGATACCTGTGATGATTAAGAAAAAAGTAAGGAAATATAGGTCCAAAAAGCCTATAAAATAGATTTTTAGGTGTGAAATCATTGTTTATATGAAACCCATGGTGTAGCTCCAAACAGTACATGCAAAACTGAATGATCCATAAGTGTAGGAATACTACATAACATTGAATTTTTCAAAGATAATTTGAATCTGCCTGAAAGATTACATTTCAAAGATGAAATACTGCACATATCTGACATCCTCCACTAAATTGACCTACATTTGGACATTTATTAACATGGACCAAGTTGGTTTAAATAGAAATATATTTTCTAAGATGTGTTTTACAGCATAACAGAGCAAATGTTAAAATTTCATAACTAAAAAATTAATTCCATCACTGCTTTGAAATTATGCATGACTATTTGAGTTGAGTTGAAGTTTTTGCTTGAATTTTTTTATTGTTGTCCATGTGACTGGACAGGTTGTAGGTGAGTCGAAACTACCCATATGTTTTTGAAGGCTATGTAACTGCACTTTGTTATTTCATTTCAGACTTTTACTGCCTATTGCTTTTTAATAAATGAAGTAAACAAATAAAGATTTTTACAATGCAATTCTTGGTTCCATTCTATCTTTTTTTAAAAGTTTGAATTTTCTTTGTTTATATCATTTTCCATAGAAGAATGACTTCTAAAATGCCAAATATTGCTGAAAGGTATAGATTCTAAATTTCATTTTGAATCATAGTTTCAATGATATAAAACTCATTTTGTTGAAGATTCGTGTACAAATTGATTCTAATTTAATGCAATTACTCTAAACTTTGTAAAAACAAAAAAAAAAACAGACATGTACAGATTAATGAACAGCACTGTAGATGATTCCACAGTAACTGGGAATCTGTATAACATTGAAAATTAAGTTGTAATGAAATTCATATCCAGAATGCATTGTATTTAAAAAGCAGAGAGGCAGATCACATAGGAAGGAATTATTGTGAACTTTTGTTGTTCCCAGAAAACTTACAAATATTGAAAAAAGCAACTTAAAATAGCTCTTACAGTGTATCACTCTACACTTTACAGTTATTATTGAATAAAATAAAGGTCAATCAATGTAATACTTTCTAAATTACATGCTTTTATATAAGAATCCTAGAATTATAGAGATGAAATGAACAGGACTTAATCGGGATCTATCAAGATGGGACTAGGTCTCGTACTAGAACTTTTTTACCTACTTTCTTACAATGCTTACATTTGATTTGTAGATACATTTGGTCTCATTTATGTTCCCCCTGTCACCACACCCATTTTAAAACCATGAAGGGTTTTATATTTAGTTGAAACAAGTCTGTTGGGAAAATGTGGTGAGATGAGTGAACTTTGCTGGCTTTGTGGTTCCCTGGTGAATCTGTAATTTAGTCATTCATTTGCATTACAATCCTTTGATTGCTTTAGGTGTTTTTGTTTCAGATGGTTTATCCCCTGGCATTGCTACTTAAATATACTGCCATTCAAAACATATAAAGAAAGTCATATAAACAATTGTGAAATCTGTAATAATGTATACAGTGTGGATGGAAATACACTTTAGACACTTTCAGGTATTTAAAACTGTTTTATTCCATATTTCAGTTTTTTGGAACACCACAAAGTTATGAAATGACAAATAATATACTGTAAGTGTTTATTTACAGTATTTAAGGTATCTGAGATTTGATCACCATCTTTCAAATACAAAACATTCAGGAGGTCAATTTTATTATATCTTTATTTCCAGTAAATTGATGGTGTCCAAAGAAAATCTTGAAAAATTGCAACTTTACAGGAGATGGCAAAAACATTCTTTTTGTACTTTCAATGTAAGTCAATGTAAAAAAGGTTTTAGTCCAAACATTTTTGGAGCTTTTCTATTGGCCCATTCATCATAAAATGTAAATGTAAAATGTAAAGGGTAGCTACTGAGCTCAAATGGTGTAGAAAAATAAAAATCGCAGAAAAATTTGTTTGTTTTGGACAGTGACAAAATACTTGTTTTTTACAGTCATTCAGTCATTACAGAATCACCTACAGCTCTTTTCATCATTCTTCACACATCAAAAATGCCTATTTCTTTTTGCATCTTTCTGCAAATTTGTTACCTAGGAATTGTTGTAGCTAGTTGTAGCTAGGACTGAACGATTTATTGTTTTTATGACAAAATTGCAATTTGAAAGTCTGCAAATGTGATTATATGCCACACTATTCAACTTGGAATTTTCAAATATTCAAAAAATCATGAAAATTCAAATTGTAAATTAGACTTTTGATATGCAAATTAGCTTTCACATTTGGTATCCACTAACTACTTCTAAATAAACTCACCTTGTTTTGGCTAAAACTTTCTTCATGTAAATTTTCAGCCATTTCCTAAATTTTTGATCTGGGTTTAATATATTACTGTAGCAGTAAATGCTGAGTGGCATTTTTTCCAGGATGTTCCTTTTTTCAAATCTGACTGAAATGACCATCCCTAGTCTTAACACATTTTAAATGGGGAAATTCAACCTAATACTTAATGGTGACCCCTGGTGATAGGAACCAGGGGTCACCATGCCTACAACACAAACATAGCCATTTTATTTACTATCCAGAAGCACCAGTGAACCTATAGTGTCTTCTGAGGTTTTATACATAATGCTAAAAATGATAAAATAGTAGTAAATCTGAAATAAAGTAGTTTTCTTTGGGGACTATTTTGCTTCTCATCTCTCTCATCTTTATGAGAAACACCCCGCTAAGTCTGCTATTCACTAAATCTTTAGCTAATAGGAGCTATCCAAATCACAAAAACCTTTATAGCTTGCTGACATGTCTTATGAAATTTGCCCAACTTACCTGGTTTTGTTGTTTGTTGAGCCTGTCTAACATTATCCTTTCCTTTTTGACAATATGAGGAACATGGTGGTACCACTAGTGTTGCTAAGCTAAGTAGCTAAGTAACCAGCCAATTTAGTTGGCCAGTTAGTTAGCTAGACTATGATCTACTGAACAAAAGCAATATTATTTAGTTTAGCTATCATTGATATGAATTACACAGTGCTAACTTGCTCATTAGCTAACTAGCTAATGGTAGCAAACAGAAACGTACAAGTGTATCAACCAATTGTGCCACCTTGTGGAAATGTCCTACCATAGCGCATATTTACAGGTAGAGATCTACAAAAAAATGTAATTAGGATATTTTGATAGCCCGTCTATATAGCCTCAGACTTTTGGATCCCACTATAATTATGAAGCATAAAACAGTTTTTTCCAGGTTGCCTGTCTAACGTAATCCTTTCCTTTTTTGCCAATATCAGGAGCATGGTGGTGCTGTTAATGTCACTAAGCTGAGTAGCTAACAGCCAATTTAGTTGTCTAGTTAGTTAGCTAGGCTGTGATCTACTGAAAAAATGTTAGCAAACAGAAACGTACCGGTGTTCTGACAAATGGTGCAACATGGTGTCCTACCATGTTCAGGTAGAGCTCTACACAAAGCCATAGGTAGGATATTTTGATAGTGTAAATCACACAAAGCTGAAGTCAGCTTCTTATTCGACAACTTCTTGTATGAATTTTCCCATTCTACCTTAAATGGTGCAGCAGCTTCATTCTGGCACCACTCATTCAAGTCATTTCACACAATTCAATCAGTGAGTGCGTTTACATGCACTTAATATTCTGATAACTGCAGAAAATCAGATTTTGTCAGTAATCCAATCAATGCGTTTATATGCACTTAGGTAATCAGATAATGTGAAAACTGGGTTTACATGAATCAGATAGTAATCAGATTTCTGCTTTGCAACCAGCCAATAAACTCACAGAAGAAGATGTGGCATAAACATAATGTAAAACTCGAACTTCATGCTGCAGCTTTTTTTTAAACATCACACCATTTTGCCTGAAAATATGAACATACATCATCTAGAAGATGAAGAACATTTAAATTATTTTATGTTTGGTTTCAGTGTCGCTCCAAAGTGTTTTTGCTGCGTCTCGCGGCAACACTGCTTGCTAATTTCCGGTACCACCGTCTGTTTCGCACATGCGCAGACTGAGAAATCTGAAAGAAATCAGAGTAAGAGTTCATATGCACTGAGAAATCTGATTACTGAGCTAAAATCCAGCTCTCTATTGGATTTCTTAATCAGATTTCTAGATCAGAGTATGGTGTTTACATGACCATTTGAATAATCAGATAACTGCAGAAATCCGATTATGATCAGATTATTGAGTGTATGTAAACGCAATCAGTGTGATTTTGTTCACTGTTCAAATGCATTTCAGAGAAAAAGAAAGATGCAGGTCGCATTTCCTCAGACATAAATCGGTGGTACTTTTTGGGAATGTTCTTTTTTTGCTGTAATAAAGTCTATTCTGGACCTGAGTGGACCAAGTCCGGCTGATCATGAAAGATGGATGGAAATCCAAGTTCATCTCTTCTCTCCAGTTTGATTTGCTAGAAAAAAAACACATCAGGCGGTCCTTAAATTTCATTACTAATTTTCTGTCTGACCGGACACAGAGCTGCCAGGTTGGTGGATTTAAACACTGATCATCAAAACAGAACTTATTTTCCAGTTGCTGTGCAGCTCATCTGTCTTCTCTTAAAACCAGGTAATTTGGGCCCTGAAGGGAAAATACAGTGCAAAACGTGTTCTGTGGGCTGAAAGAGCTGCTTTGAAAACATGAATTCTTCTGATTTGAGGAACCAGAGAGGGAAAAAAGGGGGAAAAACTTTTTTTGGTTCACCATAGCAATTTTTAGCACCTTTTTCTGAGAGAGAGAGAGAGAGAGAGAGAGAGAGAGAAACAAAGGAGGGGAAACAGTGACAGAAAGAGAGTCTCGCTAAAAAGAAAAAGAGCAGGCAACAAAGACAAGAGTGAGAAAAAGAGAAGGGAAAGGGAATGAAAGAAAGACAAACAGAGAGAAAAGAGGGAGAATGAGAGAGAGGAAAAAGTGACAGAGAAAAAGAGGGAGAGTCTCATACACAACAAGTAAGAGAGACAGAAAACAGAAGGGAGAGAGAGATAGAGCAAGAGAGAGAGAGAATGAAAAAGAAGGGAGAGGGAAAGAAAGAAAGAAAAAAGAAAGAGGGACAAACAGTGAGAAAGAGAGAAAGGAGAAAGAAAATAGTGACACTGAGAGAAAGAGAGAGGAACAAGAGAGAAAGAGAGCGAGCAAAGAGAGAGAGAGAGGAAAGAAAAAGAGAAACAGAGAGAGAGAGAAACAGAGAGGAGAAACAGGGAGAAACACAGGAGAGAGAGAGAGAGAGGAGCGAGAGAAGGGAAAGAGAGAGAGAGTTTCATTAAAAAGAAGAGGAGAAATCAAAAGAGACAGACAAAGTAAGAAAAAGACAGAGAGAGAAACAGGGGAAAGAAAGAAAGAAAGAAAGAAAGAAAGAAAGAAAGAAAGAAAGAAAGAATGAGACAAACAGTAAGAGAAAGAGGGAGAGGAGAAAGAATGAGAAAGAGGAAAAGTGACAGAGAAAGAGTCTCATAGACAGCAAGAGAGACAGAAAAGGAGAGGGGAGAGAGAGAGAGACTTTTTTTGAGAGAGAGAGAGATAGAGAAAAAGAATGAAAGAGAGAAGGAAGCGAAAGAAAGAAAAAAGAAAGAAAGAAAAAAGAAAGAAACAGACAAACAGTGAGAAAGAGAGAAAGGAGAAAGGAAATAGTGACACTGAGAGAAAGAGAGAGGAACAAGAGAGAAAGAGAGAGAGCAAAGAGAGAGAGAGAGGAAAGAAAAAGAGAAACAGAGAGAGAGGAAAGAGAGAGAGAAACAGAGAGGAGAAAGAGGGAGAAACACAGGAGAGAGAGAGAGAGAGGAGCGAGAGAGGGGAAAGAGAGAGAGAGTTTCATTTAAAAAAAAGGAGAAATCAAAAGAGACAGACAAAGTAAGAAAAAGACAGAGAGAAACAGGGGAAAGAAAGAAAGAAAGAAAGAAAGAATGAGACAAACAGTAAGAGAAAGAGGGAGAGGAGAAAGAATGAGAAAGAGGAAAAAGTGACAGAGAAAGAGTCTCATAGACAGCAAGAGAGACAGAAGAGAGATAGACTTTTTTGAGAGAGAGAGAGATAGAGAAAAAGAATGAAAGAGAGAAGGAAGCGAAAGAAAGAAAAAAGAAAGAAAGAAAGAAAAAAGAAAGAAACAGACAAACAGTGAGAAAGAGGGAGAGGAGAAAGGAAATAGTGAGAGAGACAGAGAGAGGGGAGAAAGAGAGGAACAAAGGGGAGAGAGAAAAGAGAGAAAGAGAGAGAGAGACGGAGAGAGAGAGAGAGAGAGAGAGAGCAACAGAGAGAACGGCCAAATAGAGACAGAGAAAACGAACGAAAGAAAGAAAGAATTAAGGAAAGAGCAAAAGGAACTTGGTGAGAGAATGAGGGAGAGGAGAAAGAGTAGGAAGAAAGGGAGAACAAACAAGAGAGAAAGAGAAAAAGAGAGTAAAAGACTGAGGGAGAAAGAGAGAGCGAGAGAAAAACAAGAGAGAGAGAGACAGAGAGAGAGAGAGAGAGAGCGAGCTAAACTCACAACTGGACTAACTTGTTCACACCTGGACAGACGCCCCCCTACAGCCCCCTCAGCCACATCCGCCGAGTCTGACGGCTCCGTTTCTAGAACAGCCGTAGAGGCGGAGGAGGGGGGGCGTGGGGACACGAGGAGGAGGAGTAGAGGGGGGCGGAGCCTCTCCCACCGACCGGGAAGCTGCACGCAGAGCCGTAGAGCAGCAGCGGGGCGGTAGACGGAGAGAGAGAGAGAGAGAGTGAGTGAGTGTTTTCCTCGCGTTTGTCCGCCCTGCAGCTGCAGCGAGCCGATCTGAAACGCCTCAGCGTCCGAACATGGCCGACCCAGCGGCGCCCGGCGACGCGGAGAGCGCGAGCGGCGCGCGAGGCTTCGCCAGGCAGGGCGCGCTGAGGCAGAAGAACGTGCACGAGGTGAAGGAGCACAAGTTCATCGCGCGCTTCTTCAAGCAGCCCACCTTCTGCAGCCACTGCACCGACTTCATCTGGTGAGCCCCCCTTAATATAGACACTCCCTCCGGCGTGTGTGTCAAGTGTTGGTGTACACAGCGTAGCAGGGACCAAACCTCGGGACATCTGACGTTGTGGGGACCTTTCGCTGAAAATGCCATTTTTTTTACGTTTTTTTCAAAGACAAGTCTACAAATGGTTGCTGAGGTCAAGGAAGGGTTTAGCTTTGACTGTAGGCAGTGGGAGTACCGCTGAGCTGCAGTAAGACAGAGGACCTCACTAAGGTAGCAATACCGGTTTGGGGGTATGTGTGTGTGTTGGTGGATTAGTATCTGGTATGCAGTTATTAGATGCACAGGTGACTCACTTGATGCTCTTAATAGTTAAATCAGGCCAAAAGCCAGAAGACTCATGGGGACGTCCGGAGTCTCATCTGCGGCGTTCAGGCTAGACACACACACTTGGAAAATAATGGAGAAATCGTGGCGCATCCAGGCACTCCTGTCGTGATGCACTGCAGTCTTGAGGTGGCTGAAGGAATCTTAGCACCTGAATAACAGGCCCTCACGTTTGTGCGACGTTTTCATCCTCGGACAGAGCAGCTGCATTAACCTGCTCGCTGCACAGAATGTGGAGACCTGTGGCGTGTACGTGTGATTTACTGCTGCGATATTGTGGACAGACTTGACGAACAATATGGCTTGTGGAAGACAGACTGAGTGTGTGTGTGTGTGTTGGCGGAAAGACCAGTGTGGAGGAATGTGCCTAGCCCTGTTTAGTGTTCTTCTGTGCCTTCTTATCGCTCGAATCTCACGCTACGTCTTGCTTCTTCTTGCAGGGGATTCGGCAAACAAGGCTTCCAGTGCCAAGGTAGGACTCCCAGCCTTACAAGTGATGGCTGAATTACTGCCTTGTTTGTATGGGTGGGTGAGTGAGTGTGCCTGTGCATACATGCTGGCGTGCAAGGTGGCATTACGGCGCTAAACTGTTTTGCTTGCCCTGATTTTGGTTGTGGGGTATGGTTCCGCAGTATGTGAAGCGGCACTCTCTCCTCCAAGCGCTTGCGAAAGGGGGAGGTCAAGGGTGGGGGGGCTGCGGGTTTTCTGGTTGTATGTTCGTGTTGAAGAAATGGTCGTTGACGGGGACATTTTGCTGCTGAGCGCACACACACACACACACACACACACACACCCACACGTCCCCATGAAAAACATCCTGTATGTGTGTGTGTGTGTGTGTGTGTGTGTGCACGTGTCAAAAACCATAAAAGCATGAATTGAATCGCCCAGTTCTCAAGCACTTGTGTCATTAAAAACCCATGTGTGTTAAAAGTGCCATGCATGTCTATGCATTAATATAGCGGGCTGTCCTCATTATGTAATCCCCGTCTTCAGACCTGGTTTTACATCATCTACAGTTGTTTAAACAGCTCTGATTGACCTCACATCAGCTTTCATTCTTACGTACACCAAGGATGTAAACGATCCATCGAAAAGTCTTGCTAGCAGTTAGAAAATAAGTTAATTTGATTTTGTTCCCAAAAAAACAACAGGTCCTCATTTAAACAGCAGTCATGTTGATGAGTTATACTCATGGGAACTCAATAGGCAATTGGTTCCACTTCTAAAATTAATGCACCCACCTAATAATGAGTGGTGTTTGGGACTATTTATGAGAGAACAGTACCACAACTGCGATACTGAAAGCAAGCAATTGAAAGCAGTAAGACAGACAACTATTATGACATTAGCCCCGGTCATGACATTTCTGTTTGTTTTAACTTGACTGAACTTTGGACTTTTAGACTATCATTGTATATTCCAATCATTTTAGTTTTTGGTGATCTGACCATGATCATGTTTTTTTCAGCTCCTCAGTTTAATCTAAATTTGGTTGTTACATAGACTTAGTTTCAGGCTTTTTACTTCATATTCACTATTATACATGGCCCTACCTATCAGTGTTATGTTTCATGATCCATGCAAGGAGCACTTGCTAATATTGGTGCATTAATACGTGAATTAATCAATTAATCTCCAAAATGGTAACTTTACAGGAGAACGTCAAAACATTGTTCACTTTTAATGTAAGTTAATGTAAAGAGATTTTATTGCAAGCAATTTTGGAGCATTTCTGTTGGTTCGTTCATTGTGAAATTTGCATGCAATCTAAAGCTCAGCTTTTCAAATGATGAAGAAAACAGATTTGCAAAACATTTTTTGCAATGATATATTAAATATACAATAGCATCAAATGTGGCTCAATCAGATTTCAGAGATTTCATCTGTTTAATGATTGATATTTTGAGGTGTCCTTGATTTTAGGCTTGTCAAAGATGAAGGTCAGTTATTGGACAAAAGAATTCACCTAAATGTACATCTCCATCAAGAAGACAATTCTTCTTGTGTATTTTATTTCTGAATTTTTATTGAAAAAATGAAAAAAATGAATTTTTTCATCTTTTTGAAAACTGGTTCGGATTCATTATTTTTTCCCATCTGATACCCAATCCAGTGTTTTCTGCAGGAATGGGCCCATTACTGGTATCTGGCATACCAGAATCTGTACCACCTCAGTTCAAGTCATCGAGAGCTTGTATAGGTGCTTTGTGGGGACCCTTCTTAACTGGAACCCTTGACAGTCATGTGAACATGGAAATGTGAAATAGAACCTGTAAGATAAAACTGCTAATGTTTTTAAAAATGTTATTTGAAAAGCATATGCTGTTGTAATAGATCTGAAAGCTGACCCTCCAGCCCCAATGAGGGAAATGCAAACATCTTTTAAAAGTGTAAATGGCTTTAAAATAAGAGACCAGACATTAAGTGCAGGAGACTGCTGCCTTGTAACCGCCATTCATTGTCATCAAAAGGCGTAATTATGCAACACTTAAACTGAAATTCTGTCTTGCTTAATTTCCTAGTTTGGTTTTGCATCAGTAAAGGAGAAGTGCATGGTGTCTGTGTCACTGCTATTTTGGAGTATTAGTACAGCTCGGTTAAAACATAAACATAATGAAAATGAACCCAATGAATCCACCAAAAACACAACTGTAGGCCTCAAGTGTTATCTGTGGCATATGTATGTATATTACAGACAAATTCCACAGTCTTTCTGCATAATTAAATTGCTCAGTTATAAACAAAGTTATTCAGAGTCATTTATTTTGAGGTAAAATGGTTAATTGTATGGATTCTTTAGAGGTGATCGGGACCAGGCGCTGTGATGTCTGCAATACGTATATAGCCGCTTTATTTACTATCAAAAATAAACCTACATTTGTCTTCTGACTCTTTAAAGATGGAGTAGGTGTTTTATTTTAGAAACATTTTTGTTATATTTCTTGAAAAACTATTCATCCCAATAGCAATCAATAAATCAAATGATCTGACAATAAAAATAAAAAAATGGTTATCTGTGGAGGCCACAGGACCGTAAAAACCTCATCTAGACCGAATGAAATGATTGGATGGCCTACCTGCCATGTACTCATTTGCGGCTCTACAAACACACACAGGTGAAAAGTAGCAAGCTCAGTTCCCAAGAATGGCAGAGAAAGTTACACAAGTACCTACAACAGCTTGCACTGCTAAAGACAGAAAGAAAAGAAAGACAAAAGTAGAAAAGTCTTGGACTGAAAAGAGGTTGGATAAAGCAAGAGGCCAAACCAGAGGGAACACTGGTGTGGCTTTCCAATGGTTGAAATGCCTGGAAAGCAACACCAAGGTTGCTAATTTTCTGTTGGACTGATAATTATCTGGTTTATTTTGTTTATTAGGAAATTTGTCATTCTCCTGAATGTAGCCAACACAGCTAGCTACTTACATAGCTACACTATGTAATTTTCTAAGACTGTTTATTAGTCTGTGCATGTTCATCTGTTTTGGGGGTGTGGCTTTGGAAGGGAGGCTGAAAGTAGAGGGTGGGATTTTTTAAAACACTACCTTACAGTTCTTGGTTTCTACAAAATTTCCGACTCTGGCTTTAAATGTAATGATGTAATGTTGGAAAAATAGTGGTACTATTTGGTCCTGCATCTCAGCTAGTATTGCATTTCAAAAATGCTTATCTTGAAGGTATCGTAAAACAGGTGTCAGGCAGTGCATTTGTGACCACTTTGTGCAGTAGCTTTTCAGATTTTTCCCCAGTAGTTGAACAATTTTGACCCCGCTTATTTTACAGGAAGCCACTCAAATCACTCTGAATGGCCTTGTTTACATCTGAACAATGTTATTCTACAGACATATTGAAACATTACCCTTTCATGAGTTCTGCTTTTAAGACAAGTGTTACTAGTGTACATCAGCAAGGTTACTAAAGGAGCACTGTGTTCACATACAACACAAGGTTGATAATTTACTAATTCCTGGGCAAACACGCACATGCATATTCTCATGTGTATATAAGTGCTTAAGTACTACTTTAAACATCTCCCCCTGTGATTGGGGCAGCCCTGTGTTTAGGCCTGTGTGTGAGAGAGAGAGAGAGAGAAGAAGAGAGAGAGAGAGAGAGAGAGAGAGAGAGAGGTCAGGGCTAACTTACCATGACCCAGCTCAGTTAACGTGCCTTTAGAACCATGAGAGTTTTCACCATTCATTTTACTGGCAAATGTCTACACACCAGAGCTACTCTTAGGAACAGCACAGGGAGGATTCAGTTGCACGACTGGGCCGTTAGCCAAGTACATAATTTTGTTTTGGTTTAGCAACTGAGGCAAATGTATTATGGTAATGCTTTCTTTTACAGTCCCTCAAACCAGCTAATGGTGAGGTACAGATGGCAAATTTTTTGCTTATTATTTTGGGGAACGTCATGGTGAGTTCTGAGGCAGTCTAATTATGACTTACACAGAAGTGACTAACAGGTTTGAGGTATTAACTGGGTAAATATGTTGTATAAATTCCACAGTACTGTATAATAGCCTTGGGCAGTATCTTTTTGGGCAGAGCTGCTGGTGGTAGAAGCCACTTATAACACTTTTCTAGCATTATTTCAAAAAGAAGTTCACTTTACATGGTTACCATATAAGTGAACACGGTGGACGATTTTAATGTCAACATTCATAAATGTCATAAATGCTAAACAGTGCTGCTAACTAAGAGAGAGGAGCTGGTTAGCGTTACCTTTGCTATCATGCTAGCTTACAGCTCTGCCCACCACAGATTCTGAGGTAATTCTAGCTGAATAAAGCACTGACTCAAGTTTAGGTGATTAAAAATGTCGATTAAAATCTGAGAGAGTGAATTCAAGCAACTGCTGAAGGGACAGAAAGGTGAAATTAAAAGCCTTAACGTTTGCTTAGCGAGCAGCTACAGACCATAACAGTGCCACCCACCACAGCACAGGCTTGATTGTGAAAACTGGTGCTCTGTTGACACAAATTTAGATGATAAAAATATTTGAGAGAGCAAAAGTAGAGTGAAAGTAAGCTGAAATCAAACATTTTCTGTGGGGTTTAAAAGAGAGCTCAGTAAGCAGGCCAAATGTACCACACCACAGCATGGTTGTAGCTAACTGATGCTAAAATAACACCCATTTACAGGATAGCGCACAGTTTACTGGACAGCGCAAAGTCGAGTGACTGGTGTTGGAGTGAAAGCTGAAATCAAATCAAACGTGATCATCAGGTTTTTCTTGGCTCTGATTTCCCCCCTTTTTCTGTTAGCATCACCTGTCAGTGAGCTCCCACACCACCAATCAGTGAGCCCTCTAAAATATTAATGGGTGGAATGTGTTTATCTGTTCAGACATGGAAAAGAAATTGGACGTCATAATTTTTGAAATAGTGTGATCATTTTTAAATATTGATATTTTAAATGTTCATTTTTAAAAAAAACAATAGACTTTTATAGTATATACTTGTTTATTATGGAGAAATTAAACTGAATCTGGTCTGTAAACGAAAGCAATGATTTTTACTTTAGAAAACTATCTTTGAATTTTGTGGTGTCCTTTTATGCCATATAACTTACCCAGTACTCTGAGGTGCTTCCACTTTGCTTTTATGATTAAAAAACGCGTGATATTATATTGAAATTCAGTGTATGTTTGTATGTCTGGGAGATTTTACTAGTGTATGTTTGTACTTACCACTGATAGATTGTACTTTTTGTACTTATTCAGTTAAGATCTAAAACCTGTTGGGTATATCAGTGTCATTTATTTAGACTGTCTTGGAACCTACTCAAGTAATTATCTAGTAGTTTCGGGTTTGTACCTGTTATATAATTGGTTAATACCTAGAACTTAGGGAACTGTAAAAGAAAGTGTTACCAGTATGGGTACTGCACAATAGTGTTGTTTGTGCCAATTTCTTAATATTTCTTTGTTTTTGTTTTGTCTAAGAAGGAGTAGTGTTCCAGGTACTCCAACAGGATATCATGCTATAGTCAAGACAGAAATATGTTGAATAAGTTACAAATAAAATGTAGTTTACAGCAAGAAAAAGTATCTGAACCCTTTAAAATTCCTTGCATTTATTTATAAAGTCATCTTAAAATAGGGTCTGGTTTTCACTGAAGTTATAATAAAGAGCAAACATAATCTTTTTAAACTAATAATGCACAAAATAATCAATTGTTCTTCATATTGGATATATCATTCAAACATTCACAGTGTAGGTTGAAAAAAGTATGTAAACCTCTAGGCTAATGACTTCAACAAACCCTAATTGGAGTCAGGAGTTGGTAAACCTGGAGTCCAGTCAATGAAATAAAATGAGATTCGAGGTGTGGCTTAGAGCTACTCTGACTTATTAAAACCCCTCAAACATTTTGAGTTTGCTGTTCACAAAAAAAGAGATCTCAGAAGGCCTACAATTAATAATTGTTGATTTGCTTCAAACTGGTTTGATGCACCTTGACACTCCAAAACGCTACTGGGAATATGCTTTGTGGACTGATGAAACTAAGGTTGAATTGTTCACGCAGTAATAACAACATATGGTGTAAAAAGGGCACTGCATTCCAATATGAAAACATCATCCCAACTGTGAAGCATGGTGGTGGGAGCATCATGATCTGGACTGACTGCCAATATTCGAGGGGAAAATGAATACCCTCATTTATAGGATCCTACCATGTCAGATGGCAATCCATCAGCTGCAGTTCTGAAGAATCAACTACAGTAAGTCTTCAGAAAAAACTCAGACCTTAACCTAATAGGGATAATGTGGAATGACCTCAAGAAAGCCGTTCACACCAGACAAGAATTTGGCTGAGCTGAAGCAGCTCCATAAGGAAAAATAGTCCAGTATTCCTCATGAACATTGTGCAGGTCTTGTCCCCAGCTACCAGAAGTGCTTGCTTGAGGTTGTTACTGCCAAAGGAGGTTCAAGCAGTCATTAAATCCTAAGGTTCAATTGCTTTTTCCACCAGCACTATAAATGTTCAATTGGTGTGCACAGTAAAGACATGAAAGATTGTAATTGTTTGTGTGTTATTAGCTTTAGCACATTGTGCTTGTCTATACTTGTGACTTTCATACCTACCTTGTTTGATGAGGACCTATTGAACTTTTTATTTAGTTGGGTCTGTTTTGACAGATGTGAACACTCCACTTGTACTTGAGTCTGCACCAAACTGCACAAATGTACCATGGTCCTGTAAAAATCGTGGGTCTTAGTTTGCTTCCAAATGAACCCTGGTTCAGTTTGCTGCTGGTGGGAGCCCATTTTTGTGGTGGTCCACAAATTCAGCATACTTTTATGCTTATTCCAGCAGCACATTAGCTCTGTACTTTCTGCATAAACTGCCTTTTTATATGTCTGACTCTTGATAGTCGCTCATATCGTTCTTGCAGCACGAGCTGCCGTTAATAACGACAAACGAGCAATAAAATAGTAGTGACGCAATGTGTCTGACTGCCAAATCGCAGCACATATTGCATAAGCAACCTACTTGGTTACTTTCAAATAGACAAACAATCATAAAGAAGCAGGTATCAAGTAGAGTTTATTATTATTGCTCTGGTTAATCGTTTCTGTTTTCATGCAAAGTTGGACTTTTTGGCTCATGGTAAGTGTGGGAGTAGCAAACCACTTGTAACCCTTTGTGTAATTTGGTGCATTTTAACCAACCAAACCAAATGAAAAAGATACAATATCACAAAAACCCAAATTCTGATTCAGACTTTGGCAAACAAATTGGCCTTGAAGATCACAGATCACATTTTTTTCACCAAAGCGTTCACATACATTTTCTTGCCTTTGTCATCTATGAAATAATGAATATTGTTAGTTAAATATATGACTGTAGTTTTCTGGTGGGTGGTTAAAATTGTTGATTGAGATTTTGTTGTTTCTTTTTGTTTGATAAATGATAATTTACTGGCAAAAAAAACGCCCTCAATTGTACCACAAAGTCCACCTCTATGAGTTGCACTAATGTACATGTTGTAACACGCAGAAAGCGAAAGAAAGAACGAGGAAGTACACAAATGAAGGGAAAGAGGGATTTGGGGAAATAGGAGTGCTGGTGCAGTGCTTTCAGTCAAGCAGAGGCACACAGCAGATGCACACACACACATAATGTGGCTGGGTCACTGACACTGATCCCTGCACTGATCTTACAGTGCAACATGACGCAACACACGTTGCTCTCGCTCTTGTGCATAAATGATCATCTTAACCTTAGTCATTGCTTGTTGCTAAAGGCCTGTCATAACACATTTACACAATGTGCCAGTAGCACAAAATGCATTACTTAACATAAACAGCGACAAGGAGCATAGAATATTACAGCAGGAGTTTAATAAATCCTTGTTTTGGACATTTCTGCATGCACTATACAGTTCATACGGACCTTTCTACCCAATTTTTTCAAACTGCGGTCTCACGTTTAAAAAAACTATTCATTTTCAGACCTTAGATGTTGACAAGAATTATGTTATTGTGGTCTGTTTACAACCAAGGCATTAATTGACATTTTAATAAGCTACATATGTACAAAATCATCATTTATAGGGTACTCTCTATTGGGAGGTGGCTGGCCCAAACCCCTAACCCAGGGGTCGGCAATGTGCGGCTCTTTTACTGCCCCGTTGCGGCTCCACAGCTGAATTAGATTTTTAGGTAAAAATAAAATAATCCTCCTTTACACTAAAAAATCTTTTTAACAACAAATGGTCTTAAACAGGAGTTATATTTATAACTTCTAATTCACCTTTTAACCCTGAAGTTTGCCGTGCAGACTGCAGGTCACATAGCAACGCAGATAACAGTCTCGCCTAGCTAGCAGCTAACGAAACGGCAAAAAGAAAGATTGTTTGGAGATGAATGGACTTGTTTGCATTTATAATCACTCCAGCTGGTTTCCTGATACGTTTAATCTGCAACGAGAAACTGTCGAACATTAAAAAGTCGCGAAGCTGTAGTCTGACTCTAGCTTCGTAAGAAGTCGAACATTGAGAGACATTTTGCAAGAAACTGTTCTACTTTTGAGGAAAGGTTTCCTGCTGGAGATGCGAGAAAAGCAGCTATCGCTGAGCTAAAGCTTAAAGCAGAGCAAAGTAGGTCTGCATTTTTGTTTATATAATATTTTAGCTTATACCTGGACATCAACACATACTGAGACATATTTACAGCCAAGATGGTGAATCGTTACTTCAATAAAATGGACACGAAATGTTGTGGCTCCCAAGGTGGTTTGATTTTTGTTGAAACTTGACAAAATGGCTCTTGTTAACATTTGGGTTGCCGACCACTGCCCTAACCCCTAAATTTTAACTTGTTAAAACGTTGTGAATTTTAACTATATTTAACTATATATTTCTCTATGTTGATGGTGAAAAAAACATCTTTTGATTAATTTTAAAGTGGAGATTTATCGTGAGTTTAGAGTTTTTAAATAAAAAAACATTTGAAAAAATGCTGGCCTTCTTTTTCAAGTCACTACCAAAACACAAACAGTTTTAGTTCACAGACGGAGCCTTATCTTAGCCACACTTTTTATGTTAGAGCAGGACGTGAGACTGCTTCCCTGTTTTTTATGATTTTATGTGTGTACAACTGTTCAAAGCTGTTTGCTAGACATGTACTGGCTCAAAATTAGCTAACATTGTCACCAATAAAACAGTCACTACTGAAGCATGTGCTAGAATTTCATTAGTGTTATGGTTGTTTTGGTGGTGGAATGTTTAACCATTTGTTTTAATAAATATACTTTAGGTATAGGGTGACTCAAAGAAAAAGGATATTAGTTGAAAATCCAAGCCAGTTAAAAGTCCAAATTGTGTTTTCAACTCTGACTTTGAACTGATTCAGGAACATAATCTACGTATCAATACATGCAAGACATAAGATGTTTAAGCAATAGAACATGAGAGGGAGTGTGTTATCGCAAAATAACATCACGGCTGTGATTTGGTCAGCGTAGATCATCAGAGCCGTGATGTTATTCGCGATAACACATGACCTTGAGTGTTCTATTGCTTTTATACAACAATTAAATAAATAAAGTAAGAAATAAATAAATTGGGCAGTGAACGCGGCATTTAATATGTTAATATGTCAAATTATAGTTCCTTAACAAGCAGCTTGTTGCGACAGGGAATTTAGTGTAGTCTCATCTTCAGAGTCTGACCAAATCGGCTGTCGGTCAAATGTGATCTTAAAAGTATCCTTTTTCTGTTTGTGGAAAAGTAAGAACTAAAAACATTCAAATGGCTTGAGCGTCTCCTACAGCTGTCAGAGTCGTTGCTTAGCAGCAGCATCTCAGCGGAGTGATACAGTGTTTGTGAAAAACCTGTCATGTTATGGCAAAATAACAGCACATTTAGAACGCTTCTCAACCAATCAGCTTGCGTGGCCGGAACTAACTGTTGTATAATAAAAAACAAAGACCTACTTTTCCTCACAAAAGTCGGTGAATTCCCATGGTGATTTGGTTCGTTCTCTTTTTTGTGGTTCAGAGTTCTAGGTGCTAGAGGTGGACAGACCACTCCAGTTTCTGATTGTTTCAGAAGTAAACTGTATCGGAGCACATGCCCGCATTCGGTGTTGTTTTGGCTACTGTAGCTGGTTAGCTTGCTTAATAGTTAGCAATATCAGGTGTGTTGTTGTCGCTGGTGGAAATGCTTCATTGAAAGCCCAAGTCACTGTTCATTTCCTCTTATTTTCTTTGAGAGACATAGATTTGTGCAAATAATAGCAGCAATCAGCACAGCACCCTGAATATGGTGCTGATAATGAGGTAATACAAAAAATCATTGGTGGATGAATACGTCCGTGTGATTGAAGCGTGCAAAGGCAGATTAACAACTAGACGCTCTGTTAGCCGCCTGGAATGTCTTCTCTGAAAAAGAGTGTCAGCATTGAATGGAGATCTATGGTAGTTGGGGGGGTGGTATTTGCATTAGTGTTAACATTATTTAAGCAATTGATAATAAAAACCGAAGTGCTTAGAGGGCTCAAAACCTTGTCTCTTTAAGCTGTGACAGCTATGATATATGTAGCTTTTCAAAATCTGTTCAGAATTCAAATTGAAGGCAACAAAATGCATAAAAACCAGGGCAGCTGATTTAGTATTCAGTGTTATCCAGTACAGTATAATTCTAATATCCTGTAAGAATTCTCTTTTAGCATCTATTGATATGCACACGCATTGTGGGCACCTTTTGTTAAAATAATAACATTGTTTTTTTTTATTTTTTAAGTGAAAATAACATCCCTCTCCAGGGAACACACTTAAATATGGCATATATCTGCTTTTTTAATGCACAATTTCTGTTAGTTTGTGGAGTTTAGCATATTAAAAAAACTTACAATGTGTTCCCAAACTTTTTTATTTTTTTCCCAATACATTAAATTCTGCACAGAAATAGTAATTGTGCTGTACAATTTTGCTATTTTGTTCTCTGTAAAGAAAAATCTATTTACTGGGGGTGCCAAAACCTTAGCATAAGACTTTATTTTATTGTCTGATGTACTCTGGATGTTTTTGCAAAAGAAAGACCCTCCAATGGATCTTATTTTGCTGGCCGTTTTTTCAAATAATTGAACGCTTGCCAAATTCCTGACTGTGTGACCACCTGTAGCTTCACTGGCAGAAAAGCGGAATTCCAGTAACACTATCCAGGCTTGTGGACAAATGCTAGAGCTATGATCTTGAGGTCTTGACCTAAATTTGAGCCTAGTCAGCTCCATAAAAATGCAGTTGCAGTCAGATTCTTAGGTCAAGACCTCAAGTCCTGTCCACATTTAGGCTTAGATGATATCTCGTTAAGTACTTGATAGTATTTGTCATGAGGATCACATTCTTTGACAATTTTGAATTTAGCCATGACCTCCACATGCTTAGCAGCAATTGAACGATAGCTTTTAGAACTAGCAATGGACAGTATGGCCAGAAACCAATTTCTGTTGGTTTTGGCATATGCTCACCAAGCACTTTATTAGGAACACATTCACCCCTCTCATTCATCCAGTTATCTAATCAGCCAATCATGTGGCAGCAGTGCAGCGCATAAAATCATACAGGCCAGCAGCTTCAGATGATGTTCACATCAACCATCAGAATGGGGAAAAAAATGTGATCTCAGTGATCTTGACCATGGCATGATTGTTGATACCATGGCCTGCTGATCTCCTGGGATTTTCACACACAACAGTCTCTTCATAGTCAGTTCACTTAGAACAGTGCAATAAAGAAAAAAACATCCAGTGAGCATGTTGATGAAGAGGTCAGTGGAGAATGGCCAGACTGGTTCAAGCTGACAGAAAGGCTACAGTAACTCAGATAAACACTCTGTGCAATTGTGGGGAGCAGAAAAGCATCTCAGAATGTTAAAACTTGAGGTGGATGGGCTACAGCAGGTCCTGTCAGGTTTCACTGTCAGCGAAAAAAAGAAAGCTGAGGCTGGAATTGAAAACTGAAAAAACGTAGCCTGGTCTGATGAATCTCAATTTCTGCTGAGGCAGATGGTGGGGTCAGAATTTGGCACAAACAACAACAATCTGTGGACCCAACCTGCCATGTGTTAACAGTCCAGGCTGGTGGAGGTGGTGTAAAACACACTTTGGGCCCCATTAATACCAATCATCACTCGAATTCCACAGCCTGTTATAACACTTTGGAATGTGGTAGAACGGGAGGTTTGAAGTACAAAAGTGCTGCTGAAAAATCAGGAATTGCATGATGCAGTTGTATTAACAAGGACCAGAATCTCAGAATTGAGGTGTGGTGTGGTGTTCTTAATAATGTGCTTGATGAGTCTATATATATATATATATATATATATATATATGTATTGTTTTGCGCACAAGGCTTCAAGACTGTGGCTTCTCAGGAATTGCACATGGTGTCCATGTTTGACCAAGGCTAACTCCAAAAGACATCCGTTTATGACCACTACCTCAAAAACAAAATGAACTACTTCAAATGAAAGAGCCTAGACAGCAGGAGGTGATTGATGGTCTGCTGCAGTTTCATTTTCATTTGAAACTAGACTAAAACATCCCTGACTCAGCCACTCAGCTAAACGGGAGAACATTCAAGTTGTTTGTATTTCACATTATTTGAGCTTATTTGTGGCGTACCCGTGCAACAGTTATGACAAACCCATACTTTGGGAGGAACTGGTCGACTTCTAGTATTCAGAACTATGAATAGAACTGTGCTGTTCAGAACAGAACTGTAGTTTTATAATGAAACTGCCAAATTTAGCTTTCAGAATACTTCTTCACTGTGGACTACAGTGCTGTGAACGCTGACAGTCCTGATGGCTGGATTGAAATATTGTTAAGCAAAGCATTTAAGAGAATGTAGTACTGTTTCTATTAGCCAATGATCTTGTAAGCAGCTACATCTTCTTGACTGTCGATTCTTAAAATAGTCATCTTTGAGGGCAAATTTTCCATGCAAAGATACTATATAAGCCAAATATTATTTTAGTATCCTGTGATTATAATCGTGGCCCCTTATCAAAGAGCTAGGAGAAATGGATTTGACTGCCAAAAGACTTGGCAGCATCAAATTTCTCATATCCTGTTGTTCTCTGAAGATAATACTTTGAAACAGGATTACACTAAAGCTACTACATTCAAGTCGTATGTACAGCCAATGTCCAAGCTCAAAGACTTCATACGTTGACACTGTGACGACTCAACATGTGTGGTTTTCTATACAACAGCTTGTAGTTCACAATTCTAGCGTTAAGTAGTTCTCTTTGGGAATGCTTTTTGCTGCTCATTTTCATGTATAACTGCCATATTGCCAAATGCCTGGAGCAGCTTGGGATGTTTGAGTGTACGGTGCCAGTGTCAGAGGAAGGACACTTGAATCTCCAGCCCCAGAATAGCCCAGTGCTCTAGTGGATAGAACTGGTTTTGGAAACTACAGCAGTAGCAGCAAATATCAGTAAAGTGTTGTACAACAGTATAACATAAGCATCGCTCATATTACAATGGATCATTCATTAGAACAGAGTGTCAAATGTTACCCGCAAAAGGCTAATGTGGCTGCAGGAAAGCAGGAGCACACATGATCAGTTGTTTAAAGACTGAGTCTAACTGATTAAACAAGTGGAATCAGGTGTGCCCTTCTTGTTTGGAACGAAAACCTGCACCTACTCTTTGTGGATAAGATTGGACCCCCTTGCATTAGAAAAAGTGGATATTCTGATGTTCTTGGCCAAAGAAGGCCAGAGGTTCAACAAATGCAATATAAAATAACTGTGTTTAAATCACAATCGCAATATTGGTCAGAAAAATTGGATATTTTCCCCAAATCGTTCAGCTCTAACTACACAGTTGTTGTTACAGCGTTGCTTAGTGGTTGTTAGGTGGTTTCTAAGGTGTTGCAAGGCTGTTGCCGGGGTATCTCTGGTCATTGTTAAAGTGATATTAGGCTGTTCACCCCAGGTGGCTATGGTGTTTCTATGCCTGTGTTATGCTATTCCAGGTGGTTGCTAAAGTGTTGCTAGTGTACTTGTGCAATGCAAAAATTTGGCTCCTTATCTTACTTAGCTAGTGAATACTGACTGTGGTCGACTACGGGGTGCAGGTATAAGCATCATATTTACAGTCAAGTAATGTTATTTTGTACCTTGCTAAACATGAGTGCCTTAATGTAACCACACTGACAAGGATGCTTTTTTAATGATGTGATTAAGAAGGCAGAGGTAGTGCAGCTGTAATGAGGCTAGCTTATCTAGCCAGCATTAGCTAGAGCCAAAAACAGTGGAGAGATATTTCCCTGTTCTCCGTGTCACCTCGACAAGCTAACATGCTGGAATATCATCCACTAAGGAGAAAAGAAAAATGTGTTGCTAGGCTATTGCTGTAGTATCCCAGGTAGTTGCTAGGGTGTTGCTAGGTCATAGTGTCCCAGGTGGTTGCTAAGGTGTTTGTAAGCCATTGCTATGGTATCCAGGTGGTTGCTAAGGTGTTGCTAGGTCATAGTATCCCAGGTAGTTGCTAGGGTGTTGCAAGGCCATTGCTATAGTATCCCAGGTAGTTGCTAGGGTGTTGCAAAGCCATTGCTATAGTATCCTAGGTAGGTACTAAGGTGTTGCAAGGCCATGGCTATAGTGTCCCAGGTAGTTGCTAGGGTGTTGCTAGGTCACAGTATCCCAGGTGGTTGCTAAGGTGTTTGTAGGCCATCGCTATAATATCCAGATGGTTACTAAGGTGTTGCTAGGCCATTGCTGTAGTATCCCCGGTGGTTACAAAGGTGAAAATCAAATAAAGCACAGAAAAATAATAGTAAGAATAACATAAATTGTCATTACTTCACTTTCTCAGAGCTCCTCTTATCCATCAGTGTGAAACGGGACTGAATAAAACAGGCCTTTTTTTCTTTTGGTGTCAGTCTGGATCTTTCAAGGCCAGCTCCTGGGTCTCAAAGGTTACGGCCTTGACTATAGCTCTGACGTGGACCAAGAACTGCTATATATAACATTGTAGCTACAAAGACCCATGTCTATACACTTCTAGCTGCAACTGTTTTCCTACCAGTAGCCCTCTCCAGGGGAAAGCAATCACACAGAGTGATAGAGAGTCAGTAAGACACACTCAAATGAGCCTTGAGCAACAGAGCAGTCATTTAGGGCTTTTCTCTGTCTAGGGTATTCCTCGCTGTCTGCATTAGCTACCTCAGGTCTGTAATCAAAGTCAAACAGCGTGTGTGCTGTCATTTGTGTGAAATTTTTAATTAAACTTAACTTCTCAGTAGATTGGATTGAGTTTCACCACTGCAGTTACCAAAATGAAATGGGCATATATTTCCTTATATGTGAAATATATTTCAAATACACTGTTTTGTTCTAAAATGTATTCCAAACACTAATGGACATTAAGAAAAAATAACATTTTTGGTCATTTTCATACATTTTCAACTTTTGGTAAATACATTTTACATGTATTTCTCTTCTATATGTGATGGAAAAAAAAAATAAACAACACAAGTTAGATGAAGGAACTGCAACAGCTAAACCTTTCACAGTGGGCCTCCTTTGATGATGATGATAAGCAATAGTCATTATCTACATTCCAGACATCTTTGCGGCCTTTAACATGCTTGGCTCAGACCACTAAACTTGCAATCATTTTGTTTGTCCCCTACTAAAAACATAATGTGTGTATATTATTACACCACTGTAAATGAAAGAAAAATTGCAGAAAACAGCCAAACTGCTAAGCCAAAAAAAGCTTTTAAGACTGGATTTCATTTATTTGAATATTAGTGTTCCCTTTACTGAGAGGCTTAGGTAGATGTTTGTCACGATGGAATCATTTACTGTATACATATGTAAATAAGGGTAAAATGTGGCCTGCTTTTGGTGTCTCACTGCTTGAATGAAGTTGTGTAATGTTCAAATGTTCAACAGTTATGTTGTGTTAAACATCAAAAATGCTATTTTGTACAGTTTTCTAACTTCTATAAGTGCTATGTTTTTCCATTGGACTGTTTCTGTTAGTCTGTTCATCATAAATTTAAAAGGCGACTTGAGTTTTCAAATTATGGCAAAAAGAAAACAAACAATGGAGTTATTGATGGCTATGTTTTTCCATTAGATGTATTCAGTAAGGGTTGGAATATATATATATATATATATATATATATATATATATATATATATATTAAACATATTAAACATGTATATACACTTTTATAGACATTTTTTATGCTTTACTGTCATTTTAATAAAAATCCTATTGAAGAAATCTCATTACTCACCAAGAAAATTCAAAATATTATAATATATTTATAAAATTATTAGGATTTAACTATATATGTAAAAATTTTCTTACAGTGCCTTTTTGTTGTGTAAGAGTTGTGGATAGAAGTAGGCCCGTCACAGTTATTACACAGTTTATTGCGGTTATTTCAAATGGTTGCAATTATTTGAGATGACCACAGTTATTTGACTGCAATCATTTTCCACAGAGTTTAGGTTTTACAATGAAATTATGCCTCAACAAAGAAAATGTGAACTGAGTATGTTGGGTAGAGGGCAGTGCAAGTAATGTTTGTTTATTTATTAGCCAGTGCAAATGTTTTAGCATGTATGCTATCACAGAGAAATTTAAGCTTCTTATACTTTCACTTTCAAAAAATAGTCTACCAATTCAACTGTACTATCAGTGTTAGTTACCTATTAAATAGAAATATAAATTATAACCTTTCGTTTCTTTCTTCTTTATTCCTCCAGTAGTTCTGGCTTGTGGTACATTTTATAGTTTTGATCAGTCTAGTCTTTGCTGCAGCTTTTCACTAATTCAGAACACAAAAAACAAAATTTCAGTCCTCTAAAACTGGCCTTGATTTTGAAAAAGCAGTGCACAAGAATGGTGTGGTGGACAATGAGACACCTTAGAACAGGGGTCATCAGCCCTGCTCCTGGAGATCAGAGATCTTTCAAGATTGAATAGTTCACATGATTCAGTTAAATCAATGGACAGATGATCTGGATCAGATATATTCAGTAAGGGTTGGAAGTGGATCTCCAGGAACATGGCTGGTGACCACAGACTTTGAAGGTTTGGCTAACACAGAAAAACAATGACATTATGTTCACTGTTCATATTTTAAGGAAGTATATTGCAAGTGTAAGTAATTTATCTGAAGTAATGCATATTGGTAATGAGAATCAATAGCATTGTGTAAAGTTTGACTAGAAAAAAAAAAGAAAAATGGAAAAGATGAAGATTTGCTTAGCTGGTAGCCACCTTACATACATGCAAATTTTATGTTTTTACATCATTATACGACACATTTTTGATACAGAATTTGAAAAGAAATGCTAACATGAACATTTATTTTTGTTTGTATTTTGGTTATTCACAAAACTTTTATTTACTTTTTTGTAATTTCCACTGTTATCCCAAAAAGACAACCGTGCTTGTTGAAGGAATAACTGGCACAGGTCATTTTCTTAGAAGACAAAATAAATAAAAAAGAATATAAACAGAAGTGTATTATCTACATAAGGAGAACAAAACTGTAGAATATTAGTCCACATCTTAACATTACATGAACGGAGCATGACTAGATCATTTACAATCTGATCTTGTGCTTCCTTATAAAGTGTTGCTCTTCTGGCTGAAATGAGTCAGGAGGATTTTCTAAGGTGGCTCACTCACTCCCAGCAAAGCACAGAATATGATCTCTACAACCAAGTAGTGGCGCAGATCGGTAGCTGTTAACATCCCTATGGAGCCAGTTATTTGTTTTGGTTGTTCAAAATCAGTACTGAGCAGCTGCTTGATCTACTACCAATTTCCCATTCCATGTAACTGCTGCTTCATTTAAGGTGGAGTTAGCATATTTGAGCTATTGGCACAGGTTAAGCAATGTCAACACTCCATTACCATACAGTCACCACTCTGTCCATTACTGTTGTAGTTGAGTGAGAAACCTCGCCATTTCAAACAGGCTAATCAACCATGCAAGGTAGGCTCACCAAACCAGTTCCAAAAGCTACGCAGTGACCAGCCACTTTATTTAGTACACCTTCCTGTATTTACACTCAATGTCCATTTTATCAGCTCCACTTACCATATAGGAGCACTTTGTAGTTCCACAGTTACAGACTGTAGTCCATCTGTTTATCTACATACTGTCCACTGTTTTTCAATGGTCAGGACCCCCACAATTCAGGAACTATTTGGGTGGTGGGTCATTCTCAGCACTGCAGTGACACTGACTTGGTGGTGGTGTCTTAGTGTGTGTTGCGCTGGTATGAGTGGATCAGACACAGCAGTGCTGCTGGAGTTTTTAAACCCCTCAGTGTCACTGCTGGACTGAGAATAGTCCACCAACCAAAAATATCCAGCCAACAGCGTCCTGTGGGCAGTGTCCTGTGACCACTGATGAAGGACTGGAGGATGACCAACACAAACTGTGGAGCAGCAGATGAGCTATCGTCTCTGACTTTACACCTACAAGGTGGACTGACGAGGTATAATAGAGTAGACAGTGAGTGGACACAGACTCCAGCAGCACTGCCGTGTCTGATCCACTCGTACCAGCACAACACACACAAATGCCATACCTGATCTAATTAATTCAATGGACTGATGATCTGGATTGTATGTGTTGTATCTGCAGAGAAACAGATGGACTACAGTCCATAACTGTAGAACTTACACCTATGTTGTAAGTACGCACATCATGTAAATCATGCACATTTTGTACTTCGCATTACAGTTTGTCTTTAATGACAAGTGCTTTGAGATGGAGACGCGTGGCTTATTGCCGTAGAGTGTGCACGCCAGTGTGCGTGCGAGTGAGAGAGAGAGAGAGAGAGAGAGAGAGACTGGATGTTATACTTGTCATTTAGAGGAGTGGGTGGTTCTACCCTGTTTAACCCTTAGGCCTTGTTGCTAGGCAACAGCTGACAGATTGCTGTGGAAATCTCTTGGAATGGGTCTCTGGAAGACAGTAAAGAAAGAGCGAGAGAGATAGAGAGGGAAGGGAGAGGGAGAGAGAAAGAGAACGAAATTGAAATGGTACAGTAACTTGGAAGAGGGACTCAAACACTAATTGTTATCAGCCTGATCTCTTCTTTCTGTGCATGTAAATGACAGTAATGACAGCACACTGTGCCTAGTGTGTGTAAAGCTTTAGGTGATGTGTGTTTTGTGAGCTCTGTGACTCACCCTTCTGGAAGCGGTGTGTGTGTGTGTGTGTTGGTTTGTTGCTACCTTCTTTGCTTCTTTCTGTTTTTTTTTTTTTCCCTGGCCTCTCAGGTCCTGCAGGCTCTTCGGGAGAAACCAACATGTGTGCACACGCATGTGTTAGATTTGTCACAAAAGACACTTACAGACTCCCAGATTTTCTCACTCGCTGTAAAGCCGTCAAAGTCATGAATAATTTGTCCAATGCTGCATATTTAATAGTAAGATGAATTATTAATGCAGGACTTTCCCTAGGATTTGAGGGCCTCTGGTATAGCAGTCTTCTTGTCTTTCCAAGTGTTGCTCATTCTCAGGCCTAGAGAGTTAGGAGTGGATGATAAGTTAAAATAAGTTAACACATCCTCTACAGGGAGCTTAAAATGGCATATTTTATTTTCTGCATATTTTAGTGCCCAGTTTCTATCAATTTGCTAGAATTTAACATATCGGGAAAACATAAATCGAAACCAAAAACCAAAACTAAATCATAGAATGTGCCATTACTTTCGCACATGCCACATTTTATGTAAAATAAACAGTAATTGTGCGTTAAAGTGTGCAGAAAGTGTGTTCTCTGTAGAGGAAGTGTTCTCTTATTTACACAAATCAACAAAACATGGAATTTGACCTGGGGCACCCAAACATTTGCACACAACTGTATGTAAATATCACAGTACACTTTTTCTGAGTAGGTATTGTCAGGATTTCTGAACAAGTGTGTAAATACTAAAAAGTCAAAGAGGTCTCAAAGGCACCAAATCCAAAAAATCCAGAAATTTTGAAAAAATAAAATATAACAAATTAAAAATTGAATGAAATATAAACACATTTCCATACATATCATTCACTCCACAGTCCGTACAGTCCATGTGTGGTTACTAAGCTGCAAAAAAGCAGCTCATTTGAATTCCAATGTCAAAATAAAACTTCATATCTCCAAAATGGTAACTTGTCAGCAGGAGGAAATAACATTTGTAACTTGTGAAGGAAGTTAACATAACAATAGTTTTTCCCATGTAGCTTTAAACAGTTTCTACCAGTCCATTCATCGTGAAGTTTCACACAGGACAGTTAAAGGTACTGTAAAACAACAAAATCGACAAAAGGGGGGATGCAAGGTTTCGTCCCAACTGCGACGATATATCCGACTGTCCAATCTACAGCAGTTTAGCCCCGCCCACTCACCTTGAACAAGCTTTTTGAATAAAATCTTCCCTGTAAACAACAAAAACAACAACCGGTGTACAGCAACTGCGTAGTAATGTATAGCTGATTGGATATCAGTCAATTATACATATATATGTATAATATGTATGTATATATGTTAGATTTTTCCTGCTATTTCTTATTAAATAATTTATGTTTGCATATAATAAATGTACTCCTAGCCTGCTTGTCCATTCTGTCCATTCCAACTTGTTCACAAACCTCAGGAAAAAAAATTAAAAATATTCTAATGCATATTGTGTATCGTGAAAACATCTTCATGCAATGGTGAACCGTGACTGTTAGTTGGGATTTCTATGTTAAGCTAACACTGGTGCACACATTTTTTTGGCTGTTTTAGATTAAACACAAACATTTGAAGCTTGTAAAGGACGTTGCATATGTCTAATTTGAAACTTGCAACATTGATTAAACATGCATTTTACCTTGTACGCAGCGGTTTTACAGCAACTCAGTAAGGTACCCTGGCAGAAAGGTGCCACCAGCAGTTTTCCATTTGTAGCGAATGACTGAAACCTTATTACACTACAGCTAATTTGCAGTCAGTGACCTATCAAGGACATCCAGAAAGCTTGGAGTGATGTTTTTTTTTTTTTACGAAATTGGTCCCATTTTGATTTAAAATTGGAAATCAAAATGGGAATTTTTAATTCCACTGTCACTTAAATCGGTAGTTTAACTATAGAGTAAGGCCTTCAGTTCAGCTCCTGAAGTCCTAACCAAAGGGAAACATAGCTTTCAACCGAAACTTAACAATTTGTATTATTGTAAAAACGTATGTTGTTCGCAGAAATTATCAGGCCTAGAAGGCCCTGAGGGTTCCCCTCTATCTTCAGGTCTTGTGGTGTTATCTTTTTGCTTTATCACCCACTTTTTCTGCTGAAAATCGCCTCCCATGTCAAATTTAAAACAATCTAAAGTGCTTTATTCTGCTGCTCCACCACATTTCAGTCTAAAGTTAACTATATTTGACATCAGTCCTTTCATAAGAAACAAAAAGAAAAAATAAATAAGTCTTGAGAAAGACCCTCAATGATGCAATCACATTGTAGCTTTGCAAAATGCAACCCACTTCCTGCTTATTTCACAATAATTCTAGCACCAAATTAGTTTTGTCCTGAGGTTAAAAGTATAGGGTGTAGAATTTTACGTTTAAATGGTAAAACATAATAACCTGCAATGATTACACGAGTCATTGACCATCATTTGTAATGAAAGCTGTTGTTGTTGTTCTTCAAGCAGCTTTTCAGCAGCCCCGCCTCGAACTGTCTCATGTTACATTTGGAAAGTACAGAAAGTAAAACAGAACGTTTTGCTTGTATGAGCACCTGGTTGAGAGTAGGTTTTTTGCAGACTTCGAAATGAACTTGCTCTGCAAATCGTGGCCTCAAAAATATGTCTCCAAAATGGTCATTTTGCAGATGAGGGCAAAAAATAAGTTATTGTAAAGAGATAATTTTGGGGTGTTTCTGTTGGTCCATTCATCATGAAATGTTCACACAGCTGCTGTGTCCAAATAATGTAGATAAAAAATTGAAAAGGTTGGTGTACAAGTTGGGATTTTTTTGTGGTGCTATATAAACTATATGTGCTTTATAGGCTTACATTGATAGACTAGCACCTTATTGTTTTTGACTATTTTTTCTGTTGGTCTAATTTAAGAAAAACATTTTAGCAGGTTGAAACTGGGTCCTCAGACTCTTTAGACCCCATCTGTCAAACACAAGGCCTGCAGCCCAAGCCAAGCCCGTGCCACAGTCCTATTCAGCCTGAGAAATGATTTTAATTTTCTATTCTTACTTACCCGCTTCACCATGAGATGCACTACAGTCCCCAGCATGCACTGCAACATAGTGTGCGTTCTGACCCCGTTCCCCCAAAACAATGTTTGGGCCAGCGGTTACACAAAAAGAAAAGATGCCTGGTGTCTGGTTCAAGCAAACAGGCAGATTAAAAAACTACCTAAAACAATTCTTTTTTTATTTAGAATTATTTTTTAATAAGTATTTAATGCATATTTTGCAGTTGCAGTTTTGGTGTATTTTGAATAAAGAAATTTACTTTAGTAAAAATGAAATAAATAAAAAGACTGGCCCACGGATTTGCAGAGGTTTTTTAATATGGCCATTTTAGTGGTTGAGTTTGACACCCCTGCTTTAGACATGAGCGCGTGAAACCTGAAGGTCATGAGCAAATAAAAGAATAAATATCTAATCAGTGTTTACAGTGAACGAGCCAAGGTCTCTGACAGGAATTTTGTGGAAATATCAAGGCTTGTTGTCCGTGAGGCTTATACAAATTTACAGAACGTCAAGCTCTTTTCTTTATCTTCTAAGAATAGCCCTCCATGCTTAGCAGCAGAGTTTGAAATGCATTGAAATGTGAAGCACATGTGTTTTCATTTATGCTTCTTTTTCTTCTTTCAGTGTGCTGTTTTGTGGTGCACAAACGCTGCCATGAGTTTGTCACTTTCTCGTGTCCAGGAGCAGACAAGGGGCCTGCATCAGATGTAAGTCTACATCTCTCTCACTCTGTCTGTGTCTGTCTGTCTCTCACTCGTGCTCTCTCTCTCTCTCTCTCTCTCTGTCTGTCCTTCCTCATAGTGAAATGCACTTCCTCTACAGATAAAAAATGTCCCCCCCCCGACTAAGCAACAAACCATACGTATCCACTAAGGATGTGTAATCTGACTAATTTAGATGTTTGAGTGTGAACGGATATTTGGTTAACCAAACAATCAAAATAATATACCCCGTCATAGTTCTTACTCATAATACACAGCCACAGTTAGCCTTAGCCCTGGTGCCAGACGGCTAAAAAAATCAGTTTAGCAATTTGCATTTGAAAACCGGTTAAAGCCTTCAGTAACGGAAGTTGCTACTTGGTGAGCTAATGGGCTAATAGCCATTTTGCGCTAATGGCTATAAACTGCTGCACTGGTGCTACAGGGCTAATAAAATTAGCAAATTAGCCTGAAGCAAGGTTTAGCGGCAGATCGAGGTACACATTTGAAATCTTAACTTAACCTTATTTAAAAATAGCCCAAGGAAGACTTTCTCATTGTAGGTTAATTCAGTAGGATTTCATGTCAGATAAAACTTGAAGTAACCAAAGTCAGATGAGCTGATAAGCTACTGCTGACGCGACAGCTTAGCATTACTTTTCTCCTCAGTGGACGAATGCGCTAACATGCTAGTTTGTCAAGGTACATTGACGACAGACAATTTTTTTTTTTATCGTACAGGTCCATAAACTGGTGCACTAGTGCTAGAAGGCTGAGAAAAACAGTAGCTTAGCAGTTATGTTATTCAGAAATAGCCAAAATAAAATTTTGTCACTGCAGGTTAATTTAGTAGGTTTTCGTGTCAGATAAAAATCTTTAAGTAAATGAGGTCAGATCAGCTATTAAGCTAACGCTGACACTACAACTTACCATAACCTTTCTCCTCAGTGGATGAATGTGCTAACCTGCTAGTGAGTTGAGGTACATTGACAAAAAGAAATATCTTTTCATTGTACACAGCCAAAAATTGTGCTAGAAAGCTAAGAAAATCAGTAACTTAGTAGTTTTATTATTCACAGCCAAAGGAAAAGGTTAATTCAGTGGGTTTTGGTGTCATATAAAGCTTGGAGTAACAGATATAGCTTTCAGATGAGCTAACTAGCTAATGAGCTAACACCACAACTCACCAGCAACCATAGATGGCAGGTTCTACACAACACTTTTGTGTATCTTCAGTGGATGAATGTGCCAACATGCTAGTTTGTCAAGTTACGGTCTAAATTCTGATTCTAGCTAACAGCAGCTAGTAACATAGCTTATATACAGTCATGCTAACTCTGCCTTCTTAATCCTTAATGAGTCTTTATTTACCTTGGATGCGCATTCGTTAAGGCATTTGTGTTTCATGGTAGCAAAGTATATATACTTACTTATCTTAAACATGAACAATACTCTGCCACACTTTACAGTGCTGTTAAAACTTGAAGGCATTTCTCTGAAGTGTTTGCCTGTATAATTTCTACCTGACTGTCTATGATGCAGTGTTTGAATACCCAAAGAGTGATTTCAGTATTCGACACCTAGAACAGTTAACCGTATTAAAGTACCTGTGCACAGGTTTGAGCAAAATACTTTGAAAAAGTATTGATTGCTGAATTTTGAATATACTGTTCTAAATTAATCCTGTTGATACATAAAAAGTAATGTATCCTGAATACATTTAGAATATGTTTACTGTTCCTCGCTGCTTCATGTAGGTATTGCGTTAATACATGTCATGAAGAATTTGCTTATGATTTAAATGAACTTCCGAAAATTCTCAACTTTATAACTGATCATCACATTCATTTGTCAGTCCACTCAAGCAGAGCTCAGTAACACTGAGATTATTAACTGATCACATTGATTTATCAGTCCACTCAGGCTTTAGCAGAACTCAGTAACATTGAAATTATTAACTGATCACATTGATTTATCAGTCTACTCAGCTTTAGCAGAGCTCAGTAACACTGAGATTAATAACTGATCATCACATTGATTTATCAGTCTACTCAGGCTTTAGCAGAGCTCAGTAACACTGAGATTAATAACTGATCATCACATTGATTCATCAGTCTACTCAGGCTTTAGCAGAGCTCAGTAACACTGAGATTAATAACTGATCACATTGATTTATCAGTCTACTCAGGCTTTAGCAGAGCTCAGTAACACTGAGATTAATAACTGATCACATTGATTTATCAGGCTACTCAGGCTTTAACAGAGCTCAGTAACACAGATTAATAACTGATCACATTGATTTGTCAGTCTACTCAGGCTTTAGTAGGAACATCAGTGTTTGCTACATGCTGTGAGCTGATTTTAAAATATTTTAAAAACATGCACTGATGGTGTTTCTTCTGAAGACAGTAGTTTTTTTGGTCCATAAGTAATCTAAAATTATTATCTTAATACTATTCTCCTAATACGTTTCTCCTAAAAATATAAAAGGTAACTGTATTCTGAATACAGCTTTTTCAAACTGTAACTTGGACTGAATATGAATTCTTAATTTCCTGTATTCTGAATATATTTTCCCAATATTTGTATTCCAACCCTGCCCATGCACACCCCTAATACACATACTTCTGTAATCCTATCTATATTATATTGCTGTGTCTATACTTAGACCTAACCACAAGTTGCTAAAAGTAGATTGATAAAGTAAAATCAATAAATAAAAGAACGTTTTGTGCTGAGGGAGAAATGTAAATGCTTATTTATTTATTATTAATTATGTATTTTCTGATTAAGTAACGATTAAAAAGTACTTACTATGTATGCAGTCTTATGCAAACATTTGCCCATGGTCAAATTTTAATGTACAGTTACAGTTTATTTCCTGAATTAAACATATTGGGGAAAAATGAAAACATAATATGTGGCCTGTGCAAAAGTTATGGCACCTTTTATGTTTTCTTTTTTCCCAGTAAGTTAAACTGAGTAAATAAATATAATGTTGTGCAGTAAAATTAGCAAATATAATATTTAAGTTTGTTCTTTGTAAACGTAATATGACTGAGGCTTTACCAATGACTGTACTATATACTTGCAGTATGATTACTACATACTGTATCCTGTAATATACGGTAGCTCCTCTATTCTTGCAACACACATGAACATACACACACATACCCACCCGCCCACACACACACACTCTCACACACACGGGGAGAGACATCTTCTCTCACTCTTTTCTCTAATGTCTATTTATATCATAGCTTCCTCCTAACATGTGAGCGCACTTGCGCTCGCCTGAACACAAAAAAGACACTTCCTGAGTGGGCTCTATCTGCGCCAGGCAGCCAATCGTATCAGTCTGCAGAGCTGTTGTCAAAATGCGCGCATGCACAGTTGCGAAGGGATCTGGGCACACAAGGCTGAGCTTGGCTCAAAACATAACGTTCATGAAAGCATTACAGTATCTCGTTTGCATAAGCAGCGCAGGCCTGACAGTTCTTGCGTGACAACAGGTCGTCGGTGAAGCGTGAGATGCTGATTGGTTGCACTTTCACAGAAGGTTTCAGTGCAGTTCTCCTTTTGATGTCCATATGATTACTGATGAAACGCTGTCACTCTCACTTATTCTCTGAAATTGTAGCTCTTATTATAACTATAGCTCATGTTCCTGATGGGGGAAGGAATTAGCTGTCGAACTTTGCCTCTTACCTTTTGAACCTGTGAGGTCAGAGGCACAATGAACACTTGTTAACAGAGTTAATGAAGTTAATGACTGAGACTGCTGAATATTTGAACTTTGATCAGCGGGCGCGTGTCCAAAAGTTCCCAACTTTTTCCTAAAGGAATTCCACCCGTCTTTCACCATTTCTTCATAATTTAATGGTTGAGATATGAAGTTATTTGATATGGTACATTATAGGGAAACTAACTGTTTCTTTGCTTTACAGTGGTGGTGATAGGAACCAGGGGTCGCAATGTCTACAACACAAATATAGCCATTTTATTTACTATACAAAACCACCAGTGAACCAACCCGTGTCTTCTGTTTTATATTTTATACTGATGATGGTAAAATAAAATAAAATAAAAAGTTTTCTTTGGGGACTGTTTTTTGCCTTACAACGCCCTCCATGTACCACTCCACCATGAATGGGCCAAAACGTTCTCAAAACTATTGTAAAACAGCATCTCAGACATCAGGAAGGATATTTGGAACCATTTCTTATAATAATTTTCTGGTTCCCTGGATTATACGGTGAGTTTATACAGTGTTAGCAATGGGGGGCACTTTGGAGTAGGTGAGGTCACTAAATAGAAGGGCTGTTTGGATACTTCATTTAGATATAGTGTTTATTTAACACAGTGATCGTAGGACGGTAGTGGATTATGCTATGCTATGAAAATGAAAAATAAAGGTTAAATAATAACAACAAAATGGGCAAAAAGAGGCACTAAAGCTCAGAGAAAAACATAAAAATGTACAATAATATAAATACAGTGCAGTAATAAAAATACTGACAATAAGAAGTGTACACAGAATCTGTTTTTGTGTTGTTAATGTTATTGTTTTTCTCATTCTGCTTCTTCTCCTCATTGTAAAGCAATAAATAATAAAAAATGGCATAAAAAATATTTAATAATAAAGAATTCTCAAAAATCAAAATAAATAATTAAGATAAAACAGTAAAATGGTCAAACAAGAAACTACAAAAACATATAAAACTATAAAACGAACATATGAAATAAAATATATAAATAGAACTTCTTATATATTAAAAACAAAATTGACAGTAAAAACAAAACATTAATCCTTTCTTTGTTGTGTGTGTGTGTATATATATATATATATATATATATATATATATATATATATATATATATATATATATTTAGTTTTTTGTTTCTTTTACATTTGAAATTAGCCTGAAGCGCATACTTAATTGAATATTATTCTAATCAGTTTTAAGCTTCCAGACACCTTACGATCAGTGCAACCATTGCTCAGTAATCGGCTGATATGAAGCGTTCTTTAGAATCGTATCTGTATTTCTATATTTATCTGTATTTGTTTGTTAAAAGTGTTTTACTGAAAAGCCAGACTGAGCACAAATTTTAACCTTGTTTGTTTGTGTGTGTGTGTGTGTTACAGGACCCCCGCAGTAAACACAAATTTAAGGTACACACATACTCCAGTCCCACGTTCTGCGACCACTGTGGATCTCTGCTGTACGGACTTATACACCAGGGGATGAAATGTGACAGTAAGTACATAAAAATAGATTCACTCACAGAGAACTGACAACTACAATTACTGAAGCCACAAATGCCATCCAGTGCAGAACCTGCATACAGTGCTCTCTAGTGGTGGATGTCATGTAATGGCAAGGAATGCTTGCATCAGGTCTGTGAAGAATATAAATGAAAAAAAGAAATAGAAATAAATATTAATAAATAAAATCTTTTTTTTTCATGTAAATGGAAATAATCAACAAAAAGTTGTAGAATCTTAAATTCTAAAACAGAGAAAACTTATGACAACTAAAATGAGGAAGAAATATTCAAAATTCTAGGCCACAATTCAAATTGAAGCAAACGCCTTAACTCATCAAAATACCAACAAATTTAGAAACGTCCAAGGTTGGTCAAGATGCTCCTAGAGCACAATAAAAAAAAAAAAAGCTCATTTGCATATTACAGTCTTCTTCAGTAATGATTTACCAAAAATATATCATGCAGCTCTAACATTTAGTAAATGTTTGGGTGCATATTTCAGATTAAACTGTAGGTTTTTCAGATCTTTTGCTGCAGATTTCTTTATCACATTGTGTTTGGCTGTGTAAATGTTTATCAGACATACATGCATTATTTCACAGAGAAATGTCATTTGTAAAACTATGTGTTTGAATGCATTTGTGTGTTTACACAGACTGCATGATGAATATTCATAAGCGATGTGTGACCAACGTTCCAAGCCTGTGTGGGACAGATCACACAGAAAGGAGAGGAAGACTGCACATCACCGCTGATATCAAAGACATCACGCTAACCGTAACCAGTGAGTGACCCACGTTACGCACACAAATTAGTTTGTAATGTTGATTCAATTAAATGGTTAAGATGTAAAGTCATTCAGAGTGGTTTGATGTGAAATGCTGTGTTCTACTTAGTTAGAATTGTTCACAGTGGTGGGCTCTAAAGGCTCCCTCAAGGAAAGCTATTGCATTAAATGGTTACAAAAACATTACCTGATAAATAAGACATTATCTAATTGTAGTTTTAAGATCAGGTTTTGTATTTTTTCAAAGCCATTAATGGTGGAGAGGTACATGCAAGGCCTTGTAAGGCTGAACAGACCTCTGAGAAAACTTTGCTATTTTACATTTTGAATATTACATATAAAAACTTATGTAAGTTCACTGGTCATTTTGGGTAGTAAATAAAATGATTATATAGTATTTGTGTTGTAGACATGGCAACTCCTGGCTCTCCTCAACACTACTAGGGTCTAAAATTTCATTTCATGCTACAACCACCCAGAATGATGTGGTTAACATTGGTGGAATTACGCAAATTATTTGCATTTTTATTATTGTTTGACCAAATTTCCCCAATGTCTGTCTTACCTGCCAATTTCTGCCATACATAGTCAGTCAGCCAAGAAATGGTTGGAATCTGAAGTTTGCTTCTTTTGCCCTGGAGCTACAAGGCTAACAAGTAATGCCACCAATTAGTATTGTGCAAACCACATACCTAAATCACCACACCTCAAACTGTGAAATGATCTGTGATAGACTTGTTTATGTGGTTTTTTGCATTGTATAAATAACTTTAACATACAGCTATCTATAAAAAAATACGCTAAATAAATCTAATTGAGATTGCTTAACATGTCTTAAATGACTACATATAGGGTCAGGGTGAAACTGTAAATTTGATTAGGCTAAACAATCTCTGTGTTTGTCTTCATGAGAAAGACTAAAAGAGCAAGTTAATTCTCAATGGTACCTTTTTTGCCCACTGACCTAGGTACCCTCAAAATCTGTTTATAGCTTCTGGGAAGGTGATGTGTTTGCAGCAAATGCTGAAATTAGTGTGTGCACTTGAGTAGTGCAACAAAAATACTGTAGGACAACATTGTACAGATTGTCAAAAGTATTGTTGTGGGAAAAAGAACAGGCATCATATTCAGCCAGGCATCATTGTTTGTATATCCAAAAAGGAAAACATTAAGGTTTAGTTTTGTGAGAATAACCCATCTGTTCTCACTTGGGAGATACTAAGTACCAACAGCTAGAAAACAAGATAAGTAATCAGCCAATTTGGCCACTTCAAGCTTGTGCTTTAATAGCTCCGTACATTTAACAAATAAAGAGAAGTACATTGCAGTTATTTATAAACTTCACGATCATGAAAGTTATAAAGGTTGAAAGTCGTTTAGTGTTGCTTAACCTTAACTTATCTTTGCTAGAGACAGTCATCCTGTTATCAGGAAATCAGTTTGAATCCAGATATGCCAAGCATGCAAAACACCATAAGTGGCCCTGTTCAATTGGATGTACATGTCTTTTGTTATCATATTTTGGTATAATTCCTATTCCTATTACTTGCTTATTCCACTGCTGGCATTCAGAGGTGGGTGTAAGGCTAGACAGGATTGTGCCATATTGCTGCAAAACTGGAGTAGCTTGGGCTTAAGTGCATGACCACAATAATTAGAGGAAGTGCTCTTAAACCTAGAGCCAGTATTAGGCCAATAACCCCAGCAGCCACTCCACCGATTGTATCATAGCTTCTCTCAAGCCCTTCCCAGCAGAGCCTGACTGATATGACCATTTAGTGGCCAATACCACATTTGAGGGGCAGCTAATATAATAGTATTTTTAAATGTTATATTTTCATCTTACACTCCAGTAACCTCAGTTAAACAGTGCTTTACAGACAAATATGAGTCAGTTCTCAATGCTTGCAATTCTTCAACTTCAGTAGAACAAAGTCAATAAATAATGTAGTGTTAAATATTATAATATTGTACTGAGATGTAGCCACTCAATTCGTTCTGGTTTATTTTGCTTATTTTTTGTGAGTTGTCTTTATAACATGTTAGTCGTAGCTAGTATTGCTGTGTATTACAGTGATCATTATACTGACCCAATTCTAAAAAAGTTAGGACAGTGTGTGAAATGCTACTAAAAACAGAAAGCAGTGATTAGTAAATTCTGTTTAACCTGTATTGAATTGTAAATGGTACAAAAACACAATATTTGATGTTTTACTCTATGAACGTCAATGTTTTTTGTAAATATAGTCCAAATTTGATGCCTCCAACACATTCCAAAAAAAGCTGGGACAGGAGCATGTTTACCAGTTGTTTACAATTTTTTTTCCATTCTTTTCTTATACAAGTCTTCAGCTGTGGAACTGTACAGTTGTCATGTTTTAGCCTAATAGTGTGACACATTCTCAATTGGAGATAGTTCTAGACTGCAGGCTAGCCAGTCTAGCACCCGCACTCTCAGATTACGTAGCTGTGGTGTTGTAACATGCAGAATGTGGCTTCGTGTTGTCATGTTGAAATAAGCATGGATATCCCTAAAAAATGGTGGCTAAAAGGCAGCATATGTTGCCCCACAATGTGTATATATCTTTTAGCATTAATGCTGCTTTCACAGATATGCAGGTTACCCACTAATACCATGACAGACTCTGGCTTTTGAACTTTATGCTGGTAACAATCTGGATGGTTTTCTTCTTTGGGATGACAATGCCCATTATTTCCATGAATATTCTGAAAGTTTGACTGATCAGACCACAATACACATTTCCGCTATGAATCAGTCCCTTTCAGATGAGCTCAAGCCCAGAGAAGCCGGCGGCGTTTCTGGACATTGTTGGCATATGACTTCCAAGACGCATAGTACAGTCTTAACTTGCATCTGTGGATGCAGCGTCAGACGGTGTTTATTGACAACAGTTTTTCAAAGTATTCTTGAGCCCATGTGGTGATATCCATCACCAGTTGATGCAGTTTTGGCAAAGTGGTGAGCCATGGCCAATCCTTGCTCACAAAAGCCTCTACTTTTTCTTGACGTTTAAGATGTTTTTTGAACATTTCATAAGTCTTAAACTGCCCTTTGTCCTAACATTTTTGGAACATGTTGCATGAATCAATTTCAGAATTAGTGTATATTTACAAAAAAAAACCCACAAAATTGATCAGATAAAACTTTAAATATCTAGTCTTGGTTCTAATGTTGTTCAAATACCAATTTTGTTCAAATGCTTTCTGTTTTTATTTTTATTTTACCAACTGTTTGTTCATAGAATTAGTTGTGTATTTTTAATATTAGCAGTAATAGTAAATTTCAATCTATAAGAAACCCACTAATATGATTACCAATAAATTTAGCTTGTCTGCAATAATACTTAAAAGGCAAGAAAGCAAAGGCACATGCAGCCAGTCTTACTAGCTACTAACATGTCAGAATATAAAGAGCAAACACTTCAGTTGAAGTAGAACTGTGGTGTGATTTTTCCTTGTATAAATAGTAGCTGAAGGCCAATCAGATTTCCTTATTAGGGTTTCTTATGCAGCATTTTGCATAAACGTTGAAGAAACTGTGAGGGGGAAAACCCAAATGAAGTATTTAAATATACTGTCAGTATATAAGATGAAACTTTTGAGTACAGTACTGCACAGTACCTTATGTTGTAGTTTAGGTAGACCAGACATTCATTTACGTGGAGAATTTTCAGTGGTAGAAACACTTTGAAGCAGTGCATCAAATCAATTCAATTCAGAAGTTAATAGGAGTGATTTAAAGGCTTTGGCTTGCATGCATGTGTGAATTTGTGAAGCTAACAATGTGTTCTAAATGAAAGTGTGCTTTACAGAGCTATTTTAGCCTGGGGTGGAAACAGACTCCTCTGAAAAATGCATCATGAGATCAATTAGCCAACGATCGCCCCACATCTTTCACTCTTTTCCTCTCACACTCCCACACACACACGTCAATCACGCGCACATCAATCACACGCCTGTTCAATGGATGGTGGTCTCTTCATGCACATTCTTAGGAAATATATGTGGTATATTCACGCAAACATGGCAAACACTGGGACCCGACTTGGAAAAATTAAAATGACTGAAATGTTTTCCCTCTTTATATATATACAGACAGTGATGGCTGGTTGAATAAGTAAAAAATATATATAAATAAATATATATAAATATATTTTACAATTTGTTCTCATTACCATAACACATTTTACAGCCAGTGTAGGTTTTCTTTTTACTTAACAAAACATTTTATCATTTCAGTTCACATACTTACAGTTTATGAGGAAAACATTAAAGTAAATAGTTTCAGTTAAAAGTAAAACAAATTAATTAAAAATGTGGATATCATTTTTAGGAAACAGATATGTGGACGCATTGCGGTAATGAGTATTCCGATTTTAAAAACTAATAATATATAGAGCTCCAATTGATCCACTAAATGATGTGAATATTGATTATCTGCATGATGCTTATGACTGTCAAATATTTATGGACATGCTTTGAGGCAGTTTAAAGCGAATGATCCATCTACTTATTAAATATTGACCATTATGGGTCGATGCGTAGACCACAAACATCACCACAAACATGGCCTCCTTTGGTTTGTTGGGAATGGAATTAGCCATCGCTAAGAAAACTGAAATTGCTAAACATCCTTAGCTAATCTTTATGGAAAACCATAAGAAAGAAAACCACCAATTTACTATATATAGGGCCATATTAAGAAGTTCTTGGTGATTTTTTTTTTTATGGCTGCAGTATTTTCACCTGTCATAGACAAGAGCCAATCAACACTGATGTGTAAATTAAGTCATACATGTTAAAGATAAGCCAAGTGAAGCGCCGGTTGGCTGACAAATGAACATGGTTAAAGAAATCAGAACAAAGAAAATCAAAATTCTCCAAACCAGAGCTACAGATTTTTTTATGAAAAGCTCAGGCAAAAATTCATCAATGAATTTGATATGATGCTTGTAAATTTTAATCAAGAAACAAAGGTTCTTCATCAGAAAATGCTGATACTAAAAATGACATATAAAAAAAAAAACAAATTACACATTTCTAAATTCCAAATTTTTATTATGGGAATTATATTTTAGCATATAAGATGCAGTTTCTCATATGATTGATATAATTATTTTATATCATTTAAGCCTTTTCTCAATAGGAGGAATTTGATTTGCACTTTAAACGTAAAATTGTTAGTAAATATCAAATTGCAAATAGTAAAAACTCAGTTTTAACTGGTAAGAAATTAATTTTTACTAGAATATATATCACTTTCATGTGAGTAAATTGAATTCCTTTGTAAAATTGATCATAATTGAAAAATAAGTTTAGGAGCTATAACTGCTTGTACTAACGTCAGTTCAAACATGTAATTAGAATTTTAACATGTCAAAGTACTTACGTGTAAAAGAAAAAAACCTGAATTATTTAATTGGTTTTAAATTGATTTTAGTAGCATGTTCTAATTTGAGTGACGAAATTCCAAATTAAAAATAAAAACACGAAAATATAGAAATCATAATAACCCTGGTTCTGATTTTGTAACAGCAACAATGTACAGTTGTTTACAAAAGTTAGAATGTTCCCAGTCATATTACGCTGTTGATTTTTTAAAGTACAAATAAATTCATATGTACTCTACAGAGAATGCACTTAAATATGCATTTTTTGGGCTATTTTTATGCACAATTTCTATTTATTTGATGAGTTTAACATGTTGGGTGGAAAAATATTAAAAAACTGTGCTATAATTTTTGCACATATTTTTTTTCCCACCAGTATATTTTTCCCGCCAGTTAAATCCTGCAAATAAACAGAATAAATAAAAAAACAAGATTTGTAGTGTGTGTGTATATATATATATATATATATATATATATATATATGTATATATATATATATATATATATATATATATATATATATATATATATATATATATAGAGAGAGAGAGAGAGAGAGAGAGAGATAGTGTATAATATCGTTGCAGCTATCATATATCAATATTCACCATTTATCATTGTTTTTATATTACTTACACTTCTCTCTTTTTCTGTTCTTTTTTTTTTATGTTTTTATCTTTCTGGTAACAGTCAAGGAGGCTCGGAATTTGGTGCCCATGGACCCTAATGGCTTGTCGGACCCCTACGTGAAGCTCAAACTGATTCCTGACCCCAAGAGCGAGAGCAAGCAGAAGACCAAAACCATCAAGTGCTCCCTCAATCCCACATGGAACGAAACCTTCACTTTGTATGTTAAAAAATAAAACTACAATAAAAAAGTATCAAATATTTCAACCCCTCATGCACATTAGTTTGAATGCACGTTTTTGCGTGTGTGTGTTTCTTGTAGCAAACTGCGGGAATCAGATAAGGGCCGGCGTCTGTCCGTGGAGGTGTGGGATTGGGATCTGACCAGCAGGAACGACTTCATGGGCTCTCTCTCTTTTGGTATCTCTGAGCTTCAGAAAAATGGGGTCAGTGGCTGGTAAGAGCTGCTAAGGAGACGTTTAAAATGATACAAGACACATTTCAGTCATACAGAGACCCATGAGAGTCACATCAACTGCACCTAAACTGTGTGTGTGTTATAGGTATAAGCTGTTGGGACAAGAAGAAGGAGAATATTTTAACGTTCCGGTTCAGCCAGATGGCGAGGAAGGCAATGAAGAACTACGGCAGAAGTTTGAGGTTAATTTCCATTGCGTGTGTTTCATTGCAATTTTACATTATATAAAGTTGATGAATGAATACTGTAAAAATATCTGCCTATGGCATATGTCTTGCAGATGAGCAAAAAAAGATGAGGGTTGAGGTTACGATTAGGGTTTTGGCCAGGGTTAAGTTTAGGCTTTGGGTTAGGGTTAAGGTTAACAGGGTTCAGGCCATGTTTAGGGTTAGGTTCGGGTTAAGTTTAAGAGTAGCGTTTGGGCCAGAGATAGGATTACGTTTAGATTTTGGGTTGAGGGTTAGGTTTAGGTTTTGGATTGAGGTTAGGGGTTAGAGCTTGAGCCAGGGTTCAGTTCAGGATTAGGGTTAAGGTTAGGGTTTAGACCAGGGTTAGGGTTAGGTTTGGGTTGAAATTTAAGAGTAGGGTTTGGACCAGTTTCCTATCCTAGTGTTACCTTCCTTTTGACAACTCTCTCTTTCCCTTTTCAGAGGGCCAGGATTGGTCCAGGCAGTAAGAATACAGACAGCTCATCATCCAATGATATCTCCAAATATGATGCCAACGGCAACCAGGATAGAGTGAAACTTTCCGATTTCAACTTTGTCATGGTGCTTGGAAAAGGAAGCTTTGGCAAGGTAATACACAATTGTAATAAATATTCTCGATGCTATTTGGAACTAGTATCATCTGCTAACTTGGACAGGAATTACAATCCTATGTAAAAAGTTTGAACACTCTGATCAAATTGCATGTTTTCTTGATTTTCTGAGTGAAATAAGTTATTAACTTACCCTCTACAGGGAACTGGAAGATGTGGCAGTTCCTGCAAATTTTAGTGCACATATTTTATTTAGTTAATGTGTTTAAAATATAGAAAAACATTAAACATAAAGGACCAGGTTCACTAAGAGGGGCGCTAATTACCAACAGTCTACTAACACTTTGCGCAAGTGGGGGTGGCTAATAGCTGCATATCTACTAAGAACTTTCATGCAAATGAACACAGGTGCAAATTCGTAATTAACATATGACATTCAACTGTAGTTTGTGGGAAAAAATGCCCAGTGGGTTTATTTGCTTGAAAGATTTTAAGGTGACTCAAATATAAAAATTCAGTAGCTGGAAGGGGTAAAAAAAAGTCCCTGCAGGTGAAAACATTTTAAAAGGGACGTGTGCTTTAAAAAAAAAACAAAAAACACTGTACTACCCATTCATATCTGCTTGTCAGCTCATTTGCCTACAGTGATGAGAGAATGAGAGAGCAGAGTGAGCAGGTGACGTGTCAGTTATTTGAGGATATTCTGGTCTGTTGTCACATTATAGCATGTTATGACAGACCGTGTTTGATGTAATTCAGAAATTCAAATGGGGGGGTTACATTTTAGTGTCCTCATGCCGTTTTTCCCTCCTTACACTATCACCATGGCAGCATCTACACAGCTGCACGGGTCCATGTTCCACTGGAGCTTAGCTGAGCTGCACTGGTTCCTACTTATACTTACAAAACCAATTCCAAAAAAAAGTTGGGACAGTATGTGAAATGCAAATTAAAAATAGAAAGCAGTGATTGGGAAATGTGTTTAAATAAAAACAGCACAAATACAGATATTTAATGTTTTATCTTACTAGCTTTTTTGTCTCATTCTGAAATTGATGCCTGTATCACATTCCAAAAGCACTATTAACACCGAACACATTTTGAAACAACATTTGCTGCCTTTTAGACGCCGTCTTTTTCAGGGACGTCCATGATTATTTCAGCATGACAACAAGAAGCCACATCAAGCATGTGTTACAAAAGCATGTGTATTCAGGGAGTGTAGTCCAGACCAGTCTCTCACTGAAAATGTGTACATTATGAAGCTCAAAGTTCCCAAAATTCAGCAACCCCTACCTTGGAACACCTTCCTACATCCCTGACTTGGCTAATAGAACTGGGCCAAAATGTCTTATATTAAGTCTTAATAAAGTCTTCTTACATTAAAGTGAAGAAATGTTTTTTCTTCTTCTGTAAAGTTACAGTTTGGGAGGTACAAGGTTTTGCTAGAACAGTGACGAGATACTGCATTGCCTTATATGGAATGTCTGTGCGCCTCTGTAGGTGATGCTGGCAGAGCGTAAGGGAACAGATGAGCTGTATGCAGTGAAGATCCTGAAGAAGGACGTGGTGATTCAGGATGACGACGTGGAGTGCACAATGGTGGAAAAGAGGGTTCTCGCGCTCTCGGGAAAACCTCCGTTCCTCACCCAGCTGCACTCCTGCTTTCAGACTATGGTACACAGCATGCGCACACACACACTCACCCGCCTACACACTTTTATTTAAATACCAAGAAGTACTTCTGCTTTCAGGTCACAAATCACACATACACGCACATTCACCATATGCCGTCTGCAGGTTTATTCACATCCTCATTTACCGTATCTAGTATCACTGATTTTCTTGCTCAGGTTTCCTGTGTGTGTGTGTGTGTGTGTGTGTTGGTGCAGGACCGCCTGTATTTTGTGATGGAGTACATTAACGGAGGGGACCTGATGTACCAGATACAGCAAGTGGGGAAATTTAAGGAGCCTCATGCTGTGTAAGTGCACACACCGGTCTTGAAGACACGCAGCAGGCGATTTTGAATGTTCAACACTTGTGTCGCCATGGTGTAAATCTGCAATACAGCACTGTGCAAAAGTCAGAGACCTCCCCTTATTTATTTAATGTCCAGTTAAAACAGACATTAAGTTACGTTTTTCAGCATCAGCAAAATCAGAACGCAGACTTAAGAGAAAACTACAACAGAGGCCTGAACAACCTAACAATACAAATGCCCACCCTTTGCTTTTATTACAGCTTCTGGTCAAGACCACTGGAAGTGAGTCTGAGTCGAGACCAAGACCTGGACACACCAAGTCCAAGTCACGACCAAAGCTGCATACAAAAACCACAAACTACCACATAATAGCACTATATTACTACGTTAGTTAAGTAAGGGCTGGGGCAGCTTACTGGATACAGGGTGGAACTAGACTCTGCAGGAAGGCAGCCCTCCAGGACCACACTCTCAGTCTTTAGTAAAAAGAACACTTTGCATGATTAAAGGGTTCTTTGCATCATGAAAGTGCTCTTCAGATTGATGGAGAATGTGCTGTAGATGGTTCTTTACAGAACCTTTTAAAAAAAGGGTTCTATATAGCACCCAAAAGGTGCCCCTTTGAAAAACCCTTTTCAAAAAGGCTCTATATAGAACCATGAACACTAAAAAGAACGCTTTGCATGATTAAAGGGTTCTTTGCATGTTAAAAGCATTCTTCAGATTGATGCATAATGTGCTGTAGATGGTTCTATATAGAACCTTTAAAAAAAAAAAAGTTCTATATAGTACCCAAAAGGGTCCTTCCAATTTTACAAGCTTGACATCGTAGCAATAGAAGAACCTTTTTGGTGCTATAGAGAACCCTTTTCAAAAATGTTCTATATAGAACCATGAACAATAAAAAGAACGCTTTGCATGATTAAAGTGTTAAAAGGGTTCTTCAGATTGATATAAAATGTGTAAAATGTAAAATGTGCTGTAAATGGTTCTGTATAGAACCATTTTGAAAAGGGTTCTATATAACACCAAAAAGGGATCTTCTATTGTTACCAGCTTGACATTGTAGCAATACAAGAATCATTTTGGGTGCTATATTCAGCCCTTTTCAAAAAAAGCTCTATACAGAACCATGAACACAAAAAAGAATGCTTTGCATGATTAAAGGGTTCTTTGCATCGTAAAAGCGTTCTTCAGACTGATGAATAATGTGCTGTAGATGGTTCTATATAGAACCTTTTTAAAAAGGGTTCTATATAGCACCCAAAAGGGTCCTTCCAATTTTACAAGCTTGACATTGTAGCAATAAAAGAACCATTTTTGATGCTATATTGAGCCCTTTTCCAAAAAGGTTCTATATAGAACCATAAGTTACATATTTTCCATCAATCTGAAGAACGCTTTCACAATGCAAAGAACCATTTAATTATGCAAAGGGTTATTTGATTGTTGAAGGTTCTTTACAGAACTATTTTCTTCACTAAGAACCCTTGAAGAACCATCTTTAAGTGAGCAGGGTTGGAGAACACTGCTTTAAGTGCTGTTTATCTGATGGGGACAGTTTTGGTATCTATCAGGTTTTCCAGGTGGTTGCTAGGAATCCCATTTTCTCTGTAGCTTTTAATCATTTTTTGACCTCCAGTTGTGGAAGGTCTCTGACTTTGGCACAGTAACGTCATTATAGTGAGTAGTTCTCATCACCATGGCACTAAAAGAATACACAATTTGATTCTAATTTGAAGGGTATCTCTGAATAGACACTAGAAAGCACTGTCTGTAATAAACGACCATTTTGCTTTGCGTCCACTGAACATTTTCACAAACAAATGCCTTTGACAATCTGGACATTCTTGTCTGTATTGAGTGTTGTTGAAACATTTTTTCTTCAGCCAATTAGACGTCCATTTCTAACCACTTCCCTACATAACAAACTGAAAGAAATGTACTGACATGATCACAGTGTTTGTCTCTGTTTGTTGTGGATGCAGGTTCTATGCTGCAGAGATTGCTATTGGTCTATTTTTCCTCCATTCGAAAGGCATCATTTACAGGTGAGAAACCTTCTGTCTTTGTACGAATAGATACTGATATTGTACATTAGAAACATTCTGGGAGCTTCTAATGAAGGTTTTTAAGCACCTTTTCTACAAATATTGTCTATAGAACCTGTAATGTTCCAATATACAGTCATGTGCAAATGTTTTGGCACCCCTAGTCACGTACACATCCTCTACCTAAAACACACTTCTGCACATTTTACTGCACAATTGCTGTTTAGCTGCTAAAGTTAACACTATGGAAAAAGGGTTCTTTGCATAGTGAAATGGAGAACGTGCTGTAGATGGTTCTATATAGAATCTTTTTTAAATGGATTCTATGTAGCACCAAAAAGGGTTGTGCTGGTACAAGTGGATCAGACACAGCAGTGCTGCTGGAGTTTTTAAACACTGTGTCCACTCACTGTCCACTCTATTAGACACTCCTACCTTTTCAGTCCACCTTGTAGATGTAAAGTCAGAGATGATAGCTCATCTGCTGCTGCACAGTTTGTGTTGGTCATCCTCTAGTCCTTCATCAGTGGTCACAGGACGCTGTTGGCTGGATATTTTCGGTTGGTGGACTATTCTCAGTCCAGCAGTGACACTGAGGTGTTTAAAAACTCCAGCAGCACTGCTGTGTCTGATCCACTCAGACCAGCGCAACACACACTAACACACCACCATGTCGGTGTTACTGCAGTGCTGAGAATGATCCACCACCCAAGTAATACCTGCTCTGTGAGAGTCCATGGGGGTCCTGACCACTGAAGAACAGGGTAAAAGGGGGCTAACAAAGTATGCAGAGAAACAGATGGACTACAGTCTGTAACTGTAGAACTACAAAGTGCACCTATACAGTAAGTGGAGCTGATAAAATGGACAGTGAGTGTAGAAACAAGGAGGTGGTCATAATGTTATGTCTGATCGTTGTATGTCTGTAACAGAATTGTGGGATCTAATTCTGATTTCCTTTTAATTTCCTTCCAGTCCTCTTTAGGTGCACTTCTCATAGCAGTGTTCAAGTCTTGAAGGCTGACGATAATGCTGGTAATGCATGAGTCTTTCTGTTTGTGCCTGCAGAGATCTAAAGTTGGATAACGTGATGTTGGACTCGGAGGGCCATATTAAGATCGCAGACTTTGGCATGTGCAAGGAGAACATGTTTGATGGTGTCACCACAAAAACCTTCTGTGGAACTCCAGACTACATTGCCCCTGAGGTGGGTGGATGGGTGCTTGTTTTCAAGTGGTTTTCAAGGTAGAAATGTTCTGATATTCTAGGTAAACCACAGTAAAACAGGGCTAATCAACAACATGGTGTTGTTTAAAGGTCCCATATCATGGACAAGCAAATTCCCCCCACCTTTTTAAGTTTTGAGTTTGAAGCAATATTTAAACATTAAACATTGTTTAAGGTTCAAAACATGCCATACATTCTGTACATGGAAACTAAACTACAAAAACAGCCCATTTTGAATTCATTGTTTCTGGGGTGTCACCAGAACCAGCTCATTTACGTAGATCCACCTATTCAGCCTATGGCAATTTAGCCCCGCCCATTCACACTGAAGTTATAAGGAATGTTTCAGCTCAAATTGCTTTTTGGATGAAGCACAAGACAGGGCAGCCAATCAGAGCAGAGGTCATTTAGAGGCACAGTAACACAAACAGCCTGTTTAATTCTAAAGCATAAAGAGAGGTTGAAAAATAGTCTTGTGCAAATGAAATATGACTGGTTTTTGTGCATAAAACTACACAAATAAAAGAAAAATGAAGGATATGGGCCCTTCAACAAAAACTCCATGCTTCATTTTTTTTAACATATAGGGACACTAGGAGAGACAGAGGAAGAGAGATATTCTGACTGTCTTCTATTTCAGATCATTGCTTATCAGCCCTATGGGAAGTCGGTTGACTGGTGGGCCTATGGAGTTCTACTTTATGAAATGTTAGCAGGACAGGTAATGTTGAATGCTAAAACAATGTAAATTTTATATATATGTACTATACAGTGATTATACACTCATACATAAATTATTTTCATTATCATTTTTCCCATAAATGCTTGCTTGTACTTGTCATTAGAATATTGGCCTCATTATTTTTTTTTATTCTTATAGCCCCCATTTGATGGTGAAGATGAAGATGAGCTTTTCCAGTCCATCATGGAGCACCATGTATCCTACCCTAAATCCATGTCTAAAGAGGCAGTGGCCATATGCAAGGGTGTAGGTGTACACGCACACATGCATGCATGTTTTGTTAACCTTTACACACTAAACAGTAATGTTGGGTCAATCCATGTGAAATCGAAGAAGTCCTGCTGACTGACCATCTCAGATTTGATTGATACTTATAATGCCATTGTGTCCAGTAGATAGTGTGCAAAAATCTGTGTGCAAAAAAAGGCCTGATTCTGAGATATAGGCTTTAAAACTTGGGTGTACTCTTATTTTTGCCATATAATTTGTGTGGGGAAAAAAGTGCAAACTTTAATATTATTATATTTTTTTTAGTAGATGGAATTTTCAGCAGATACAGTTTGATTTAAAAACCCAGTAGTCCTTTTGGTAATTTATTTAGAAATACCCAATCACAGTAAACATTATTTAAAATGTCTTTCACTATCTCTGCCTTTATGCTTTATTAAAAATGAATTTGGCTGATCCTGTTTGAAATTGTAGAAACTAGCCTCTAAAACGGTCCAAAAATCTTCATAAATAAAAAATAAAGCTTACAGAGCTGTTTCTGAATAAAAAAGTCTGGCATGTTTAGGTGAGGTTGGGACTTGTCAAGTTTATTAGTGCATCTTGTTTGCACTGTTCTGCTCTGCTTCACAATAAAAGTCATGCAGTTAGCTTTCACATAGCACACGCAAATTACAAACAACGACATTCACAAATAATCTATATAGAGGAAATGTATGCTTTATATGCACTGTGAGTTATTAATATTGTTCTCTTAGATACATGAGTACCGCCAGTAACATAATTCCTATTAACTCAGTAACTATAACATTGTATGCAAAAGTTTGAACATCTCCAGTCAAATTATTATTTTTTTTTTTCTAAATAGAAATGAAGTTGAATTTCAGCTGGACTAGTTACCAGATTAGGACCGGTAATGTTAATTATAAGTGACTCAACTGGATTCATATGGTATAAAGTATCTTTATAATTTCCACAGATTTCCTTTAGACAGTCTAGATCAAAACATTATAGCCTAGACATTTACTCCTGCTTTACGATTAGAATTAAATGGATCCAAACAAACAACAAAAACAAATTCTAGTTATTACCAGATAAGACAGAGTTAGGCTATTTAAATGAGATAAATCAACTTTATAAATGCTGCCCAACAGGATAGGAGGAGCTCAGAGTTTGTCTGTTTATTTGATGAGTTTAATATATTGGAAAAAATAAATAATTTTTCCGTTTAAATTTTTTCCCAATATGTAAAATCCAGCAAATAAACAGTAATTGTTCTCTGTAGAGGATGTGTAAACTTATATTCACCAAAATAACATAATTTGACCAAACATATGCATATAACTGTAATGCATTGTACTACTTAATAACAGGAAAAGGTGATCATATTACTGTAACATGTTACATTGTACTGCGTACCCACCCACACTTGTCCTATTTGACCGGCTATTTTGTGTCTTTTAGTTGATGACCAAGCACCCAGGGAAGCGTTTGGGCTGCGGTCCAGAGGGGGAGCGAGATATTAAGGAACACGCGTTCTTCCGTTACATGGATTGGGAGAAACTGCAGAACAAAGAGGTTCAACCACCATTCAAACCCAAAGCAGTAAGTAATAGTCTACCTTCTGGCGTGTGTCTGTATGCATTTGTGCGACTTTGTATGTGTGCTTGTGTGTGTTTTTTTAATATGTCCTCTATTCTTTTCTATCTTTGACAAGAGCTTGAAGTAATCATAAACTTAACTAAGAAGTAAATGCACTACTTCCTCTAAATAACTGCTTCCCCATCCCCCCGAAGCAGAAACATGTCATGCAGTATTATGTTTCAGGAATGATAAATAGGGTGGACAGAGAGGTTTAGCACAAGGCAAGTCCAGGCGAATCACACGCCAGCTCTTCTGCAGCGGACATAGTCTTGTAAAATATCATTACGTGCTGTAAATAATTGTATGCCTAGACTGAGCTGTATGCACTAAATATCATTTTGTGATTCCAGTGCTGCATATTGCGATAGTCCATCTGATACACTGAAAATACTTTGGAATCCTTCATTTGGTTACATATTGGCCTGTGTTATTTAGACTGAAATCAAGAAACACACATCAGGAACATCTTATGCTAGATTACATGATGTGGCATCATACAAATACACATATTAAACAGCAAGTCCCAGGGAACACAGTGCAAACTAGAAAAGTGCAAGTGATTGTGCAGCTTAAGCAGTTAATTGATGGTTGCTAAGTTGCTCCCAAATGGTTACTATGGTATTGTAGGTGGATGCTAAGGTGTTCCAAGTGGTTGCTATGTGGCTGCTATGGTGTCCCAAGTAGTTGCTAGGGTGTTGCTACGGTATCGCTTTTGGTTGCTATAGGGTTGCTGTGTCGTCGGCACCCCATATGGTTAATAGGGTGTTGTTAATGGGTTTGTATAATCGTGACCAAACTTGGGCTCCTCATTCATTCCTATTGGGAAAAAAATAACAATTTAACAATGATCAAAAAGCTGTATTCAACTACACCATTCCCGATCAGACAGAACATTGGAGTTGGAACAGTGTCAGTATCTCGAAAACTGCGGGACGGGTTAGCGGAAAAACATCTGGGAACAGTAGTGTTGCAATCAACTGTTGTCACTAGTCATTTAACAATGTTTACATGATACTAAACTGATTGTTATATAAAAACGTCCAGCAAAGTTTGAATGAAAAAACCAAGAAAGAAATGTGATAAGACTATTTCTAATATTTCTAGAATCGGTAGTCTGATGGGCGTGCGTAAATGACTTGCAACGTCTTCCCAGCCTGCTATGTCACAGAAAAAGAACTAAACACAAAAAGACTTTACGATTTAGCAGATTTTATAATTCATCTTGAAAAACACTCTGTGATCATGGCTCCCTAAAAAAATTGGGCCTCATCCACCAATATCTTCCAAGTTTTTTCTTAAATTTGTTCTTGAGAAAGGTCCACAGAAAAAGTTTACGTCAGATTTATGACGTGTTCTTAAACCGCAGAACTGTTCACACATTTGTGCTCTTGAGTGTGTGTAGATTCTGTTCTTACCTAAGAACAAATCCCAGATAAGAAAACACTGGTGAAACTCAGAACTGCAGAAGTGGATTTTAAGAAGAAATTCATTAAGAATGGCTGGTGAATGAGGCCCATTGTCCGGCGTTTCTGTGGCAAGATCTTAACCCCTTTTCACAGTGATTTGGAGGCAAGTCATGTATGTATAAACTATCTGATGAGTCGATTTCCATTCCCACACTGGAATGGCCACTCGGAGGCCTGCAGAAATGTGGTTAAAAACTATCTAAACAAAACTAACCTACTTATCAAGAAAACGCAGGCTCAAGTTTCCTGGGTCTTTAACATTTTTCATCAGAATAAAAGCAGCTAGCAGATACAGGCATTTACTCCATTGCACTCCAGCCCTGCACAGCACAGCACAATTGCCTAATCGCAATTATTTGAGATGATCACAATTTTTTAAACTAACAGCAGTCATTTTCCACAGACATTAGATTTCACAGTTACATTATGCTGCAACAAACAAAACGTGAATTGAGTGTGTTGGGTTGAGACAAATACTTGTCAATAAAAGAAACTTTCATTGCGACAACAGAAGTTCTAACTTCAAACTTGGTGCTAAAATGTCTAGAGGGCAGCGCTGCTACTAAGTAAACATAGCTAAGCAACTAAAGTGGCTAATCAGATAATTTTGCTACTTTAGGCTTGTATTTTAATTATTTCAAGCAATGTAAAAACTATTAAATCATTAATCGTGATTATATTGCAATTAATCGCCAGCTAGAATTTAATGATCGTGACAGCCCTATTGCACTCTCTTATGTAACTTCCTTGATAATGTCCGAAGAGCAATGAAGCAAGAGGAGCATGTTCAAATTAGAGGTCTGCATGTTACCATTTTTCCACTCCTGCCCAAAATGAAAAGTTAGATTAACACTTGACACATTGTAACTGGCACAAGGATGCACGTGCCAATAATGACGCGATTGCAGCGGTACGAAACCCCATGGTGGCCCCACACAGTGTTGCGGCACAGGGTCGTGATGTCCCAGTTTTTGTAGCTTGGCACTCACCCTACGCATACTGCTTCATTCAAACAACTGAATTTGAAAGGAGATCTGCTGAGCAGGTTCACCTCTACAGGTGCTTATATGATACTTCTATCAGATCACGTCATGGAAGCACTAACTGCGGGTCGATTTTAGGTCTGCACGCCATGCTCCCATAAATCAAACTCACTCACTTCAGAAAGAGGTCTGTGAAAATCCTGTGATATAAGCAGGAACAAGGTGCTCAACAACACAGAAGAGTAGATAATCTTGGATCTCACATTACACGACTCAGGAACGTTGAGTCATTACAATCGAACGTTTGATTATATTGGAGGGTATCCGATCGGAAGGCTGAAGATTGACTCATTTCTTCTCTCACACTACCAGATCATTCGCGCCATCACTTCCGATCGAGCTCCTGACCTGGAAAATCACTTCAGACTGTGAAAAAAGGAGCAAATCTGGCTAAAATTTGGTAGCGTAAGCACAGCCATAGGAGTTGGGCACAACTCTATTATACCAAGCCCTGTGGGTACAATGTCAAATTGTTAGCCCTATCAACGGGAGATCATGAGTTCAATTCCCGGCGATGCCACAGTTATCCGAGGCCTTCCGAGACCATAACTGGCCTTGTTTTCTCTGGGTGGGCGTAACTGGCCTCCCTCAGTATCCTTCAGTGCGGTGCTAACATGATTTGCAGTTAGCATTCTCCTCCAAGCGTTTTGAGAAAAAAAAAAATTAACAAAAGCTCCACACTCCATACAGCCCATTTATGGAAAATGATAGTCACAACCATTAACATGTTTACATACAGCTCTGTGCAATATGTTGGAACCCCCTGGTCAAACATGTTTTGCTGAAAATAAGTTAACACATCCTCTACAGAGAACACATTACTGCACATTTTAATGCACAGTTACTGTTTATTTGTTCAATTTAATATATTGGAGAAAACCATTTTCACAAGTATGTTTGAAGCAAATAAAACTGTGCACTAAAATTTGCAGTAAAAATGCCATATTTAAGTTTATTCTGTGTAGATGATGTGTCTTGTTTTCACTTAGAAAATCAACAAAACCTTATTTGAGCGGGTGTGTTCAAACCTTTGCTTACAGCTGTATGACCGCCCATTCAAGGTGAACTGATGAGGTGCCACTGCAGACAGTCCATATAAGAGTTATTGGATGGGCAGTTGCAGAGAAAATAAACGTTGAGTTGTTCCTGGCTGTCGGGAAGCAAACGTATCCTTGCAGGATCCACACACCCACAAGTAAAAGGGTTCAAGTTTACTTTTTCGATGATGTCCCTGAGGATTAACAGTTTGTTCCATGTCCAATCTTAAAGCAACACAGTAACAATGCCTGTAAAAATACAACATACAAAAAAAAAAAAACATACAACCACACAAATGTTGGATATGAGAACTTTAAAGGTGCTGTAACAAAAACATCCTGTTTCATTCTAAGGGATAACGTAAGAATGACTTGGTAGAATGAATCATGTAAGAATTATGAGTGTTTATGTTTCATAAATCCAAAGAAACATTATACTTAAACTTCAGGGAATAAAATAAGATAAATAAAAAATGGAGAATATGGCCTGAAAAGAGCTGTCACATAATTAAAGATAAGGGTATAAATGCCCCATAGTACACCGTCATAGCACAAACTCAGTTTGACTTATACAAAGAAGACTAGCGGCAGATATAATGTGGCAGGCAGAGTGTTATGTGAGGGCCGTAAGTAATCCTCTGCTTTGCATAGGCAGTTTGCAAGCCAAACAGTTACAACCACAATCCCTGCAATTTGGTTAGTTTGTTCAGATACTGACAGGCTTACTGTCCTTTCCTCGAGAACTATTCATATCCTATATTAGCAACATAGAAAAGGCATCAAGTTGACATTGTATGTCTTTAAAAGTAAAGAGTATGTTTCTCCACTTACTTATTTAGGCTTTTCTTTTCATTGGTCACCCACCTATGTGGTTAATATGTTTTTATTGTGACAACATATCAAATGATTAATTCTGTGTGAATTTACTACTTCTAGTTGTAATTTGGTCAGATGTATAAGTCTAATAATGCTAGTCTGGGTACAACACAGTGTTATTTCGGTAAGGCTTGATGTCATCTCAAAGGCACTAACGCTCAATATATACCAATGAGCCAAAACTAAAAAGCTGTAGGTCCTCCGTGTGCTGCGGCTCCGACCCACTGAGGCATGGACTCTTAAAGTGTCGGATGGTATTTGGCACCAAGATGTTAGCAGCAGATCCTTTAAGTCCTGTAAGTTGCGAGTTGAACCTGCTGCAGATCGGACTTGTTCCAGTACATCCCACAGATGCTTGATCAGATTGAGATCTGGGGAATTTGGTGGCCAGGGCAACACCTACAGCTGTTCGCCATGTTCTTCAAACCATTCCCAAACAATGTGTGCAGTGTGGTAGAACGCATTATCCTGCTGAAACACGCCACTACCATCAGGGAATAGCCTTGCAACGAGGGGTGTACTTGGTATACAATGATGTTTAGGTAGGTGGCACCTGTCAAATTTACATCGTGAACCCGCAGACCCAGGGCTTCCCAGCAAAACATTGCCCAGAGCATCACACTCTCTCCATTGACTTATCTTCTTCCCACAGTGTGACGGCTTTCAGCACTGCACATGGGTTAGCATGGCCACTCTGACCAGTCTTTGGCTACACAGCCCCATATGCGACAGGCTGCAATGCAGTGTGTGGGCACCCAATGAGCTGTTGCCAGTTCGTGGTTTGTCCCTTCTCCGTCAGTAGGTACTCGCAACTGCTGACTGGGAGCACCCCACAAGTCTTGCCGTTTCGGAGATGCTGTCATGTAGTTGTCTGACCTTTACAATTTGGCCCTTGTCAGAGTTGCGCAGATCTTCACACCTGCCCGTTCCTCCCATGTTCAAACATACTGACTACGAGAACCGGCTGTTCACTTAGTGTATAATATATCCCAGACCTTAATGTGTCATTGTTAGGATATAATCAGTGTCATTTGATTTATTTGTGAGTGGTCATAATGTTTTGGTTCATCTGTGTATTCTATGTTCTTTACCTTGTACTCGAGGTATGTACCTAGTGTTCCGTACAAGTAAGGCACTTCCTTCTTAAATGTATGATACCATTAAACTATGCCTTCATACTCATATTATTTCCCGAAATCAAAGACACAGAGGTAAGTTGTTTTGATCATGTTTGACCTACAAAACATCTCTCCAGTGTTGGGGAGCAGCTGAATTTCTATTATTAGTGTAGACTGTTAGATTTAAGAGGACAAACTTGCCATTTTTATATGGGTCAGCTACTCCTGCACAGCATGAACAGGCACATGGCTGACTATTATCACCTTGATAGATGAGGAAGCTTCTCTGTAGTTAGCCTTGAAAGTAAAGAAGGTAAAGTAGTCAGGGGCACATGATATATCTGTGGTTATGGTTATATGATAATATTATTTGTCAGTAAATTGAACAATTATTATCAATATTGGAATTACAGCTGGTGAAGATTAAAACTGAAACTTGCCACCCTATTTTTTGCTCACACGTGCACTGATGCACATATGGTCACCGGTGGCAGGCATTTCCGTATTCCTACTGAGGTGGGTAGTGTAGTGGATAACACCACAGCCCCTCAAACAGACAAGATCAGATATTTAAGCCACTGCTTTACCAGTGAGTCCTTGGGCAAAACTCTTAACACTACATTCCTCTAGCTGTAGTAGTATCCCAGCGTCATCCAAACGTTCTGCTCTTCTGGAATACAACAAATCCTTCATCATATAACAGATTATCAGTTAGATGTAATCACCACCAACTCCTGTATGACTCTGGTATCGTCTTGCATCCCAAATCCATTATTTTAAAAAAGCGTTCTTTGAATGATGCCAAAGAAGAACCACTTTTTATAAATGAGATGTCTAAATCTGAAAACCCTAACAGTTTTAAAAGGACCTCCGCATAATGTTAAGGTTCGATACCAATTTAAGGTTTCTTCCTAGACCTGTAAAGGTTCTTGACTTGTAAAGATTCTTCACATTCACACATCAAGTAAAATTTAGGGCTGCAACAAGTATCTATTTTTATAATAAGTTAGTCTATTATGACTTTAATTGATTGATAGTTGGGGAATGCAAACCAGCAGATATTCATCTGGCAATAATGTTTCATTTAACTATTTAAAAAATACAAGGATTATTCTTAATAATTAAAAACGTAGCCCATGAATCTTCTTATTCATATTCTCCAAAAGATGCTTTTATTAAGGGCATATGAACATATTTTCGGATGTAAACGTCATCAAGCCATCTAATCAATAACATGATTCATTGCCAACAATTTTTCATTATCAACGTTATTGATACTGTAGTTTTGTCATTGCAGCCCTAGTAAAATCATTGATTATTGGTGTCGGCAGTGGCCACAGCAAAGTGCTAATTATTGGTTATTTTCAGCTTACAGATTCTATAGTCCCTGTCTAAAAGTAATAAAAGTACATCTTTCTTCTCCCTCATTGCTACTTAGGCACTTCCAGTGAGGAATGTTATAGTTAATCCAGTTTTGGAACAGCCTCCCCAACACTGCAGCTCACTCACAAACTCTCAGCCCAGCTCGCTTATGAATTTGGATGCCTTCCACATCTTATGAAACAAATGTTTTCCTCAACATTTGTTGATTCACATGTTTTCAGTTGAAGAATATGTGATTTCTGGAGGATTTTATGGGATTAAAACATTAGAAGATTACACGCATGTTGACTCTTTTTGATAATCCAACCCACGACTGTTATTCCTGTCTAGAAAACATTAGGTTTCACTGTATGTGAGGAATTTTCCGAGAATATTGTAATGTTTTAATCCCTCTTTCAGTTGGTTTTTCTCATGATTGCTCTGTTGTTTTTGTCATGTTTTATCACACTTTTGTTGTAATTTTTTTAACTGCTTATTATTTTAACCTCCATCCTCCCATCATCCCACTCCTCTCTTCTCTCGTCCTCTCCACAGTGCGGTCGGGATGCAGAGAACTTTGACCGTTTTTTCACCCGTCATCCTCCAGTCCTGACCCCTCCCGACCAGGAAGTGCTTGTTAACTTGGACCAGGAAGAGTTCCAGGGTTTCTCTTACGTTAACCCAGAATTCACAGCTCAGGAATCCAAGTAGCCGATAGCGGCACTTAACATGGGGACCAATCAGATTGGAGAGTTTGAAATGACTGAGGCAGAATGAGCCAAGCACAAGAGAAAGTACAGAGTGGTACTAAATCAGATTTTTATCAGTGGACCTAGTGTGTACCTTTGCATTTGTTTCATACCATTCATGTTGATTAATCATTAAAAATAAACGTTTTAAACACGCACACACATAAATTGGCCATCCGGTTTTGAGTGGAAATCAGTGGAATGAAGATGACAACAAATGAGTTTAAGATTATATGGCTTTTCATTATTCAGACTCAAACACTTTCACAACATTAAAGTTCTAAAATTGAGAATTTCTCAACACCATCACGACATTATGATGCCTTGACTACATAAGAAATGTACATTATTTTTAATCATTTTTATTCCATTAATCAGTACTGTAATGTAAACATTGTCTGGAATTTTCTGGGGACAAAATGTCACAAGTAACCACAAAAAACTTCACAGGTCAAACCAATAGTCTCAGTTGTTTCTCAAACTTACTTGAGATGCATCGCTGTTCAAAGGTTTGGAATCAACCTTTAAATATCCATATTTTATACAATATCCACAATTCATCATATTGTAGAATTGGAGATCAAATCTCAATGGCAGATAACTTATATCTACCTTATATCTACCCATCTATCTCCAAAATGGTAACTTTACGGGAGAAGGAAAAAAACCTACTTTACTTTTAATGTAAGTCAGTGGAACCAGACTTTTTTCCAAGTAAATTTATCATTTAGTAACTTCTTGAAATTCCTGTAATACTGGATAATAAATCGATATTTAGTAATTCAATACATTTTGCCGAATAGTTTGTAATGACTGAACTGAGCTGAAATACAAATGTTTGTAGTTTCATGATAGTACATTCTCACAGCAGGTTAATCTATCGGTGGGTGCATGTTTTATCTATGAATGTGAAATCTTTTGTTTCTGGCTGTTTGTCAATTCTTTTTGCTACATTTTGGTTTTATGTAGTATTTTGACATTTCTAGCAATCCTATGAATGAGTAACTTCTGCTTACAGTATGTGAAGCTACACCAATAGCATTAGTTAACATAACATTATAATAAAGTTTATATATATATATATATATATATATATATATATATATATATATATATAGCCAAAATATTAACTGAAATACATGTCATGTTAGTACATTCTCACAGCAGGTTCATCTATTGGAGGAAGCACGTTGTATGAATGAATGTGTAATTTTTCAGTCTGTTTCAGTCAATTATTTTTGCTAAATTTTGGTGGGGGGGGGGTTGTATTATTTCAACAATTTCTAGCAAACCCATCAATAATATCTGCTTGCGGTATGCTAAGCTACACCAAGGGCTTCACTAAAAAGCAAAAATGTTATGATTTCCCCAATGGAATATGCACAATTCATCATATTTCAACTGGAGATCAAATCTTAAAGCTGATAACTTGACAAAACATTTGATGTTAATCATTTAATAGAATATTTTTTGGCGAATGGCTTGTAGTATGTAAATCCACATTGAATAAGTTGTTATATAAAATAACACGGAAAATGATTCCAAACTTTTGAACAGTAGCGCTGCCACACATACCATGCGGCATTCATGAAGCATTTAATGTTATTGACCAGGTTGTTCACTGGGTCAGCCAGTTCCCTCTCCTTCTTTAGATGGACACTATTGGTGTGGGTGCAAAACTATGCTACTGCTACACATAACTGTGCCAAATCAAAGCTCAGAGCTGAACGTTTTAGGGTTTGGTCGTATTTGATGGAGTCATGTTGTCATGCAATGTGGTGTGAATATTAAACATCATGCATGAACTCGCATCCACACTGCATCTGAGAACAGTCAGTTATTTAACTGGAAATACATCCGTACCAGAGACTTTGAAACTTTATATCCATTCCAAAAGTGGTATTATTACTGATATTATAAAGAAGAGAACATATCCTTTCGTGATTATCCCGCCAAATCTGTGGTGTATGACTTTGTTTAAACCGATTTCAGTGCCCTCCAGTATTTGGAAGAGATTTAATGCGATTAACTGTGGACAGACTGTTTCTACACAAGGAAATTTCAATATATATATTTGAAATATATTAATAACATTTTAGTGTCTTCTTTTTTCACATACACACAAATGCACAGTGGGGAAAAATGGGGAAAATATTTGGTCATCTAGCGCATATTCATACAGCTGTGATGACTATATTATGAATACATATTTTTTATTGAGCTTTCATAGTCCTTTCTAAATGGGCCAGGCTACACAAAGTACATTTTTGGTTTTGAAAAGGTTCTCCTGTATGCTCACAATCCTTTAGACTCAAAGACTGCTAATATTAAAAATTTACAGTACAGCAAAAATTTTCACTGTCAAGAAAGAAGCTGAAAGCAGATGACAAAAATTACATGAAGGCCTTCAATGTTAAGTACAATATAAAATGTTTGAGGATTTAGTGTGTCCTATGGAGAGGAATTTGTGTCAAATTGAAAAATAAGCCCTCTATTACATTGTTTTCACATCTCTTGGCCACTTTAGTAAAAAGAAATTCATGAGGATTTGCATTAAAACAAAATGCTGAATTCATAGAATTGAATTCAATCCACTTTACAATGTATTGCATGCATGGCTATACTGCTTTCCAGTGAGCAGTACATTAAACTGGATTTTGTAAATTTGAAGTGGATATAGGCACCAGACGTATATTAAATAATTCAGTTTCTGAATACTTGTTTCCCATCAATGTATTATATATCACTGTATTATATATCATATCACATAACAAACCTGTGGATGATACTTTACTTGTTGCGTTTGCAGGCCAACTTCAAGTCATCTAAAACTTTAAACTTTATTTTAAATTAATTCCACTCTAAGTCACGTTGGGCCTGACAAGTCACATCATGGATTTTCATGGAAAGAAAAAATCAAACAAAACCTTCCATCATGCATCACAAAATTTTGAAGCTGTGCTCCAAATTATTTAGTGATGAATTTTTGAAGTTTGTCCCAGTAGCTTCTAAATTGCATCTTAAATACTGAGTTTAACTCTTTTCAGAATGACTGTGATAAAATATTAATATGTCACTTCAAACCAAATTAACCAAATGTTCTCACAATAGGTTAATTTATTAGAGGTGCACTTTTGTCAAAATAGACATCTTTCAAATTGGAAATGTAATGTTTCACTCTGTTTCGATTAATGATTTTTGTTTTTATTCAGTGTTGCTACATTTCTACCAAACAATGACATTCATGTCTGTTACCAATATATGAAGTTACACTATGAGCTCAAAACTGCTTCACTACAAACTCAAAATCGGACTCAGATCCTATATTTTCCCCAAAGTAGCAAATGTATGCACATGTAGACGTGCCAACATATACACACACTGTTACTCACTGTTGAAGCAGCAATTTTATTTTGTTAAAACTTGTGTGCTGCTACGAGTTTACCTTCAAGTTGACCTGTAAAGCCTTAAATAATTTAAAAAGTCAGGTGTGGGGACGGATTTTAAGGGAGTTTTTCAAATCACATCGTACATCAGGGGTGCACAACTCTGGTCCTGGAGGGCCGGTGTCCAGCAGAGTTTGGTAGTTTCCCTACTCAAACACACCAATTAACAGATTAACAGATGAGTGTAATCAGGTGTGTTTGAGCAGGTAAATCATCAAACTTTGCTGGACACCGGCCCTCCAGGACCAGAGTTGTGCACCCCTGTCATACATCTTTACGCATTAACGTCACACGCACAGCCTCAAAAATAAGGTCTGACTCAGTGTTTAGGTCTCAAGTGTAAAATCAACCTTACACTGATGAAATATGATGACCAGAGTAGATAATTCACTCACACCTTTAGAAGACACACCCTTCACCAAGTTTTGACTGAGCTCTCTTTGAATTCTCTTTTACCTGGTTCACAATCAGATTCATCCACTTGGGGAAGGGGTCCGAAGCACAACTAATGATACAAAATGTTCCTCCACATGTTGCGTGCAATTACACATTTCCAGCAGAGAGGTCTCCAAATCCACAAATGGTCCATAGTGCTGCTTTAATCGGAGAAGAATGCCCCTAAGGCAGGCTCACAAAACAAGACCATCTTCTGGGGGGTTATTTCTCAATGAACCTCTCAAAACACCTGATAACTTAAACCTAATGCAAAGATTGCTTAAAAAGAACAGCTCATCCCCGGTCAAACAGGCTTCACTTTGGACTTCTTAAGTTGTCTGAGAAATCCTGCTTTGTGAAATATCCTTCTGAGAACGGACCAATTAGAAAACGAAGTACAGTTGTGTGTGAAAGTTTTGGGCACCCTTGGGCATGGGGGTGGATGTATTATGCTTTGGGGTTTTGTCGGAGCCTGTGGGCTAGAGGGAAGAAAGGAGCCAAGGGGAGTCTTACAGAGCCCAGACTGTTTTTTTTTTCCCAATATTCAAAAAATTGTGCAATAAATTTTGCAGAAATATGTCAGATATAATTTTTTTCTATGCAGTGGAGTTGACTTCCTTTCACTTTCACACACAACTGTATACATCTGAGAGCAAACCCATATGAGAAATGCCATTTCAGTGCTGAGCTTATGGGAACATCATGATACAGTGGTTGTGTAGGCTCACAGGGACCAGGCACTCAAGTGACACTCCTCCCAAGTGCCCTCATTCCCACTGTGGGGAGAGGGTGAGGGAACCCCTCTGGGCCTCTAGAAGAAGGTAGGAATGAACGAGCGATCTATAAGCATTTCTGTCGTGCTGTTCCTGGTGTTCTGTGCTGCCTAGAACATGATCTGTCTTGTGTAATGTCCGAACTCTTGTGCTGACCTCATGAGGAGGAAAGGGTCAGACCAGTTATTTGTTACAGCTTGTGTTGTTTGTGACTTCTGCTTCTGGACCGTCAACTTCTAGTTTGTCAACATTCCGTTTTCCAGCTTCATTGTTGTGTCGTTTGTCATTCAGATACAGGCACATAGTCTCTTATCCTCAATCTATTGGTCTTTTCATCCTATTCTACCACGTAGCCCATTACTATTATTCCTGTTTGATCTTCTGCTTTTTGTACGTCAGAAACGTCTTTTGCAATCCCGGTACAGTGTTTTTGCCTTGAAGCTGATTCTGACTGTGGTGTAGCTGCTGTGATGAAATCTGTTGGTGTGCATGTAATCTGTGAGTGAGTGCATGTATTGATGTCCCCTTTATTCACAAGCCTGAAAGCCATCACTGACGATGCTACAACTGAACTTGTCAAAACATACACCGATCAGGCATAACATTATGACCACCTCCTTGTTTCTATGCTCATTGTCCATTTTATCAGCTCTACTTACTATATAGGAGCACTTCGTAGTTCTACAATTAGACTGTAGTCCATCTGTTTCTCTGCATACTTAGTGTGTAGTGTGTGTTGCGCTGGTACGAGTGGATCAGACACAGCAGTGCTGCTGGAGTTTTTAAGCACTGTGTCCACTCACTGTCCACTCTAATAGACACTCCTACCTTGTCAGTCCACCTTGTAGATGTAAAGTCAGAGACGATAGCTCATCTGCTGCTGCACAGTTTGTGTTGGTCATCCTCTAGTCCTTCATCAGTGGTCACAGGACGCTGCCCACAGGACTCTGTTGGCTGGATATTTTTGGTTGGTGGACTATTCTCAGTCCAGCAGTGACACTGAGGTGTTTAAAAACTCCAGCAGCACCGCTGATCCACTCGTACAGGCACAACACACACTAACACACCACCACCCCATCAGTGTTACTGCAGTGCTGAGAATGATCCACCACCCAAATAGAACCTGCTCTGTGAGGGTCCATGGGGGTCCTGACCACTGAAGAACAGGGTAAAAGGGGGCTAACAAAGTATGCAGAGAAACAGATGGACTACAGTCTGTAATTGTAGAACTACAAAGTGCAAAATAATTTCCTCCCTATTTTGGTAACATACTTCATGTTCTAATGAGTCTAAGCTTGTCAATTCATTGTAAATGTGTTGTAGCTTAATAAATTACATGTAAACGAGTCATTTATAGATTTGATAGAAATGTAAAAATACTAAATCTACGTTTTACAAGTATAATTTAGAAAAATCAAAGAAAGATAATAAATAAGCTAATTGTGGCTAGTTACAATTGTTAGTTATTAACAGGAAACTAGTTGATTTAAAATGAAATATTATGCTGTATTTATATCCATGTCATTTTTAGCTGAGTAAAGTTATTCTGAAAGCAAGTACACTCCATAATTAAAACGCAATTTGGCAAAATCATCTGTAAAAACTTGAATAGTTTTGCAATGGTTTCATGAATTAAAGAGAAGTTTTGAAAATCCATGATTTAACATGATGTCCTAGGTTAATGTGGAATAACCCAATTCTCAAATTTAGCAATGAGTGCATATATACAAACCTCAATTCCAAAAAAGGTTAGGGCAGTATGTGAAATGTTAATAAAAACAGGAAGCAGTCATTGTTATACAAGTTTTCAGCTGCTTTCATATTATGCCACAAGTTTTCAGCAGGATGTCTGGAGTACAGGCAAGTCAGTATAGCACCCACACAGCCATGCTGTACAGAATGTGGCATGGCATTGTCAAGTGGAAATAAGCATGGATCCCTGAAAAGCATGGATGTCATCTAGAAGGTGACATATGTTGTATATATTTTTCAGCATTAATACTGCCTTCACAAATGCAAGTTACCCATGCCATTCACACTATTACATCCCCATTTCAAGACAGACACTGGTAACAATCTGGATGGTGCTCCATAGTGTTCATTATTTCCATAAACAATCTGACATGTTGACTAGTCAGACCATATTATATTTACACAGTGCATCAATCCCTTTCAGAGCTTAAGCCCAGAGAAGTCGGCGGTGTTTTTGGACATTGTTGACTTATGGCTTCCACTGTGCATAGTACAGTCTTAAATTGCATTAGTGGATACAGCGACAAACTGTGTTTATTGACAACGGTCTATTAAGTGCATTGATATCCATCACCGAAGAGTGCCGATTTACAATGCAGTGCTGCCTGAGGGATCATAGGTCACAAGCATTCAGTTGTGGCTTTTGGCCTTGCCTTTTAACGACTGAGATTCCCTAAATCTTTTCTGATATTTTATACTGTCTTAAATCCTTGAGCAACATTGTTCTTAAACTGTTGGATTTTTTGCTAATGAATATTAAATGGTGAGCCTTTACCCATCCTTAAACGTCACCTGAAGGCTCCTTTTATACCAAGGCATGAAAGCGTCACATTTTTTGAATATTTCATAATGTTCCTGGTCTTACATTGCCCTTGTCCCAGCTTTTTGGAACGTGTTACAGGCATCAATTTCATATTTATAAAACAATGAAGTTGATAAAAAGCACAAATTTTAAAGCATAAAATATCTAATATCTAAAGTGGATTTACAAATTACCTCTTTCTAGGTTTAATTGCATTTGACTTCCAACTTTTTTGGAACTGAGGTTCTGAATAATAGTTTGATGCTAATAGTGTAAACCTACTTAATAAAATGCAAAACGTTACTTGTCACCTTATTATCACGTACTGTGGCTGTCAGGACAAAACCTCATATCTCAATTTTTGTCCTTTTTTGGACATAACTAGAAATTGACTGCTGCCCTTTACATTGTGTTAAAATTTTATAATAAACGGACCAAAATGACTTGGGATGAATCATTTCTCCACTAACTTCTATTAAAAGTTAAGAAACTTTTTTCCTTCTCCTGTAATGGTAACTTTTGGAGATACAAGGTTTTGTTCAGAGAGTGATGACATACACATTTATGCATGACATAATTATCTCTCTTTTTCCTGAAATTCTGTTTTGTAGAAAAATCGGCGCGACACAGGGAACTTCGACAAGGAGTTTACCAAGATGGCGGTCGAGCTGACTCCAACGGATAAACTCTTCATTATGAATTTGGACCAAAATGAGTTCCAAGGCTTCTCCTACACTAATCCAGAGTTTGTCATTCAGGTTTAGGCCCAGTCTCTGAGTGGTTTTCCCCTTTACTGCAGCATTAAGGCCCATCCTACAGATGTGAGAGGAGGAGAAAGTCTGCGTTTTGTTTCCGATATTGTGCATTTTGATTGTCCTCAAGGCCCAACCAGTCTCAACCAGAATCTCAGAAACACTGGATTGGACGGAAGGGAGAGAACAGTGCTAAATAACTGTGTTCATAGTCTCCATGAGAACGTGTTGTCTTGTCATCTCCATGAGAATTATCCTACCTCTTTCTGTTTTCGCCACTCCCTGCATCTTCTAGTAAGCTAATATAGCTACACACTTAAAAAGATGGTTCTTCAAGAGTTCTTTAGTAAGGATAACAGCTCTGTTTAGAACCTTGAGTTCTATATAGAACAATTTCATGCTTAAATGGTTTTTTACATGGTGAAATGGTTCTTCAGGGGGCTCCTGAGTGGTCATCTAAGCATTGGCCCCATCGTCAGGAGATCGCAAGTTTGATCCCTGGTGATGCTACAGCTATTCGTGGCCTCGCTACTGGGAATGCCACCCTCACCTCCCTTTATCACTCAAAGTGATACTAGTTAGCACAGGTGTCTTTTAGCTGATGTAACAGAACTGGTGCTTGGCGCTTTCCGCTGAGCGCATCCGGGTGTCCAATGATGTAGCATGAATGGCAGTTTGAAAAGATGGCCTTGACAAGTCTTGGGAGAAGCCTGTGCTAGCCTTTGCCTTCCTAGCGCTGGTCGTATTGGGGGAGTCCTAACAAGTGGAATTGATACAACTAAATTGGGGGTAAAATTGGGGAAAAATCCCCAAAAAAAGCAATCGTTCTTCAGAGAATGTGTTGTATATGGTTCTATATAGAACCTTTTAGAAAATGGTCATATATAGCACCAAAAAAGGGTTCTTCTATTGTTACATGCCAAGATTGTAAAAATAGATTTTTTCTATTTTTGGTTTTAAACAGAGCCATTACCTTTACTAAAGAATCCTTGAAGAACCATTTCTTTTTAGTGTGTATGTGATGTTTGTATTGTTTTCATGACTTGAGTTCCACACGATCAACGTTAGGCTCAAAGCTAATCAGAACAATAAGAAGAAGAATTTTGTTTCAAAAAGAAAACTTTACTTTTCACTTAAAAAAAGAAACGACTGCAATACTCAAGCTGTTAAGATGTGTGTCATTGGGCTAATACCATTAGCAATACTAGAGGCTAATGTTCTACTGATGTTTTAGTTATCCCTCAGCTCTAGGGCTCATTTGAGAATTAAGCTAATGTTAGCATATCAAATGCCAATGAGCTGTACAGTCTTAGAAATAGCACGCAGCTATTCCTTTGCTATTACTACAAGACTGAATACATAATGATACATAATACATATCATCACCTTTTAGTTGAAGTTTAAATATGTGAAAAGGTAAATAAGCATTGTGTTGGCAAAACTGACTAGGAAGCAGGCTTAGTTTGTGCTTTCTGTGGTTAAATAAACAGAAATATGAAAAAATGAGTGACAAATTTGAAGCAGATTTTCACAGCAGTAGAGAGCAAATCATCTGTGGTCATATTTGGATGTGCATAGTATAATAACATAATGGAATACGTCATAATACATCAGCTGGATCATTTAAAAAATGGTTAAAATATCATCATGCTGTCTCTGGTGGTGCAGTCTTTAAGCATCTTTAAGCATTTCAAATATTATACTTGTTGATTAAAGCACAATTTTTGCCATTCATACCAGGACACAGTATCGGTATGTGCAAGTATATTTATTTTCCTCAACATTCGTTTTTGTTTCTTTCCTTAATAAGTGCCATATTTTTGCCACTTAGGACTTTGAACGAGCATGTCTTTAGAAAATGTCATATTCAGGCAAAAAAAAATGTTTTTAGAACATGCATATAATATACGCGTAAATATTTTGACAATGTCACTTCGGCTTAATCACTTTGCATTTAAAATGATATATTGACTGTGGAGGTTAACGTAGCTTTTTAAAGGATTTTAACGGGGGTCTGTTTCTTGCTACAAGCAGTCACTTGGAGCCCCAGAGCCTCTAGGGGGCCCTTTATTTTGTATGTTGTCAAATTGATTCAGTATTGTTTATATAAAAAGATGGAGAAAGTCTAGAATTTTTCATATATTTTCCTGATCAAAATGATTTATTTTACTGTTCTTGCATACAACTGGGTGGTAGTGGGGGGGGGGTCAAAGTAGGATGTCACTTAGGGCCTGCAAATTTTCGGAAACGACCCTGGTTTTAACTTATATCCAATTATCTTTTTAGAAATTCACGCATATTTTGTATTTTACCCCACAGAAAGCACCAAACGTATCTAGACATTTGGCTCTCCTGCTGTTTTATGTTAGGAAGTTGGCAGTAACAGAAGGCATGAACTTGCTTTTAGTTTGTATTTTATGTAGACAACATAGATCCAATGCCAAAGCCACTGGTTTTTGGAAAAGACAAGTTTCCATAAGCTTGGAATCGTTATATATAGTATGGATGGTTTCGGTTTTAAAATGACGTCATCATAAAATACTCCATATACACATTTGACTGCACACATAAATTATATTTACTATGTTATGTATTAACCCCTTAATATTCCAGGCTTATTACATACTAAGGCTTTTTATTCATTAACGACAGGGACTTGCAAAATAATGGAGCTTTTCTTAGGTTACAGAAGTGTGTGATAAAACTTTGGGCCTGCCGGCAGGTCTCCGTTTTGTAGAGCCACTCAGAGGGATATAACCCTGCTTTGTGTCATGCAAAACCACAGTAATGCAGGGAGTCTTGTGGCTTATTGCTCTAATATCACAAGACAGATAAAACAAGACATAAATAAAACCAACAAGCCCAGATAGAGAACAGATACCAGATTCAGAAAGTTTGGTGGACATTATAACAATTATTGTACATGGTAAAATCAGCCCAATCGGTTGTGACCTTTTACTCTTAAGACTTTTGTTTACATCTTTTGGTTTGATGTTGAATATGTCAGGAAAACCAGAACCAAAATGTACCGATGTATCATTTTCTGCTTTGGTCCGGACCAAGACAACCCAGCTACAAGTATACATGCATCCTTAAACTGCAAGGGTCAAATGTGGGTCTACGCTTTTCACTTTCATAATAGCTGAATTGTAGGTCCGCAGGTTACCAGGTTAAGTTAGAAATTATCAGTGGAATGCTTCTCCACCAGACTATAGTACTGGACACGAAAGAAATAATGAGAATTAACAACCAAATGTCAAGCAGATCAAAAAAGTCCAAGCTGAGATGTGTGAATGCTATAAAATACAGAAGAGTACACTTTCAGGACCTTAGTCTCAAATACATAACATACATAAAAGTGCTTGTTTGCTGTTAAAACATGCAAACTGTATGATACAAACTAAATTATATAAACCACTACACCTTTGAAGCATGGCGGTGGTAGTGTTAACCACTGGCTTTCTTACCTTCACTAGTTATATAACTACCGAGGAAAGCAGCAAGAAATTCATTCCAATGCATTTCACACAACTAAACAATCACCTGTTGATCCCCTGCATAATTTTGGATGTCACTACATTCTACAGGCATGTATCTACACTTTTGGTGCCCTTTAACAGGATGAAATCGTACAAAATGTGCTGAAAGTGTAAAAAACTTGTCATTACAAATCCACAGTGATGGAGGACAGAGTCAAGTGTCATTGTCAAAATACTTGCTCTAGCTATTGTAAACATATAAACATACAGTCGTATGCAAAAGTTTGGGCACCCCTGGTTAAATTACTGGTCAAATTACTAAATTGTCTAGGTGGAAAAAAGTTAGATGTCTGCTACAGAGAACACATTTCTGTATATTTTTATGTACAATTACAGTTTGCTGAATTTAACATATTGGATTATGTCACATTTTATTTTTTGTAGGTTTTATTTATTTCTGACATGTTAAACTCTGTAAATAAACAGACATTGTGCACAAAAATTTGCAGAAAAATGCCATATTTAAATGTGATTCCCTGTAGAGAATGTGATAACAACAAAACATGATTTGACCAGGGGGGTGTTCAAACTTTTGCATACGACTATATAAGACCTACACAAGAACCTACAGAATATTGCACTTTCAACCTATTTTTAATCTTACCACATCCCCCCACTTTACACCAGATGAAGTGATTATGGATTATATGCTATATAATTAAACATACCAATATTTCATATTATCTAACAGAAGACATCATTGTATAATCAAGGTAAATATAGACAAAGAGGACTACACTATACACAATACATACACAATAACCTAATAATTTTAGACAAAGTGAAAAATTGATAGTTAACATACTATTTTTCGTTTCATAATAACACATAAAAAATGTAATTAAAATATCATCCATGACAGGGAGTTCAGTCCCCAGTGATGCCACAGCTGTCTGAGGTGGGAGTCTAACAGAGCATAATTGGCCTTGCTGTGCAAATGTTTGTTAGCTGACATAACAGAAATAGCAATAAGCATTCTCCTCCAAGCATGCTGAGCTGTCCAATGACGTTAGATGACGCTTTGTTAAAGTGGGTTTGGAAAGATGAGGTGGCGCTTTACAGGGCTTGGTAGCATTGTGTGATAGTGGAACACCTAGCTAGTGCGTGGACTTGGTGATGACTAAATTAAGGAGTAAATTGAGCAAAATCGCCCCTAAAAAGATTCCAGTAGTGAGAATCATTTGCAATGAATCTTCACTAAAGGTAGCTGTAGCTAAAACTGGCTACACAGCTTATGTACTTGGTATTAAGCAAACTCAAATGACCCAAATGAGCACATTTTCCTGAATTTCATTTATACGTTTGCTTCCAGAGAATAGAGTTGCTGACATTTCCTAAACCGAGGTTATAATCATTTCACATATAGTCGTATGCAGTATTTCGGGGACCTCACTATGTGCCATGTGTCTAAGTAACGAGGACTCCGGAAGGAGTCGTAGTCCACCCTATGCATGCGTCGTAGAGCATTTGCTCTTTTAACTCAGTGTTTATTTATCTATTTACCAAATGTGTCAATATGGTGATCGGATCTGTTGTAGTATAGATCCTTAAGGGTTATGACGTAAGAATTTCTATGTTTCCTTTGGTTTTGTATATAGATATACTGTATAATAGAGAATTATGCATTCTAGTCTTCCATATGAACAAGCATTGTGTGATCATGTAAATGGTGATAATATAAGCATTCTACTATATTTGGAGAATGGACTAGAGAACGGGGGATAATACATAAAATCCAATATACTATGGACAGATAAATGTATGTTGGAAAAGATGGACACAGATGTTCGGATTATAGGAAGCTGTAAACAGATTTGTGGTTTACATCACTGTTAACATCCCCTCATAAGAGTTTATGGATGAGTTTTGAGAACAGGGTCGATGTAGACGCCTACAGATATTAGAAACTACCTGGAAAACAGTGTTTTTGTTTGTTTGTTTGTCGATTCGTTTTTTTTGTTGTTCTGTATGTGTGCTGCATGCACACAATTTTGAAGCATGTATTTTAAATGCAGGAGTTGATACACTTTCTTGGTTGTAGAGTTGTAGGAGTTTCCGTCTCTTTTCATAAATGAAAGCTTCAAAGGGCTTCCTTTCCCACCCCCCTCCAAAAAATCAAGGACTTTTACTATGCAAGACAGATGCATGTCAACAACTTAGCAACAAACAAACTACATCCAAATAAGAACAGCGAACGGCTGCAGCCTGGAGCGGGGGAGGGGTCTCTCTGGTGATGGCAGAGATGTTTTGCATGTTCCTTACTCATGGTGTGTATGTAGGAAATATTAAAGCTGAAATTTCCAAACCTGCGTGTGTTCGTTCATCTATATGTGAATGTATATTGGTCAGTTTAAAGCTATGCAAATTGTCAGATATATAACTTATACAGTATATGGACAAAAGTATTGGGACAACTACACATCACACCCACAGGAGCTTTTACAACATCCCATTCTAAATCCATAGGCATTAATATGGAGTTGGTCCCCTTTTGCGGCCGTAACAGCTTCCACTCTTCTGGGAAGCTTTCTGCAAGATTTCGGAGAGTATCTGTGGGAATTTCTGTTCATTTTCTGAGATCAGACACTGATGTTGGACGAGAGGGCCTGGCTCACAATTTCCACTCTAGTTCATCCCAAAGCTGTTGGATGGGGTTGAGGTCAGGGCTCTGTGAGGGCCAGTCAAGTTCTTCCACACCAAACTCACCCAGCCATGTCTTTATGGAGCTGCTTTGTGCACTGGGGTTCAGTCATGCTGGAACAGAAAAGGTTCTTTCCCAAACTGTTCCCACAAAGTTGGAAGCGTACAATTGTCCAAAATGTCTTGGTCTGCTGGAGCATTAAGATTTCCCTTCACTGGCACTAAGGGTTCTAGGCCAATCCCTGAAAAACAACCCCATAGCATCATCCCTCCTCCACCAAACTACAGGTGGCACAGTGCAGTCAGGCAGATAATGTTCAGAGTCCAGGGGTGGTGTTCTTTACACCAGGAGGGGTGTCCCAGCACTTTTGTCTATATAGTGTATGTGAACTGCTTATGAAGACATATGCAAAAGTTTAGGTCAAACCACGTTTTATTAATTTTCTAAAGGAAAATCATTTCTTCTACAAAGAAAACACTTAAATACACCTGCAGCACATCTTAATGCACAATTATTGTTTATTTGCTCTGTTTAAAATATTGGAAAAAATAAAATATAACCGGTGCAAAGGTTATGGTACATTTTATGTTGTACGTTTAATTTTTTTCCAATATATCAATAAATAATGTGTTAACTTTTACGTGAACATTTTTTACTTAAAAAAAATCACCAAAACATTTGTTATTATTTGTAATTTGACCAGGGGTGTTTAAACTTTTGCATATGACTGCATAATATCACTGTCAAAATAAAACTGCATGTCCAATTTTTATTGTTTGTCATTTTATCTGTAATTCTCTTTACATTGTGTGAACATTACACCATAAATGGACCAAAAGAAATGTTTAAAAGTCCTTGACATTTTCTTACCTTCAAAGTTAAGACCAACCTGTAAAGTTACCATTTTGGAGACAGTGCTGATCCTGTACAGTGACGATATATAGAACTTTTCCCAGTCACCTTCTCCTTCAAATGAAAACCAAGATGAGACAAAAGATGATCTAAGAGGACTTTTTTCAAAGCCAAAAATGCAGATTTGTAAAGTACACAATTTGAATGGTATACTGCCTTTTATCCTTGAATACTCATTCTTTTAATTCTTTTTTATGTCACTGGCTGTTGGTGCAGCCCACTTGTTCCACAAAAATAGCTGACAAAGCTACTGATTTGTTGTTGTGATGTACAGTTGCATGTAAAAGTTTGAATATGCCCAGTCAAATTACATTTTGTTGATCTGCTAAGTAAAAATAATTTAACACATCTCTACAGAGAACTTACATATAATATTTCCTTCAAAATTTTGTGCACAATTTCTAATTTTTTAATTTATTCCTATTTATTTATCTGCAGAGTTTTGCATATGGTAAAAAATAAAATAAAAATAATCTAAAATGTGCTAGAACTTTCGCACAGGGCATATTTTATGTGTTATTTTTTTTTTTTCCAGCATGTTAAATTCAACAAATAAAAAGAAACAGAGCATTAACTGAGCAACCTGACCAGGGGTGCACAAACTTTTGCATACGACTGTATATCCATGTCAACGGACGGACCTGCAAACACAGACAGGGAGTGTTTCACAGTGGTGAATAGGACTACAACCACCACACAGCCTCACTTCATTCAGAATATTGAATCACTAGAGGGAGGCGGTCACTTTGGAGATGAAGTGACCAGCTCCACTCAACAAACGGCTTGTTCTGCAACTGTGCCACAAAGAGCACACCAAACAACAGACTGCCCCTGGAATTACTGGCCCTTTCTGAGGAGTATGATGGACTATGCTTTTTGAAGGTAAGTGTTAGCGAGCTTTATGGATGACGCCGGTCAATGTTCTGCACATTAAAAATCAATGGATTTTAAATGGGATATTTTCAATTGCATGAATGGAATGAGTCTACACTGGGGGCAATTCTGGTGCCTTCACATCAAAGGTTCTGGGAGAAGTCCATCCTCAAGGATGTTTCTTGGATCTCTTTTGAAGAACATGCAATGGGTGCAAACATCTCACTTACATTGACTTCCCTTTACGGCAATGACCAGAGCTCAGTGGTGGTGGGCACAAGTTGAAAAATGACCACAAATGAGTTGTCCAAGCAAAGTGGCTTGCCCGGCTCATGCCATCGTGTGCGTGTGTGACTGAAAGGAAACATGAAGGTATGCAATCGCGGAGCGCAAATGCTGGTCACTACGGCTGGGGCTTTCGCAGCCTTCAGCCTCATGACCATTGCCGTGGGAACGGACTATTGGCTCTACTCACCTGGGGTTTGCCGGACCAAGGGTTCCGGCGACAACGACACGAGCCGGAAGAACGAGGAGGTGCTCACTCATTCCGGGCTTTGGCGGCAGTGTTGTATGGAAGGTAGGTGTCTTTTTTATACAGCATCTGAGAAGCAAAGATATTTGCCTTTGCAGGTTCTGACCACTCTGGTAAAGTTTACAGCAAATGCTTCAGCTACAGTGTTCACTGAAGTCCAGCAGGCAGAGGTGGGTAGAGTAGCCTGGACCCACACTGAGGTGGGTCCAGTCAAAAGTTTGCAATCAATGTTTTCAACACAGCAAATCTAATTTGGTTGCCGATACGCATAGACAATGGTTCAGTGTGTGATGATGACCAAAGGAGGTATAACATTGATACAATAAAATAACATTCAACAGTGGGTACCACATCTCAGGGCAGTCTTAAAAAAGGGTTCTTTGAGATGCCACAGAGGAACCACTATTGGTTCCACATGTGAAAATAGATTTATGGGTCTGAATCTTCACATTATGTAAAGGTTGTTTACCAATTTAAGGGTTCTTCCTAGAACATTTACATCATGTAGAGGATATTTCAACTTGAAAAACGTTCTTTACACTCCCACATCACATTTACATAAAAAGGTTCTCTAAAGAACTATCCCCTAAAAGGTTCCTCTGTGGCTGAAGATCCCTAAGGAACAATACAAAGGCTTTCTGACATTGCATAAATAGATCATTATAGTATAATATTTATCATTTAATGACATCTTGCTCACAGAATTCTTCAAATACTGACCAAACATCTAAAAATACCTTTTTTGTTTGTTTGTAATATTTAAAAACACATTTAACAAGTTATTACTATGTATGAAATATCAAACATTGTTAATATGGCAAGTTATTTCGAACTGGTGTATTGATAAAAAAAAAAACCCAAAGAATTCTATTAGAATATCCAGCATAGGAACCAAACTTTGCTGTTCTTCTCTTGTTGGGATTCTTTTGGTCTGAAATAAAAAGCGGACTGAAAGTCGATTTCCTCACAAATATACGGTCAAAGTCAAAATTGTACCTAAGTGCATGTAACTGAGTAAACCTAACTAGTTGCTACACTGCAAAGAAATTGTGAACAATGTATGTACAATATATGTAATATTTCTCATTGTGAGATTGTTGAAAGAATATTATACGTTATTTAACAACTTTCTGCCAGCCTCCTCGCAGCCATTCCACCAGCAGAATGCAAATCGACATGGATGTTTTTATTAATGTAATCAAATAAAACAGCATAATTCAAAATATAATTCAATTTTAATTAAAGTATTTTTTAAAATTCTGTTTTAAAGTAAAATTCAAGGGTGAACTGAAAGCCCTCCAAGACAGGCTCAAATTGCATTTTATATCTATTATTTGAAGACATTTTGCTTGTTTTTTGTCGATAAATTGTTGTATTCTCTACACTTTGATTCTTTCATGAAATAGTCAACTGCGAGAAAAGGGTTCCTAACCTTGTGGAAATCAAGGCCTACATTACCAGCCACAAAATTTTGCACAGACTGCGAAAAAATGTAAGCGACCTAATCTTTTAAATTGCAAGCAAATTTAACACAATAATTAACGCCTATTTAAGTTCGCTTAACTGTAAAATTACGCAACATAATAAACACTACAAAAAATCCAAATTCCATATGAATACATTGACTTGCACTAAAATATATACATAACTAGCCAGCTAGTTAAAGTGTTAAGTAGTTAAATACTGTTGGTTATGTCAGTCATGCAGACCAATCAATGAGCTCAACCTAAACAATTTTTAGGTTTTATTTTTGCAAATAATTATCACAACTCCAATATTTATATTGAAAATGACACCCTGGCACTACCACCACAGCCTACAGGTTGAAAAGCCCTGCTGCTCTTGATAAAATGACTTACATTTTGCAAAAATGTCTACATAATTAAATGGTTAAGATGTAAACAAAGCCATTCAGAGTGGTTTGGTGTGAAATGACCCATTCTAGAGAAACGTATTGAGTCAGTTAAGCTTACAGTGGTGGTGATAGGAACCAGATGACCACCTCTAAAAGCTCCCTCACATAAAGTTATTATATGAAATGATTATAAATACTCAGCCTGATGTCTAAGACATAGTTTTTATGAAATGTTTGCATAACCTTTTGGCTTACAACATAGATTTTTAAAAGACACTCATGGTGGAGGGATATATGCAGGGCGTTCTAAATCAAAATAGTCCCAAAAAAAGACATTATTTTCAGATTTACCACTATTTGACCATCATCAAGATGACATATAAAAGCTCAGAAGACGCGTGTAGGTTTTGGATAGTAAATAAAATGGCTATATTTGTGTGCTCATGTGGCCCCCTGGTTCCCATCACCACCACTGCAAAGACATCAGGAATCTCAAAATCAGAAATAATAGATTCAATAACTAGATTTGCAATGATCGCACTTGGTAAGATCTCATTTTTTGCAGTGTTAATTCTACATCAGGCATTTTGCTGTTTTTCACCTTCACACACAGCATGTGTCCCTTTGCCTTCGACCGACTCTTCCCAACCCTCGCACTCTCTGACCTATATCAGTTCTGCGTCAATTCTTTTAATGGAAAGTGTAATGAAGCATTCAGGCTGTTAAAAGGACGTCGATAAGACTACACCCACCCAACAGATGAATGAAGAGGAGTGTCAAAGAATTGAGACGAATGAAGCCGTTCGACTCTTTAAATAGTAATATCATCTTTTACTTACAGTGAATATGTATGTAATGTCCCTCTTTCTGGTCATCAGTTCTTCCCTCTCGGCCCTAGCTTTGCAGCGCCAGCGGACATTGATATACAGGCCATTATGCCCACAGAGGAAGAGATCTATTCTGTACATCGACGCTGTTCAGGATAGGAACATTTCTATACCCCCTGTGCATGTACATACACACAATCACTCTCCAGACCAGTGGTCTGCTAGTTCGTGCACGTGGGCATTCTGCTGTCTGTGACATATTCTCCAACCAACATGAGCCTATGATCAAAAATGAACTCATTAATTAAGCTGGTTTGACAAAAGTCAGGACCATCAACACAGATGGAAATAGAATTCAAATCTAACTGCCACAAAAGATGATCTTTCACACTGACCCTGATATGCATATCAGCACAAATATATACAGACATATTAGCAACCACCTGGGATACCACAGCAATGGCGTAGTAACACCTTAGCAACCATGTGGGATAACATAGCAACACCTTAGCAACAGCTTTGTCAAGCTGCCCTTACAAAAAAAAAACTTTATTATTGCTTAAGTAAAGTTCAAGTATACACCGATCAGGCATAACATTATGACCACCTCCTTGTTTCTACGCTCATTGTCCATTTTATCAGCTCCACTTACTATATAGGTGCACTTTGTAGTTCTACAGTTACAGACTGTAGTCCATCTGTTTCTCTGCATACTTTGTTAGCCCCCTTTCACTCTGTTCTTCAGTGGTCAGGACCCCCATGGACCCCTACAGGCACTATTTGGGTGGTGGATCATTCTGAGCACAGCAGTAACACTGGGTGGTGGTGTGTTAGTGTGTGTTGTGCTGGTATGAGTGGATCAGACACAGCAGTGCTGCTGGAGTTTTTAAACACTGTGTCCACTCACTGTCCACTCTATTAGACACTCCTACCTTGTCAGTCCACCTTGTAGATGTAAGTCAGAGACGATAGCTCATCTGCTGCTGCACAGTTTGTGTTGGTCATCCTCTAGTCCTTCATCAGTGGTCACAGGACGCTGTTGGCTGGATATTTTTGGTTGGTGGACTATTCTCAGTCCAGCAGTGACACTGAGGGGTTTAAAAACTCCAGCAGCACTGCTGTGTCTGATCCACTCAGACCAGCACAACACACACTAACACACCACCACCACGTCAGTGTTACTGCAGTGCTGAGAATGATCCACCACCCAAATAGTACCTGCTCTGTGAGGGTCCATGGGGGTCCTGACCACTGAAGAACAGGGTAAAAGGGGGAAACAGATGGACTACAGTCTGTAATTGTAGAACTACAAAGTGCACCTTGTCATAATGTTATGCCTGATCGGTGTATTTCCCAAGTATACTTTATGTAATAAGTATACTAATATCAGTGTACTGGTAGTTTACTTGTAAGTGTACTATTTCAGTACTTCTTGGGACTTGTGGTTTATAAGTTATAGAAAACCACTGGCCTGACTTCATGTCTTTGACCTGTGGGTAAAAACCGGAGCACCCGGAGGAAACCCACACAGACATGGAGAGAACATGCAAACACCACACAGAAAGGACACTGGTCACCCTGCCAGGGAAGCGAACCCAGGCCCTTCGTGCTGTGAGGCAACAGTGCTACTTTTCTTAAGTGCATCTCAATCAAAGGATTGAGTACAAGTATAGGCTGAATGTACTTAAACTTTTCTGTATCCTTGTAAGTATAAGCCAAGTATGCTGAAGTATAATTTTGTCGAGTATATCTCTGATAAGTACATAAAAGTATACTGAAAGCATACTCACTTATTTTTTAGTATAAAAGAAGTATACTAATAGCACACTTGAGTTCTTGTAAGGGAACTTAAAGTTTGTTCACAAACCTACTTTATTCAGGTTAAACTTCATTGTTATAAAAGTTTACAGTCAGATGAAATTTTCAATAAAACAGATGTTTTTTCTTTTCTTTTCTTTTTCTCATTGTTTGTTTGTTATTTTCCCTACATTTTACATCAGAGTATGAAATCTATTTTTGAAATTGTACATTCCAGTAACTGTTTAGGTTCAATTTCTACATTTCAATCATGTCTATAAATCATCAATTTCTGTACACAATAGCAACTATACTACGAGTAAAAAAAAATATTTTGAAGACCTTTTGATCCTCTATTTTCTCAAAATGGACTAATCTGATTCAAAGATTTTTTAATGAATTAGGACAATTTTGTCCATCGATTTTCACCAATTGATAGGAACCAGGAGTTCTGATGTCTACAACACAAATATAGCCTTTTTATTTACTATCCATAACCACCAGTGAACCTACAAGTGTCTTCTGAGTTTTATATCTTCGCTGTCCAAAGAAAAACAAGTATCTCCAAAATAGTAACTTTACTGGAGAAGGCAAAAACACTCTTACCTTTTAATGTAAGTTAAGTCAAAAGAGGTTTTATTCTAAGTGATTTTAGGGCATTTCTATTGGTCTACTCATTATGAAATTTTCACAAAACGTAAAGGACACCTGGGGTGTTGAAACGATGTAGAAAAAAAAAAAAAATCGACAAAAATGGAGACACATGGGTTTTTTTGGGCAGCGACGATATGCAATGTTGATGGTCAAATAGTGGACAATCTGAAAAAATACGGCTATTTGGCCTTATAACATCCAAAATGTATCCCTCTGCCATGAACTGCTTTGAAAAAGTACATTTTAGGTCAAACGCTTATCTCAAAACTATCGTAAAACAATGTTTCAGATATCACTCAGTGTATTAATACACATTTCATCTAATGACGACGGTCTACCAGGTCTTGAAATGATCCCTGCTGTTTTCTGGCACTGAAAATTGAAAGATTTGTACTTAATGGCCATTTCGTTGGGAAATTGAATATGAAAGGGTGGTCTCTAACTTTTTTTACCCAGTACTGTGCATGGTAAATGCTTGAAAGACAGAGAATCTCATTAGATTAATTAGATATTGATATTGTTAATGATTTGATACAGCAACAAAGTGGAAAATGGCTTCTATCCATTAACTGGCTGCTCTTGTGTGTGTTTCTCAAAGGCATGTTTACAGGTGTTTGTAAAAACATTGATCATTTCCCAGAAGATGCAGACTACGAACAGGATGCGGCCGAGTACCTGCTCCGTAAGTGCACCTCTATACACAACACAAATACACACTAAATATCCTAATAAGGCTCCTGAAATGATTTGAGTATTATAAAACTAGGTAAAAGGGGGCTAACAAAGTATGCAGAGAAACAGATGGACTACAGTCTGTAATTGTAGAACTACAAAGTGCACCTATATAGTAAGTGGGGCTGATAAAATGGACAATGAGTGTAGAAACAAGGAGGTGGTCATTATGTTATGCCTGATCAGTGTACACACCTATTGTTGGAACAAAACATTGCATCTTTATTTTTGTTCTTTTTCCATTTTTTGACATAATTTGAAATCTTCAGCTGTCCTTTACATTTGTGAAAGGTTCATGATAAATGGATCAATACAAACTGTAGATGGTTGATGTGTTTATTTATTGCCAGTGGGGAACAAATGGTAACAGTGTTCAGGCTTAGACTCAAAATTAGCATTTCTTCCCTTTTAGAGGTTCAGCGCTATGAAGGGGCCTGCTCAGAGGTCAACACAGCCAAAGCAGTAGCGCTATTGGTCAAAGATGCAAATTAGCATGTCAAAGTTGAACACAGATTTTCACAGAGGAAACATAATCACTTTGGAAGTCTGCAACGTGAAATTGAAAATCGATATAAATTCCTAATTTCTCACACCAAAATTCACTGGCAAACACAAAGTCTGACTGGACCTTAACTGTGATGTTCAGTATTGTTCTCACTGTAACAGCAGGCTGGCTCTTAACATTTATTTTGAAGCTTGAGGCTTTATTTTATAATTTCCCTGTGATTTTCCCCACGAGGCCTACAGTGGAGGCTTTATTAGGCATGGGGGCAAAGATTTTAAATCGTCCAAATATGTCGGTTGTCCAAACTGCCAACACTCCAATTAAGTATATTTAATGAGGCAGAAAATAAACTCTGCAGACATATGACATAGCGAGACAATAGCTATGTTGCAAAAGCTAGGCAGAGGTCTCGGTGGGCTGCTTTTCTAGACTGCTATGTTATCAGAGGCTGTTCCACATTGAATCAGAAAAAAGCTACATCAAGGTACAAGGCACTGTCCCACAAGATACAATGTGGTCCTTAAGTCCCAATTGTGTATGTTAATGAGTTTTAGAGGTACATTCAGTTTCCCAGAGGAAAGGTGCATATTTTTAGCTTTTCACAACTTTTTAAATAGAAAAATAAAGTATAAGGTCTTATCAGGAGAGGATTTATGGAGTCAGTGCAATGGAAAAAACATGGAAAAATGCATATGGTACAACTATGTTCCTGAAGACATTCCATTGCGTACCACCCTAGTGACAGTTTAGTACCTTAGCAGTGTAGGGTATGAAAAGCACCTGCTTTCAGTGAATTGAACAGTTTCAGTTGGTAGAATTGCCTGTTGGAAGAAAAGCAGCCTTGGTAGAACGTTCCATTTTCTATTACATAATACAAACAAAGAGCCTTCATTGGACAGTCCTACCGAGGACTCACACTTCTCGACTGCAGCTGTCTTAATTCAGGCACTTTTCACAATGAACGTCTGTCTATAGCATAGATTTCTGTAGGGTTGTATCATGCATTGTCTAAAATTGAACTCACTAGAGAAATCACTAGATAAACGTGACTAATTACAGTGTGGCATATTATATATATATATACACACACATTGCTGTTGGAAAAAAAAAACGCTGTATCTCCAAATTGATACCATAGCATAGCATAGTGTAAGACACAGGGGAAGAAGTTACTCTACCATGAGAATGGTTATTTATTAAACACCAGAGCAGAAACACACACAAATATGGAGGTCACCACAAGCCACAACCTTCACTCTTACAGTGACCAACCCCCGACACAAAACATACCAACTAAACCCACAATCCGACACAAAATAACACAAATAACTCATCACACATCTTTACAATAACAAACAACAACATTTAAACACATTAAAGTCCCTTTTAGGAGGGTGTGCACCTACCAAGAGCCTCCACACGTGGTTGTTCGGCATGCTAGTCCCAGCCTGTAGCAAGTCACTATAGTATATTTCGGCATAGGTCATTTGACATCAACATGTAGCCTACAGTTCATCTAATGTTCATTTTCTTGGGCCCTCGGCTCATGGAGGCCCTAGGCAGCAGACTACCTTTTGCCTGAAAAGACCACCCCTGAGTAGCAAACATGACAAGGAAATGTCTGAATTCATTCACTTTCATGTGTTTTAATGCTATTTAGCAAACTAAATAGTTCTCCCCTGTATAGCACAATGCTAATGAGTTCACTTCTGAATAGGCAGTGGTTAATCTTGGTTAAGCTTGAATGAACAGTGTTTCTGTGAAATAAACTTTAAATCAACATTATATACAACACATACTGTTGGGTCAGGCCTGAAAGCAGGGTTGTTTGGTTAAATGGAAAGTGTGGCCTGGGTAAAAACGTGTTTGTGTATTCCAGGGGCGGTCCGTGCGTCCAGCCTCTTTCCCATCATGAGCGTGGGGCTGCTGTTCATCGGCGGTGTGTGCGTAGCTGCCAGCGAGTTCTACAAGAGCCGCCACAATGTCATCCTAAGCGCAGGGATTTTTTTCGTCTCAGCCGGTAGGATATGCGGACACTTGTGAAGGAATGAAGCATACTTTTGAGTCCTAACGTTAAAGTTTTACATTACACATTTTGGTAATACTTTCTTTTATGTTTTTTTACCCCCATAGCCAGAACATAGCTATATTCAGTTCAAACTAGTGGTATTTTTGTTTGCTGTATTGGTACTTTTAGTTTTTATTTTAATACCATGCTCCCACAAATCATCAAAAAGTTTATGTTCAAGTACGAAGTATAGTGGCATTTTCTTTAGCACATTATTTTAATTTGTAGGTAAACTACCATTTATGCATGCCATTGTGTCTGTATCAGCCCAATACAGCACTCATTTACTTGTACCCATGCTTGTAAAAAATGCACCGATACCAACAACTGATCCATCCATCCAAACGTCTGATATGATTTTGTACAGCATAAAAAAATGTAGGCTTTGTCCATACACGATAGTCTCTTCAAACCTACAGCGTAAGTCACAAAAGAACAAGATATCTAAAATTGCACAGCATATTTCAGGCTTTAGAGGAAATTCAACTACAGCACAACCAACCAAGACTTCAACAAGACTTAAAACTCAGAACGTGAGCTGCTCAGATGCATTAATGTGATTCCCTCTGTCACTGATGAGGATCAAAACTATGAAACATACTTTACAGCTGTACAGTAGCGCTTTTCTGATGTGGAACAAAACTCACTCTTCTTTACTGCAGCACTACTCGATCCAAGAGAACTAATGTAATGTAGCTAGCTAATGCAAATTACACTCACTGCACTAACAACTACTTGATTCTAAGTAGGTTACTCATTTTGGTATCAGTATGAGCAAGTGCTAAAAATGGGTATTCGTAATCATGTGCATGGTATCGATGCATGCCTAATCCATGTACTATGGATTCTGTAATTTATTTGTAAGGGTTGAAAAAACTGATAAACAATTTAATATACAAACATGCACTATTAACCTGCTGTCATTAAAATGCCAATTTACTGTTACCATCATTTTCGATAATCAGTAGTGAAATGGCATTAAATTTGCTGAAGAATGCAGACTGACTTCACTTAAGACTTGCCTCTACTGACTCAGGACTGAACTATCATGACTTAAGATTTAACTCAGGACTCGAATGTGAAGACTTGAGCCTTACTTGTTTCTTGCAACTTGGTGACTTGTTTACACTTCTGTAAAACAACCCAAAGATCTGGTTTTGGTTGCTGAAGTGAAGGTGTAACACAGCAGCATTTGCTTAAAGTAATACAGAAGGCCCTGGAATACAACAACAGAACAAACGTGTGTTTTGTGTTATGTTTCAGGCCTCAGCAACATAATCGGCATCATCGTGTACATCTCGTCCAATGCAGGCGACCCCAACCAGAGCGAGTCCAAGCGGAGCCACTGGTACGGCTGGAGCTTCTACTGTGGCGCGCTCTCTTTCATCATTGCTGAGACGGTGGGCGTGCTCACCGTGCACCTCTTCATCGACACGCACCGTGCCCTGCGTGCACGTTCCCGCCGCCCACTCCGGTCCCGCTCCCGCCAGTCCTCGCTGCAGCGCCGCTCCTCTTTGGGCTCCTTCCGCTCCCGCACACGAGACCTTGCGCTCTACCCACTGGCGGCCACTCCTCCAGTGCTCACGCGCAATTCTCTCGTGTATGGCCGTGGCAGCTTCGCACGCTTCCACCATGCGGCCGTCACAGACGAGGGCCTGGCCTTGGGTGGTGTGGGCGCACGTGCTCTCCTACCCCAGAGCGCTGTCGCACCACTGGACAATGGTCTGCCTCCCACACTGCTTGTGGCAACGCACATGCGGAGCCCGGTGCAGGCAGACGCTGACCTTGACCACTGCAAGCAGAACTCGAGCCGCCCGGTTGGTCAGAGCCCACCAGAGTCAGTGAAGGAGCACGCGCTCTCACCTCCAAGCAGTGCAGCCACGAGGAGAACCACACCAGTGTGAAACAAGAAAATAAAGACTCGAGATACAACAAAACACAAGTCTGGACCTCAAACAAAAGAGCTACTGATCAGAGGGAACTTTGGGGTGGATCTCAAAATGGTCGAGAACACATTTCTTGTACGGAATTAGAACCTTCTCCTAATGTTCTTCTATGGTTTACATTCCCTGAACCCTTTTCAGACCTGGACAGCAAAGTTCGAGGATGGTTGCCCTGCTGGAAAAAAGACCACTAGGACAATCAGGAATAAACCTGATGCTTTTGCTTCCTATAATGGGAATTGGCTTAATGGTTACCATTGCCCTGCCGAAAAGAAAAAGAAAACAGACCACCATGCTGGTCTAAGCTCGTTTGTGCTGGTTTGAGCTGGTTTAGCTGGTCACCCAGCATGGTTATGATGGTTGACCAGCACCCAAAACATAACATATGCTAATTTTGCTGGTGACCAGCCATGCCGGTCTATGCTGGTTTTTCTAGCAGGGTAGAGCCCACTAGTTTCCTGTAGAACACCTTTAGATCCAATTAGGAAACTATCAAATGCACCTGGAATCAGTCATGGGTCACCAGTTAAACCATTAAAATCCTTTACACTGTGACATCAACCCATCAGAAAAAGCCAAATGGTTCCTATGGCTTTTTCAGCAGGGTAAAGTATCATTAGCCTAACTTGTAGCCTTTATGGCTGATTATTAGAATGAAATTACAAGCGCTTCGTTGTCATACACTTTCACTTCAAAACAACAACAAACACATCTGTAAAAGTTATCACCAAGTTATGAACCCAGGCTACATCAAGCAAAAAATGGCCCAAAACTAGAGTTTGTTGTTTGTCCTGTTGTGCAGTTTTCTGTAGCACAGTGTCAGTTCATGACTTTATTGTGTTTCCATGTTTCCACCAATTTTCTCTCACTACAGCACCCAGCAAACATCATACAAACATTGGGAACCCCTGTGGCGTCAACCAGTCTAGCCTGCTAGCCTAGCCTGAGCTCTAGGTTAATAAATATAATCTAGCATTAAAAAACTCTTACCTCAGTAGTCACAAAATGGATGCCAGAGACATTTTTCCCTTTCAGTCAAAGAAAAGAATCCAAACTGAGGTAATGTATCTAGTTAGCCAGGTAGCTATAGCTTTTAGTTTGTTGTAATTTACTAGATTTCTTCCATTTCCCCATTCTCTCCATTACAATGATGAAAACAATTACCACAGTCATATGGCTACAAGAAGATAGCCAATAACATCAACACTGTAGTTTCCCTCTGCATTACGCTAACTAGTGGAATAAAAAAAACAACAAATCAATCAGCCCATTCTCAAAAACTACAAATAGTTCCTCCTACCTTCAAGATACAGCACAAAGGTGTTTTCCTACTCTTTAAAGTGGAAAATCCCAGTCCAGAAAATCGTGCTGTCTTAGGACCACTGTAGAAGGCCAGTAGACGTGTTACAAACAGCCGTAGCAACGGTTAAATTTTCCCTCACAGAAAGTTAGCTCTGAAGCTACTTTTCCACAGGATTTATGCAAATGAGGGCATCACTGATTGAGCACCACCTGACACTCCCATAAAATATCCATGTGAGCTCTTATGGAGTGTTTTGGAAACGTTAGCCTGTAGTTTCCATAATAACGTAATAAAAAAATCTCCAAAATAACTAAACGTAAAACACTAACATGAGGCGAACAGTGAACCAAACGCTAACAGGGCTAAAAGTGAACCAAATTCTAATATAAGGCGAACATTGAAACAAACGCTAAATAAGAGGAACAGTGAACCAAAAGTTAACATAAGGGGAAAACTGTGAACAAAATGCTAACACAAGGCGAACAGTGAACCGAATGGGTAAACTAAGGATTCTTCTGCTGTCCTCTACAAAATGGACATTTGTAAAGACTACCTTATGTCATACACACATATAGGACATGCACGTATCGCTGCTGTCGGAACAAAACACTGTATCTTCATTTTTGTCGTTTTTTACATAATTTGAAAATACCTGTTGTCCTTTACATTGTATGTAAATTTCATGACAAATGGACTAAAAGAAATGGCCCAGAATGATTCGGAAAAAAGTCTGGTTCCATTGACTTACATTAAAAGTAAAGTAGTTTTTTTCCTTCTCCTGTAAAGTTACCATTTTGGAGATACGAGGTTTTCTTCCAAAAACAGCGATATGTTTGTATAATGTTGTTTATGTACACAAACTGTAGTGCATTAATGGGCTACATTAATGGGATGGCAGAGCACTGATGAACTTGTTAATGTTGTGTCTGTGTAGAAATACAGAAATGAGTTTCTCTGAACTCATGGACTTGTGTTAAGGGTGTAATGTACAACTGTGGACACATGATGGCAGCAGAACGCAGAAATAAAGATACTGGTAACTGATGACTTCAGTCCTCCATACAGCCCCTCATTGCCCTCTGTTTAACATGTAGATGTTCATACGCATACAGCATTTTGAAGATTGCTGCCTTGTGCTTCAGTGGGGTGTGATTTTTGTGAAATACTGAAATATGCAGGAAATATAGAGAAAAGCCCCTCCCTGCCTGTCAACTAGGACGTGTTGACCAACAACGAATTTCCCAAATTGATTGTAATTTGACACAGGACCACTACAGATTATGAAACATAAGGACTATTATAGAAACTGCACTAAATACAATGTAATACATAGAAAATAATACAAGATCTTCTCACATGTTACTGTTACTAACATCTTTTACCTGTAAAATAACCAGAAAAAAAGTAGCAAAATTGCTCTAATTACCATTTTCTGTAGTAGGTGAAATGACAAAGAAGGTCCCACTTTATTTGGATAGCCCTCTGTAGATTATCTACCGATGTTCATATTATTAATGCACCATCTTGTTGATTATCCCAATCAAATTGATCTGGAAATCGATTACAGAAAAGTAGTGGCTACTTTTTGAAAAGTAGTTCACTACTTTTTAGCTACTTTCAAAGCGCGACTGTCAGAATGTTTGTAAATCTCCTCCTGACACACCAAACAAGCCCAACTGATAGTGTGAACAAGACACTGCATTTAGTCATGTGCCAGAAAGAAACATACAATTGAAAAGCTGCAAATATACAAAAAGATCACCAAAAAGTGAGTTTAAGTGTAACCAACAATCAAACTTACACAACCAAAGGCGTGATATCCAACTAAAATTTAGAGTAAATAAAGGCAAAGTCAATCAGATTTTTAGGTAAAATAACAATCTTCCTTTGCTGTAAAATCGTTCTAACACACAGTTCTAACACAGTTTTCACAAAAAATGGTCTTAAACGATGGAGAAACTCGTGGAACGTGGAACACGTTTTACAAGAAACTCGTGGAAAAGTTTCTTGAGATGTGAGAAAAGCGGCTACAGCTGAACTAAAGGTTAAAGCAGAGCAAATTAAGTCTGTGTTTTCATTTATATTAAATTTGTTAGCCTGTACTAGTACATCAGCACATACTGAGACATATTTACAGCCATGATGGTAACTACAAAAAGTAGAGTGCTACTTAGCTACTCCAACATCCCTGGGTATAGTGTAGTGCAGGGGTTGCTACCCCAATGTTAAGAAGAGCCATTTTGTCCTTTCAACAAAAATCAAACCAACTTGGGAGCCAAAACATTTTATGTCCATTTTACCATCTTGGCTGTAAATATGTCTCATTATGTGCTGATGTACTAGAATAGGCTAAAAATATAACAAACGAAAACGCAGACTTACTTTGCTTTGCTTTAACCTTTGCTTTGCTTTAAACCTTTCCACAAAAGTAAAACAGCTTCTTGTAAAATGTCTCTTTCAACTTTTTACGAGGCGGAAGTCGCTTCCCATTCGCCAGATTCTTGTTCGAATTTTCTAACAAAATTCTAACAAGAAACTGCTGAACTGAATTCAGCTTCACGACTTTTTAGTGTTTGACAGTTTCATGTTGCAGATTAAATGTATCAGGAATCCAGCTGGAGTTCTTATAAATGCAAATAAGTCCATTCGTCTCTAAATTATCGATGTTCATCTTAAATCTTGTTAGCTACTAGCTAGGAGAGATTGTTGTCTGCATGCCAATATTCAGGGTTACAGGGTAAATTAGAAGTTATACATTAACCGCAGCGTTTATTGTTAAAACCAACCATTTTTCGTTAAAACTATGTTAGAACGATCAGCAGAGCTTTATTTTACTGCAAAGAAGAATTATTTTATTTTTACCTCAAAATCCAGTTCTGCTGTGGAGCCGCAACAGGGCAGTAAAAGAGCCGTGAGTTGCCTGGTGTAGTGGGTAACCCTTCAGCCCTCCACACTGGGGTTCAAGACTGGGGTTCAAGCACCCTATGCTTACCAATAAGAGTCCTTGGGCTGGACTCCTAACATTACCTTCGCCTACCTTTGTAGTCAATTTGTAATTTGCAAATAAGGTAAACGTGTTTTAGGACCAGGGTTGTGATCAGGTTTTGGGTTAATGTTGAGTTAGTGGTAGAGTTAAGATTAGGTAAAAATGAAAGTAAATGTAAAAGGTATTTAGGTAATTGGAGGTTAATGTATGCATCTACAGTGGGGTATCAAAATAAAGTGTTGAACAATTGCAATATCCAGTTAGTAATGTTTTCCCATCATGCTTTAAATGATAAGAAGCAACACACAGATACAAAATTGATTGGTTATAATAAATACCCCTAAGTAAAAACAATTCTGGAAGAGCTGTGGACTCCTTGAGGTAAAAAATATTTATTACCTGTAAAAAGAGACCCATTTGTTTCTGTTTCTTTCCCACTTCCTTCTGGCGCAAATGGAAAATGTCAATCAGTCGTTCTGAGAAGAAAAAATCTAATTCTCGTATTTTGTGGATATTTGCAGTCAAGCCGTATGCAGTCATCTTGTGCTTTCCTCCTGGAGTCTGCGATTCTTCACCTCTGAACTGTGGGAAGCAATCCAGTTGGCTAACCTCATATAAATATAACCTCAATCGTTCCACCGGACCAAAGCACGCTGCAAAATCCCAAGCTGTTCTGTCCATAATAGCTTTAGTTTGGGCAAAAAAAAACAGTCATGATCTATATGTAGCCTATATAAGAACACAGTACCAAATACATTATTTACTACAATATAACAATACTGTAACTTCTTTAGCTTGTATATCCACAGGCACTTATATATCTAGGAGAGCCAGGAATCCTGCCAAGTAAGGGCTACTCAAATGTTCTTCAGCAGTCACGTTTAATGAAAACAGTCCCAAAAAAGCATTAGACTCCAAGCACGATTCATCAAGAGAGCCTTGTGCCATCCTGGAAATTTCAAGTTTTCTTAAATACTTCTTGCTAATGAGACTTTGCTCGGTCTCAGTCATGTCTTGAGCTTTTGTTGCCACCTTTGATGGTCCTCTTACGCTGTCCAGCTTTTCTCCAGATCCACCAGTTCCATGCCTTCGCAGTAAGAGCGAGGACGCGAAGCTTTGACCTGGGACAAAAAGTTAATTAGCTTTTATCTGCAAGTACAATAACAAAGGGACAATGGGTGGGTGGGTGCACATTTGTAGGACTTACCGAAGCTGTATTTCTGGAGAGTTGCTGCAGTAGGGGGAATGGAGTCCACTGAATTGGTTCGATTGGCCAGCTACATACAGACAGGTCACTAGCCTTTCCAGAATCAACCACACAGTCTGCTAGGCTGTAGTTGCTCAGGTCCCAGTGATACTGAGAACTAAAAAAAGACACATTATACACACAAATACACTGATAATAATGCTCTACAAAGTATAACAGTGAAACTGAGGTCCCATCTCAATGCTCTTTTACGTTTCCTCACCAATTTCCTCTCAGAAGAGGACGGCGAGGTGCAGTTTCAACTGGGGCACACTTGGCTTGGTTGGCTAGCAAGCTAACTAGCAAGCCAGGCAAATATCGTAATGCAAAAGTGCTTTTTTGAGAGGTTTTAACCTAACATACATACATTTTGCGAGTAACTGCTTTGTCTGGCTATCAGCCTTTGTACTGCCTTTCTTTTTGATATTGCTAGCTGCATAGCCGTTAGCTTGCTAACTAACAAGCTAGCAGAGTATCAGCAGTCATGTAGAACAGACAGAGTAGTTTGCTACATAAGTCCCAGTTTGAGCATAGAAAACTTAGTTATATCGTTTTAAAATATAAAGAATTTTAATGTATTTAATTTCTATTGCTTGTAAACAGATTTGTCTGCTTTTTTGTTGGGTTTTTAAAGGTGTTGTGTCAGATCGCAATGATTTCTGGGCAAGTTCTGCTGCTGAACTTGACACTTCTGTTCACTTGGCCGTGTGCCCCACCAAGGGATCATGTAACAAGTTTCACTTAAGCTAATACAGGAATGTAACAGCTCTTAAGATGGTGTTGGGGATTCCCCTGATGGGAAATGGCAAGGCATGATGCACCAAGTATGACATGAAAAAACAGCTTCAAATTCTGTTGTTGTCCATTTAAATAGGCTGCAGGGATATCAGTACACATATACAGCAAAGTATTATTTAAACATATCAATCATGAAATCAAATTTGATACATGACCCCTAAAATGCTGCGCTTTGCCTTCGTAAGACTGTAAACATGTATCTGCATTCAAAGGTTTTTGTCTGGATTTTTTAGTTACTGTACTTTTCACACTCTATTTTCTTTGAATAGAGCATAGCTGAACCAAGAACTTCTAGGATACCCAATCAGATGAGGGCAGATTTGGGGGAACATACACTGATCAGGCATAACATTATGACCACCTCCTTGTTTCTACGCTCATTGTCCATTTTATCAGCTCCACTTACTGTATAGGTGCACTTTGTAGTTCTACAATTACAGACTGTAGTCCATCTGTTTCTCTGCATACTGTCTCCACTTACTGTCCACTCTGTTACCTTGTTGGTCCACCACCACTTGTAGATGTGAAGTCAGAGACAGCAGCTCATGTGTGCCAGCATAGTTTGTGTTGGTCAACCTCTAGTCCTTCATCAGTGGTCACAGGACGCTGCCCACAGGACGCTGTTGGCTGGATATTTTTGGGTGGTGGTCTATTCTCAGTCCAGCAGTGATATTGAGGTGTTTAAAAACTCCAGCAGCACTGCTGTGTCTGATCCACTCATACCAGCGCAACACTCACTAACACACCACCACCACCTCAGTGTTACTGCAGTGCTGAGAATGATCCACCACCCAAATAGTACCTGCTCTGTGAGGGTCCATGGGGGTCCTGACCACTGAAGAACAGGGTAAAAGGGGGCTAACAAAGTATGCAGAGAAACAGATGGACTACAGTCTGTAACTGTAGAACTACAAAGTGCACCTATATAGTAAGTGGAGCTGATAAAATGGACAATTTTTGCATAACTGGGTGACAAGCGACATTGATATTCATTGCTTATTTTCTATTGGCTCACGCTTCTGAGGTTCGCAAATTTGCAGGATGAACTCTGCACAAGTTAAAATGATCTCCAGAAGCTAATTCCTTTTCCACGCTCCTGCGTCCTTTCCCATTGAAGTGAACTGGCAAATTTTACTTGCATTCGGTGTGACGGCAGTTTAACACACAGATAAGCCGTTTTATGGCAGTACATTGGAAAGCATGCAACCATAAAAGTACAATATGCAGAAATTTAAACATGGCCAGTAAAATTACATGTTTTGTTGGTTTTCTGAGTGGAAATAAGTGAGCACATCCTCTCCAAAGGACACACTTAAAGATGCCTTATTTTCCTGGAAATTTTACACTACAAAAAAAGATATCAAGTGAAAACTTCTTAAATCTACACAATATATCTAGTATTTGTCAGTTTTACAGATTAATTAACTTATTTTTAGACATTTTTTACTTGTTTTACTTGTTGTCTTGTTCCACTGGCAGATAATTTTACTTGTTTTTATAGATTATGTCTTGAATTCGGCAAAATGATTTGCATCATTTTTCAAAACAATGGATTTAATTTCTTAGAAGAAGCTAAAATCTGCAGAAACAGTTTAAATAATCTTATAATACCCTCACAAAAATCTCATGTGAAATATTAGATATATTAACCACATTCAACAAAGTTCTCACTAGATATTTTTTGCAGTGTAGTCTATTTGTTTGCTGAGTTTAACAATGAAACACAATTATGTGCCATAATTTTTGCTCAAGCTACATTTAATATTTTTTTTCCCTCAATTAGCATTAAATTCAAACAGTAAATGTGCAGGGTTCTCTGAAGAGCATGTGTTTTTTCACAAAACACAGAATTTGACTAGGAGCGCCCAAACTTTTGCACACTACTGTATGTATGTGTGTCAAACACATACCTGTGAGGATATACGGTATTGAGGTGGGAGGCGCTGTCCTGGTAGGTGGAGGCGATGGAGAGAGTGTCATCATGGTAACAGCAGGTGCGGTCCAGCGCCCTCATGTGCAGTATTTCATCAGAGCGGGTGAAGGCAGGGTTGTCCAGTGAATCCTCCGAACCTGGCCAGGACCTTCCCCAAAAACGAGCCGACAGCTCGTCAAAGTGGTTAAACCTGCGATAACTTCTCAGGCACACCCGAACACAAAGTATAAACAACTTGTAATGGAGTATGTGCACCACATATCTGCGCCGAATTCTTTTACAAAGCCCAAATTTAGGCTAAAGTTTCCCTAAATCAGTTATGGATGCTTCTACAATAAGCCTTGGCTGCCATTCATCATCAGATAAACAATGAGAAGCCATCTACTAAGTGCTCAGCTTGCTTAATTAATCAGCTGGCTAATGGACCAGAGAAGATATGTACACTGACCGGCCACTTCATTAAGTACAGCTCCTGCACTCATTGCCCATTTTATCAGCTCCAGCTGGACAGGAAGCCAGCCTAGTAGAATGTAGTGTCTAGCCTCAATTTAAAAGGTCTGCAGTGATTTCAAGAGTGCCAGGTTTAAAAGCATGCATTAGGAACAGACTCATGCAGTGTACAGGATGTGCAGGGACTATAATTGGAGACATTATGATACTGATTGGATTCCTTCTTCTAAGTTAGCTCCTTTGCTTATATACAGCGGCTCAATCCAGACTATAGTTATGTTCACATTACAAGCCTTATTTCTCAAATCCGATTTTTTGCTCAAATCCGATCTCACTCACAAGATGGTTCACACTCGTTTAGGTCAGTGATTCAAATCTGTCGTTAATGTGAACAAACCGGTGTCCTGAAATGACCCACATGAGCACATCCTACTCAGTAACGTCACGTAAATGAATCACGTGCATCATCAGCACAAACTAACGAGCAGAACGAGCTTCGCTGTGAGGATAATTAACTCTGATCAGCTCTCAGCTTCATTATTAGAGCGAGACAAAGGTAAAAAAGGTGAGATGAGCTGCTTTTCCACCGTTTACAGGCTTTAACTTCTGTTCGACGCTGTTGCCATGGTAACGCTGAATGATGGCACAGTGGGAAAAAAGCACATGAATCTGAGCGTCACATTAAGGTCGCATGGCCGCGAATCGGATACGTATCCGATCTAGGACCACATATGGAAGTGGCTCAGGTCGGATTTGAAAAGATCAGATTTGCGTGTCCACACAGCCCTGAAAACATCAGATCTGAGTCACATTAGGGCAAAAAATCAGATTTGTGTCAACCTGGTAATGTGAACGTAGCTTATAATGCAGCTCAGTGACACTTAAATCTACCTCGCACCTGAAAATCTTCTTTACTATGAAGGTCAGGCAGCTGTAAACAAACCAATCCACACTAACAGGCAATAGTAATAGGTCACTGCAGTATCTGCATCCATGTGGTCTTCGCCTAGGAAATTGCCTATCACAGACTTATACTGCTCTGCTTTAAGCTCAGCTATAGCTGCTTTTCTCACCTCTCCGGCAGATAAAGTCGTTATCTTGGGATAACAAGTTATTTATCTTGTCATCTCGAGAGAACAAAGTTGTTGTGTTGAGATCACAAGATAATGAACTTGTTATCTCAAGATAACAATCCAAAAAATTATAGCAACAGCTCATGGCCTCTCCAGACTTGCATAGCCAACCGCTATAAAAGTTGGGCCCTAGTTAGTATGAGCCACGTGGTCTAAGTGGTCCATGTTCTTTATACAGAATTTCTATGAAATACTTTTTTAAAGTATTTAGAAAACTGTCCTTTTCCTCTAATAAGGAAGAACATGCGGCTTTCATTTTCAAAAAGAGAGTTCAACACGATGTGGATGACCATGACCTTGTCTATGTTTGTGTGTGAGAGCGTACGTGTGCCATTCAGCCCCTCCCTTGTGTCACTCTCATTGCTGCGTCCTCCAAACCCAAGGTTTGTTTAAACTGGCCAACAGTTTCCTGCAAACCCTTTCCAATAACAAGCTCAGGATAATACCTCATAGGCTGGTGTAGGTGCATTTAGATTAACAGAGTTATTTTCTCAGAGAGGGGTAAAAGAGGAAACCTCCCTGTAACATACCTGCTACGTGTTTGGTCCACTTTGGCCTGAATAAGCATGCTTTTAAAGCGGCGTACGGCCAGATAAGACAGGATAGCCATTAGCAGGGCTACAGCAAGCAGCACTCCAAAGCACACGCCAACCAATCGCTGTCGGGTCATCCGCAGGTCACAGCGCTGGCCCATAAACCAGAAGTCCTCGCCCACAGGACACCTACAGTGCACACCATGAACAGACTAGGGATGGGAGAGTGTAAAAAATGCCCTATAATATTATTAGTGCTTGGTGACTTTATTGACCTGGAGGTGTGAAAAACTAGCTTATTTATGTTAGCGTGAGCTCAAACAAACATTTTTCAGTGCTGCCCTGTAAATATACAACCACATGCAAAATTTTGAACAGTTTTGCAGATGAAACAGCCAACTGCTTTGGTTAACCTGCAGGGCTAGGACAACATATTTACACACAATCCGAACAGTAAACAGTTGTAGTGCTGGTGATAATATAATTCATTTACTCTGTAGCTGACTTTTTTTTCCTAAACACAGGTTTAATAAAAATCTATCAATATAATACCTGCAGTGAAATAAATGTACAGTATATTAGTGCTTTTATTTTCACTGTATTTCAACAATACAAAAACTGATACCACTACAGTTGCCACTGCTAATATTTTAGGGTTGGGCAATATGACAATAAATATCCTTATCGTGATAAACTGTCACAATACAATACAATATGCTTTCTCAACATATCGTGATATCGTCAGTACTTCACTGTATTTAACTGTATTTAGTTAACTGGATTTAGTGCAGAATGTAATGGTATTTTGATCTGCTGGAGTATCACTTTAATAAATAGCTTGCTAAAGTAATATTAGCTGGCTCAATAGCTAATGCTAGCTAATGTCATCCCAAGGAACTTTATTTGCTCTCTGGAATATCTAGGAAACAGCACTGTGGTTCCAGGGCCCTGTTCCTTAGGCCCTCTGTTCATTTATTGTAATTTTTAGGAAACAACACTACGTAAACATGTTGTCCGCACTCATACTTGCAAGTAAACGAAAGAAGTGGGCTATTCTGATTTTTCAAAATTTCTGCCAAGTAAAATAATTAAGATCTCAACAAAGTCATCCAGAGTGGTCCAGAGACAGAAATGGTCACAGTGATAGTGATAGGAACCAGACGTCTGAAGCTTTCAATGCCTCTGGATTTCTGCAGTTATCTAAATATTCAAATGGTCATGTAAACAGCACACTCTGATTTCTTAGATCGGAGTAAGGTCTAGAAATCCGACTAAGAAATCTGATAAAGAGAGATGGATTTTAACTCAGTAAAACTCAGATTCTTCATCTTCTAGATGATGTATGTTCATATTTTCAGGTAAAGTGGCGCAATGTTTAAAAAAAAGCTGCGGTGTGAAGTTTGAGTTTTACATTACGTTTACGTCACGTCTTCCTCTGTGAGTCTAATGGCTGGTTGCAAAGCAGAAATCTGGTTACTGCCTGACTCATGTAGACCCGGTGTTTCCCATTATCTAATTACTCAAGAGCATGTAAACATGCTGATTGTATTACTGACAAATTCTGATTTTCTACAGTTGTTGGATTATAAAGTGCATGTAAACACACTGGCACGGTGGCGCAGTGGGTAGCGCTCTCGCCTCACAGCAAGAATGGCCTGGGTTCGATTCCCAGGTGGGTGACCAGGGTCATTTCTGTGTGGAGTTTGCCTGTTCTCCCCGTGTCTGCGTGGGTTTCCTCCGGGTACTCCGGTTTCCTCCCACAGTCCAAAAACATGCAGTCAGGCTGATTGGACATGCTGAATTGCCCCTAGGTGTGTGTGTGACTGTGTATGTCTGTCTGCCCTGCGATGGACTGGCGACCTGTCCAGGGTGTATCCTGCCTTCCGCCCAATGACAGCTGGGATAGGCTCCAGCACCCCACCGCGACCCAGAAGGATAAGCGGTTTAGATGATGTATGTATGTATGTAAACACACTCAGTGTTTTACGAAAGTTTGTTTTTTTTAAAAACAAACACGGTGGAGAGGTACATGCAGGGTGCTGTACGGCAAAGTAGTACCCGAAGAGAAAAAAACAGATTTACCACTATGTTACTATTATCAACACTGCATATAAAATTCAGAAGACACGTTTTAGATAGTAAATAAAAATCAATGCAAACACGGTAACTTCTCTACAATGCATCATTTCACATCAAACCACTCTCACCTCTTTGCTTATACCTCACAGACTAAATTGTGCAGAAATAAAAAAATGGAAAAATGGAATTCTCCCTCAAATTATGACTTTTTTAAAAAGACGGTACTTATTTATTATACTAATTTATTAACATTTGCCTGACTCACTGGCAGAGGGGTTGTTGTCCAGGGCGATGGACGCAGATGCCGTGGTGTTTGCAGTACTCAGTGTGGCAAAGGGACCTGCAGCTGGCATTGCCCTCTGAAGACACACACTGGAACCCAGACGGGCACATAAACAGCCATGAGCACACGTCAGTGTGGAGGCCTAAATGCACAAAAGTGACACAAATGTGAACTTACTCTTGACAATATGAGGGGGGGTACTATAATTTAAGGGATTATCAATGAGATCCACAATTTTAATCCAGTACGAATCTGCAGTGTCCCTAGTTTTTCACAAGCCTGACAGTAATAATTGTAGTGTGAATGAAATGTAATCCATTGAACTCAAAGCCTGTATAACACTTGTAAATATAGTAATAAAGGTGATATAAAGGGTCTTTTGGAGCAATACCGTAGAACAGGGGTGGGTTACTCCGGTCCTGGAGAGCCAGATTCCTGCACAGTTTGGTGATTTGCCTTCTCAAACATACCTGACTGAACTCCTCAGGTAATTATCAGGTTTAGTAGGTGTGTCAGAACAGGGAAATCACCAAACTCTGCTGGACTCCGGCCCTCGATTCCCCACCGCTGCAACAGAAGAACCGTTTTCTCTCCCTAATAAACCTTCCAGTGGATTTTTGCAAATGAGACGTGTCAGTGTGAAGAACCTTCTTAAAGACCCTCCAGTGTTCCAGTCTGGGAGTGTATCCCTGTCCTGTACATTATCCCGCTCTTACATACCCATTTCAAATCAGGAAGAGTTTAATAACTGATTGGTTGGATTTGTTAGGTGGTCAGTTAGACATGCAAGACAGGGGTACTCCAGGACCAGGACTGGGAACTGTTGTTTTATAATAGATAAAAAGCATATAGGAACGTTACGAATGTTTATTTTTAAGGGTGTAATCCTCTTTCAGTCTATCTCAAGCTGATAAAAACAAAACCTGCTGTAAGACACATCCGAACTCCGTGTTGTTATTGTCATTGAATCTGCCGTAAGTCACTTAAAAGTGGTAATTTGGGGAATCCCATTCCAATTGGCCAGTCAAATCAAATACAAAGTACATTACAGAACCTCAAAAAACTAATCCAGCTCAAACAGTGCTTAAGAAGCTTTCTATGATGGATGTGCTCTCTGTGTTGATGTCTCACCTCCCACTGTGATGTTTTTCACCCTGATTCCATTTACAAATATCCCCTCTATGGGAAGTGGACTTAGCCCTGCCTCATGCAAAAGAGACTCCACCCTCCCCAGCCAGGAGAGCGTCTCCACTGTGCGGAAAGTGACCACGGTCTGCAGTACTGGACCACTAAACATCAACAGACAAATCAATGAATTAAAACATTCGGTTGACTTGAAACTTGCCAAACTATCACTTTAAATTAAAAAGAAAAGTGAGCCCAAAAGGGAAGACTATGAGCTACTTAAAAGATCTCCAAGCTGTCAATCAGTACACTAGCAGCACAATCATTACATCACAGACTACAATTACATAGATATCATATATACATATATACAGTAACTTTACTACCTGTGCCAGGTCACTTGCTGGCTTTGGTACCCTGCTACTCGGTGTAGGAATGGCTCCACCTGCACCAGGGAGGATTAACAGCATGTGTTAGCAGTCCATTAGCATTAAGAATTATTCTGTATGTTTATAATTCATAAAAGTCTACATTTAGGTAATGGGACCATGCCAATGGACATGCCTCCAGGCCATGATGTAGAGGGATTCCTATTAATTTGGGCCACAACCTTGTATCTCCAAAATGGTAACTTCACAGAACTTCACAGAAGAAAATGTTCTTAACATCTAAAGGAAACTAATGCAACAATTATTTTTATATTTTTATAAGTAATTTTGCAGTATTCCTATTATTGCATTCATTCAAATTCTGAAACAATGTACTGGCATTTTCAAATTATACCAGAGATTTACAAAAAATGGTAAAAATGGACACACAAGGTTTTGCCCCAACAATGACGATATGAAAGAGCTCTACTTTTTACTCTTCAGCTCTGAAGGCCAACTACAACTACATTTCTAACAATAACAGCAACTAAAATAAACCATGAAAAATTCACCTTTCAGTACCACCCAAAATACTGACAGTTGTGGTATTACATGCCCAGCAGTTGTTCTCGCTAACAAACGGCACTTGAACATAACAACCGGAACATTGTGGTGGAAGACAGTCAGGCAGTAATAAGGTGAGACACATTTTGATGTTGCATCTGTGCTATTTTAGTGTACAAGCTATCATTGCTTAGCTTCCCTGGCAAATGGCAGGTTCCTGTTAGCTGCAAATGTCTATGATTTAGATAAGATGCAAAAATTCACCCAGAATGAACTTTACCTCCACCAGTCCAACATATGAGGGAGACTCTCCTTCTAGTATGACCTGTAACAGCACTTGGAATGTCTCCACTAAAAAACAGAATGACATCTTACTCATACAGACAACTCGTAACTCATAGATATAAGTTTTAAATAATTTACATCAACAAATGAACAGGAAAAGAAACATATACACAATAAACTACAATAAAATACAAGAAACATTTAAGTTGAAAATGCTGTACAAAATGCATTTAAAAGTGACGACAAACACAATGATACCCTTCTTACCTTTGATAGTCGCTGGCTGGTCCTCCACAACGAAGACTCGTCCCTTGTGCGACCAATCTTTGTCAGTTTTCTGAGTGAAAGGATGGAGCTGAGACGTTTGACTGAACGATGCTGTTGAAGGTGTTTGTGATGCCGTCTGAGATTGATAAGTTGGTTCTGTTGGAACATGTGTTTGGAGGACTGATTTGCTCGTAGTGAGTCTGTTTGAGTTTGGTGTTGGGGTTATTTTGGCCCCTTGCGTAGTCATTAAAGGGGAGTTCACTGCTGGAGTCTTGCTTTTCGTCCACTGTGAAGGTGTGCTAGAGCTAACAGCATTACCAGCTGTGCTGATTGCAGAGCTGAGACTAATTACAGGACTAGAGGTTGTAGGAGTCACGGGATCATTCCTGTCAGTCCATGCAGGGCGGTCAGTAACGCTATGAGTGGCCTCCATTGATCCAGTTTCAGAGCTAATAGATGGGGAAATGCTAACAGGTATCATGGGACCTGATGAGATGCCACTCTGAGAGGAATTAGGATGGCTAATCTCATTACCGCTGTGTTCTGTCTGAGGAAAATCTGTAGACTGAGGGATGGCAGTGTTGATGTCTGTGATGTGTGTAGGAGAGATATGAGGGCTAAGTGTATGTGGCAGGGTTTTTTCGGTGAATGACTGGGTTCCTAGTGGAGACTCAGTGTATGAAGTGGCTGTATCAGAGTCTTCTTCACTTGTGTTGCGTAGAGCCTCCTCTGTTGTGGCTGCACCTTGCACCGTAAGATCAGGGGTCACAGTCGGCTCAACCTGAGCAGTGGTCATGATCAATGGAAGGATGGAGCTAGATGCAAATGTAGTGTCCTGCCTCACTGTATTTGGTGAACGTGAAGCCAAAGTGGTGGTGGAATTTCTACCTTTGTCAGTTAGCCCCTCAACAGAGGTCGCAGAACTTTGAGGCAAATCTGAGGGAGTTGTAGGCATGAATGGCGCAAAGGTACTAGAAACGTTGGTGTCGTGGTTACGTGCATTGGTGGAGCCTGGCTGGTCAGTACTGCTAGGAAGAGATGTTAAACTAGTTAGTTGAGTGAATGTAGTGGTGTGTGAGATATGTGGGCTATCCGAGTCCAGAGTGTGCACAGTTGGGGTGGGCCGTGTGGTCGGTCCCACGCTCGTGTTCGTCTCAAAAGGAGTGTGTGGGTGATGCTCAGCTACAGGTGTCTCTTCTCCATCTTCTCTACTCGTTGTGAATGTTCTCAACAATGGACTTTCAGAAGCTTCTGAGTGGCTGGTGCTCTCCTGATGAGAAAACGTGGTCTGATTATGTGCAACAACAGCCGGGGTGCCACTAGCAGTGTTTGAATCATCGAAACCTGATGTGGGCGTTTGATTAGAAATGTCTTGGTTAGGGCGAGTTGATCTCGAGGAGCGACTGCTTTGGTCTATTTCTGTCCCCAGTGCTCTGTTGTTCGGCGTATTTGCAAGAGTAGTTGCATAAGGCCGATTGGGAGTCACCATGGAGATACCCTCATCAATGGACGTTGTCATGGAGACGTCACTTTTAGTGACACTGCTTAAGCCCTCCACTTCAGGGACCGTTACTGAAGCCTCATTATCTGTGACAGACTCAGCTGGACGGACTGTGTGAGAGCTCGCCATTAAAACTGTTGAATTCAGCAGAGCGCCCTCAGTGCCATTGTGCAGATCAGGGTATATTTTCGTAGCTGTTTGCTCGTCAGGGTCAACAGCCGGAGATTTTTTTGTGAGTGATTGTGTTTGTGTGACTGTGACTGTATATGCATTGTCAGACTCTCTATTCAAATATGCCCTTGTTGCCATGGCGATATCATAATGCCCCGTCGACGTGTGTGCAGAGAGTTGTGTTAATTTTGTCCTGGCGCTCGAGAGAGCCAAAGTGGGGGCAGTGCGCGTAACCACGTGTGTGTAAGAGAGAGTGGACTGAGTGTGTGTGTCAGTGCGGGAGTTTGTGACAGTGTGTGCAAGGTCAGAGATCGCAGCTCCAGCCTTTTCCTGTCCATTGTGTGTGCCTTCCTGTGGAATAGGGGGTCCGCTCTTATCGTCCGACCCAGACACGCCTCCGCCCAGTTGTACACTCATACCCCGGAGTGTGTGCACACTAGAGGACGCACTGCCGAACCCAAGAATGTCTGGTGCTCGGGTCACTCTGTTGGGAGCGTCCGGAGAGGGGGATACAGGGTCGTTGTCGGAGTGTGTGTAAGGAACCTGAGCTATATCCCGACCGTCCTCTGACGTGTTCCATCCTGAAACACGCACACATACGCAGATATGAATGGAAACGGGAATTTCTCGAACACTCAGGGCAGAGAATTCCAGAACTGAAGGAAATGCTCTAATCCAAACGTGTAGACATACAAACAAAGAAGGACGACGTGTATGAGAAAAGCTCTGAAGCCGAGAAAAAAGGCCTTTCATCAAAAACTCAGGATCCTTACATCAACTTTAGGTCACCAAATTCAGACTGTGCTAATTTAATCCCGGTATCTAGCCTCTCTGTTGTAGCCATGGCACAGTTTACTTGGTTGTGGCCTAAAATGCAAAGCTTTTGGAAAAGTTTTTGGTCCATAGAATCTTCTTTACGCTATACTAACTTTACAATGTACTGTACTAATTCTAATCTCAGACAATCTCAGACAAGGGGTTGCTTTAAATTTGCCACAAAAAAACGACCTCACTGAAATGGAAATTCGACATTTATTCCAAATAGAATGTAAACGCAGGGGTGGGGGGGGGGTGGGCGATACGGCAAAAATGTAATTTCACGATGTTGGGAGAAATTATATTTATTTCTTATTTATTTTTCTCACAGCTAGTAAGTTGCAATGGACAAAAAAGAGCCAGTGGTACCACAAAATTTAAAAATACAATCAAAAATTTTTAGTACAATGATTTTTAATCACATGTCAACTATGTAAACAACCCACTGGACCAGACTGACCACTGAATATCTTTGTATTTCTTCATATTCGTCCCTCTTTTGTGAAATATTTTGCCCTTATCAATCTGTTTTTGTCTGTTTTTGTCTTGAATAAATTCTAAAAAAATCAGCATGCATACTTATTGGCAGGTCTAGAAAATACATCACCCTTGTTTATTGAATGATTTGCTCTTCTCCTACTTACTCAGGTGGAATTTTCTTGAAGCTTTGGTGCCATTTCTCCAGCTCCACTCCACCGTTGTCCTCCCACTGCCTGTAAATAAGGCTCCTTTCTCCTTCACAACCGTCTTATTGCCATATTTTATCCACAGACTCGTGTCCGCATCTACGTGGACAACATCTATCCAAACGGTCTGATTCTCCCATGCATTTATAATCCAGGTACAAGTGACATTTGGCCATTCGTCAATAGTGTCGTTGAGAGCCTCATCGAATGTAAGGTTGTTTGACTGTAAACCAGCGGGAAAGGAGTACCGAATAGAGCCGTTCCTCTCTTCAAGAACGTCTGTTTTCCCTCCACAATCTCCTCTCACTCCTGAGAGGAAGTTACCTACAGAGAAAGAAAAAGCTGTTATCTATAGTGTTTTCCCAGCATTCAAGATAACGACACTCTCAATACAGATTCTCTAGTAAAGACAGACAATGGTTCTATATAGAACCATGAACACTCAAAGAGTCATTTGCATGGTGAACTGGATCCCCAGACTGATGGAGAATGTGTTGTATATGGTTCTACATAGAACCTTTTTGAAAAGGGTTCTATATAGCACCAAAAAAGGGTTCTTCTGTTGTTACGATGTCAAGCTTCTAACAAGAACCCTTAACGAACCATCCTTTTTAAGACAAAAAATGGTATCTTGGCATGTGAAATCATCTTAAATCTAGTCGATATGTCTAATATTTCTCATTTTGAGATGTTTTAAAATGTTTCTACACATTTTTGTGTGTTGTAATTTTATCTAGAAAATGTGTCTTATTTTGTTGGTGGATAATTTAGCCTGTTTCAAGAAATAACACTTGATACAAGCAACATTATCTACCAATAGATGTAAGATGTTTTCACTTGCCAACATATTTTTGCTATGCAAGAAACTAAGTATTAACAATTGACAAATCTCATATCTCTGATCCATGTGATCGAACAAAGACGGATGTGCCAGAGGACTGTAAACTGTTCCATCTACTCTGCTGAAGTGCAGTTTAAATGATAATGATAACAACGTTAGCAGCAGCCGAGTCTACAACAATCTCAAAAAGAGAAGAACAGAGCCCAACAAACTCCAGTTACCATGCTGACAGTGATAGATGCTGTATTTATGGAAGCCTGTTTCCACCACTGGAAAAAACACAGCAATTTAGTAAGTCATAATAATGAGAAAGTCTTTCATAATTATGACTTAGTATCTTATAATTATGACTTAGCATCTCATTATTATGACTTGGTTCAATCTAATGACTTAAAATCTCATAATTACAATTTATCTCATAATTATGACTTGATATAATAAGGTTCAATCTAATGACTTAAAATCTCATAATTACAACTTACTATCTCATAATTATGACTTACAATCTCATAATTGTAACTATCACATAATTATGACTTACAATCTCATAATTACAACTATCTCATAATTATAACTATCACATTATGAGTTACAATCTCATAATTACAACTTACTATCTCATAATTATGACTTACAAGTTCATAATTATGACTTACAATCTCATAATTATGACTTAAAATTTCATGATTATGACTTACTCATACTCAATCTCAGTACAACTTACTATCTTACAATTATGCCTTGCTACCTCTTAAAACGAAAGTTACTCACGACTTAGCGTCTTATAATTATGACATAGCATCTCATAATAATGACTTACTATCTCATAATAATTACTTACTACCTCACCTCATAAAGATGAGACGATTTTCCTCATAATTATGAAAAAGTCATACTTATGAGATGCTAAGCCATAACTGTGAGACAGTAAGCCATTATTATGAAGAAATAAGCCATTATTATGACATTCTATGGCATAATTGCGAGACATTCTCATTATTATGACTTACTAAATGGCTATATATATTTTTCCAGTTGTGGAAACAGACTTCCATGTGGATGTACCGAATTCCCACTGCAGTTCTGCTCAGTACCTGAGGAATTTCTGGACCTTTTCTGAGGTAAAAGTCCTCTGCTTAAACACTGTAGCTGTTTCCTCTTCAAACCGAGCCGTTATTTCAGAGAAACGTGCCTCCGCTAGCAGGGCTTTCCAGGTCTTACAGCAGTCAGTCAGCCAGCCTGCCTCCCTCCCTCAGTCCGAGTCTGAGTCAGTACCAGTCTGAACTCGGTCTCAGTCCCTAAATCCCTCACGCCGTGAACACGGCCGGCGGTACCGCTGTAACGTGCGCAGTAACGTGATTTACTCACCTGTTGTGAAAATAAACAGAAGTCGACAGACGAACAGACGCATTTTGTGAGATGAAACATTCCCCTGAGGAGGAGCTCCGCTCAGACAGGTCCATAAAGGAGCTCAGGAGACCGAGAGCCGCCGCGAAGCTCGACACGAACCGGAGTTTGGACGGAACCTCAGAGAGACCAGCGACATGCTAACCGGCTCTGACCGAACCGGACTGTTTACACTGTGTAGAGAGAGAGACACAGAGACAGACCGAGAGAGAGAGAGCAGCACAGACAGACACGGAGACACGACTGAGAGCGAGAAATCAAACACACGTGTGTGAGAGAGAGAGGCAGTCTCTCTCTCTCTCTCTTTCTCTCGCTCTCTCTCTCTCTGTGTGGGGTCGTGTATTTGGCTCTTTGTGGGGACCTGCCTATCTGTCTGTCTGTCTGCTTGCCTGCCTGCATGTCTGTCTGTCTATATATCTATCTATCCATCTAGCTAGCTATCTGTCTGTCTGTCTATGTCTGACTGACTGTCTGGCTGTCTGACTGACTGTCTGGCTTTCTGTCTGCCTATCTATGTGTATGTCTCCCTATCTGTCCGTCTGTCTGTCTGCCTATCTATGTGTATGTCTGCCTATCTGTGTCTGTCTATCTGTCTATCTATATATTTATCTGTCTGTCTGTCTGTCTGTCTATCTCTCTATCTATCTCTGTCTATCTGTCTGTCTGTCTGTATATCTGTCTATCTGTGTCTGTCTACCTATCTAAGTAACTATAAGCATAAATATATCTATAGATACATATATAAATTTATATATATAAATATCTGTCTTTGTTTTTAATCTCTGAAGTATAAAACTCTGTTGGTTACTGGAGTGAGGATGGTTAGTTAGTGTTTGTTTAAGTGTAGCGTTTTGCAGTTAGTCATCAAGAATTCATTGGAGATACCCCATAAACACAGGAATACAAACTTGTGTGTGTGTTGTTTGCTTGTGTAGGGCCAACGTGGGGCTTCACACAAGCATCTGACTGCTATTAGCACATCTCTTTAGGGGGCAAGCAGTCAAAACTCCGGGCCGGAAAACAGTTCAAAAGCTAAAGGGGGAGACCGCAGAGCGAGAGGGCGGCCAGGTTAATAACACTGCGTGTGTGTGTGTGTGTGTGTGTGTGGGTGTGTGTGTGGGTGGGTGGGTGCTGACTTAGCAGCTTTTTAATAGTGTAAGTTAAGAGAATGTACCTTGTCATATAAACATGAACAGCATAACAGAATGAAAAGTACAGTAAAGCCATTAAGTGCAAGTTACAAAGTTTTAGCTTCAGGAAAAAAGCAAAAAAAATAAAATTACAACCCCAACTAAACATGATATGATTGTTTCCAGTGTTTAATGTGCTCACTGTGTGCTTTTATTAGAGCTTCCTTTCTTTTCAGGAGACTCTCTTTCAGTTTTCCTAAGAAAACTTCTCCAAAGTTCAGTCTTAGAAGTGGGTTTAGCATTTTCTACTTCTTACAATCCAAGTAATCAAACGCATTCAGTGATGCTGAGGTCTGGACTCTGGGGTGGTCAGTCCATTGATCTCAGAACACCAGCAGCTTCTTTGTTTGATCTGCAATGTTTCCTTTTCTCATTCAGAGCTTCTTGACAGCTACACATCCTTTCGTGATGAGCCAATCAGTGAGAATTTCCCTGAACGGCGATCTTGGCACCACGAAAAGTGAACCTACTGAACCAGCCACTGTTTAAGAGATTAATAAGAAGGTCCTGGACCCCCCAGGACTTTGTGCCTTGCTTATTCTAGTTTATGGGATTTAGCATATCAGCTTCCATTGCTGCTGACCAGCACACCAGCATCCAAACACAACATATGCTGGTGTTGCTGATGACCAGCCTTGCTGGTCTAGGCTGTTTTTTCTAGCACGGTTATCTCTCGTTAATTTCATATCTGTGGACCAGTACATTCCAAACCTCAAACAACAATCAGAACCTGGAACCTGTCTATTTTGAACGTTGACTCCAGCATATAAGACATTTTTATTACTTTTTCAACGCTTTTTGTCCTATTACCAAAATTTTTAAGTGTCTCAGTGGGTCAAACGGACATCTATAGACATGACAGATGGTTTCATGATGGAAACATAAATGGATTTTTGTTCCTGGGCTTGACTGATTTATGTACGGCCCGAGGCTTTATCGGGATTTGTGGAAATGGTGCTAAAAATGTGCCTTTTTTGCTCATGGCATGCTAATCTTTAGCACGAGGATAGCATGTTTTAGTGCAGGCATGTCAAACTGGAAACCTCTGGGCCAAAGTGCTGTGGAGAGCAGCGCTTACCCTCATCTAATGCTCCGAATTCAGTGCATGAAGGCTTTGCTAATTAGCTGATGAGCCGAATCAGGTGTGTTTAATGAGGCAGTGTGCAGAAATCTCCAGGCCCACGAGGAGGACTGGGGCCTGACACGTGATATAGCACAAAATATTTAAAACAAAAACCCACAAAGAATTCTGGGTAGCCTCGTCCCCACCGCTACAAGATAGTTAGATAGATACTTCATTGATCCCGAAGGAAATTTAGCAGAAAATTAGAAATTTAGAAAACTAGAATATTAGAAATTTAAATTAACAATATTTAGATTTTTTAAGACTCTGAGTTTTTGCTGTTTGAGTTTAATAACTGTGACAATCAAGAACTGAATATCATGTCTATTAGTCGATGTTTCTGCAGTTGTATACAAAATTTTCGGTGTCCCTGGTCAAGATACATGTTTTGTTGATTTTCTATGTAAAAAATAATGTATATCCTCTACAGTTTTGGTGCACAGAGTTTAACATATGGTAAAGAAATAAAGCCTAAAATATGCCATAACATTAGTACAGGATGCATTTTATATTTGTGCCTGGTTCTCATCTGTAACAACACTGTATGTCTATGCATCTCCAAATAATGTAATCCATTTTTCTTGCAAGCTCACTTACTGCCCCTAAAACATGCACACATGGAAAGGCCCGAGGCCTTCCTCCTAGGGCTCATCATCACAGCAAGAGATGACCATGCAGACATCCAGCGACACACTAACACAGAGGGAGGGAGAGCTTTTTTTTATGACACCTCAAAAGGAAATGTTAGCCAGGCTCAGCGCTTGCATCCATAAGAGGAAACAGGGGGCTTCCGTTAGTCCTAACTTCACCACACCTAAGCTCAACTAAAGCTCCATTCACATACTTAACCTAGTCCAAACTTCAACAGACTAAACAGTACCGTGACGTTTGGAACCCATGTACATTTTTCAGCTATCCCACTTTACAAACAGTAGCCGGTAGCCAGATACTAAGCACTGAAATCTGGTGTTCTCATAGCTGGTGCCTCCAAATAAACATCTCATGCATCATATTCTCCCAGAAGTGGACCATCACTTCCATTTTTGTACTAGTAGAGGAATTTTCATCCCAGTCTTTTGGGTTTAGGTTCATCGTAGGTGGATCCATATGCCCACCTGAAAGGCTCTTCAGTGTGTCGTCCAAATCCCTGGCTTTTAAAGACAGTTCACTGGTTTGATTCCACAGAAAGAGCTTTGAACTGGATTTATCTGATAGACTCTTTCAGAGATTTTGACATATTCAAGGCTTTTATGAGTGAGATCTATGGAACCCTGCTAGTGACATCCTGTGTGTGTGGTCGCCGCGTTAACATGTGGGAACGAGATCCTAATGCATGGCCATGACTTAGTAAGGTGTGTGAACGAGATAACGAAGTGGCGGCCACGACTTAGTAAGACATGTGAACGAGATCCTAATGCATGGCCACCACTTAGTAAGATGTGGGAGCGAGATAATTAAGTCATGGCCACGACGTAGTAAGGTGTGGGAACGCGATCATGCCTTATTAAGCTGTGGTCAAGGCTTAATTATCTCATTCCCATGCCTTACTAAGTCGTTGCCACTCATTAGGATCTTGTTCCCATGCCTTACTAAGTCATGGCGATGCATTAGGATCTCATTCCCATGCCTTACTAAGTCGTGGCCACCACTTAATTATCTCGTTCCCACGCCTTACTAAGTTGTAGCCACTATTTAGTTATCCCATTCCCATGCCTTACTAAGTCATGGCCACCACGTAATTATCGTGGTCCCATGCCTTACTAAGTTGTGGCCATCACTTAATTATCTTGTTCCCACGCTTTACTAAGTCATGGCCATGCATTAGGATCTCGTTCCCACGCCTTACTAAGTTGTGGCCACCACTTAATTTTCTCGTTCCTATGCCTTACTAAGTCGTGACCACCACTTAATTTTCTCGTTCCCACACCTTACTAAGTCGTGGCCACACATTCTTTTTATTTACACAGGATATCAGGGCTCTGTAGAGATCCCCAATATAGAACTCATACTTTGAGAGCCCAGACAACGTCAGCATATGGTTGTAGTATGAGAAGAGACTGTAGAACGAGGAGAGGAGAACTCTGAGAACTTGGGCTGAAGTTCTGAGTAGCTCCTGCCTGAAGCCAGAAGGCCAGACCACCACCCCCACCACCCTACCCTTGATGAATGGAGGTAGGACTGAGATAGGACTGAAGAACAGGGAGAAGAGGTGGTGGTGGAGTGTGAAAATTTATTTAGGACATTAGATTGGAAAGCGGTAGAACCTCAGGCACGGCCCTCCTCCCAAACATACACACATAATTATGGAGAAATGGTGTAGAAATCAGCTGTGATATGAAAACGAATTACAGCTCTGAGAAGTTCATGTTGAGAGAAGCTTAAAGCACACGATCCTAAATCACAAAACAAAAGCTAGTTCAACTAAGTTCCACTAGGTGTCACTGTGTCGTTGTAAATCTTTACTCTGTGGAGAAAAAGTGATCTATTTCGAGCCAGTTTGAGGGGAGGCTGCTTTCTACTCATCTAATCATTTAACGGTGTCATTTTTCTACAGTACTGCTACTGTTTTTCCCCAAAGTTTGTAGAGACCTGCTCAGAGGATTTCTTCTGAAATCAAGCCTATTAATGTAGAGGTTGTTGTCACTCTGCTACAGTAACAGCCTCTACTCTTCTGGGAAGGCTTTACCCTAGATGTTGGAACATTGCTCTGAGGATTTGATTGCATTCAGCCACAAGAGAATTAGTGAGGTCAGGTAGTGATGTTGGATGACCAGTTCTGGACACTTCAACTCATCCCAAAGGTATTGGATGGAGCTCCATAATCCTCTAGTCAACACTTAGCATTGAGCGTGGTGACCATGGGCTCATGTGTAGCTTCTCCAGAGCATCTGGTTCTTTTGGTCAGTGCTTTTCTATGATGATTATACATGCTGTAAGTGCACAGTGTCAGCAATAAGAGTCCTTGGGCAAGACTCCCAACGCTACATCTGCATATCTCTGTAACATGATTAAATTATAGGTCATTCAGGATAAGAGAGTCTGCCAAATTCATCCATGTAAATAAATGGCAGTAAAACTATTTGATTGATTTGCTTGATTTTGCCTGATCTGGTAGCCATGTGGCCCCACAAGCTAGCAAAACATTGCTAGGTCATGGGTTACAGGTCAGACAAAATCAAGAAAGTAGATAGTTAAGGTAGGGATCATAGCCCACATGTCCAAAAGTTTGTAGACACCCCTTTTAATTAGTTAATTCAGCTACTTTAAACGGATGTATTACTTCTACTGTGAGCCGATCACTGTTTGAGAAAAGTGTTCACTGACAGTTTGATCAGTTGAAAAGCTTGAAAATGTATAATTTAGGGACTGTTCTGTGTTGAGAAAATGGAAGCCAATGTGATTAACCATTAACAAATTACAACTGGGTAAAAAAGCTTAACTGGTCCCCATACATTTTGAACTCTCACCTAGTGTTTGATCAGCCTGGAAGAGATTTATGGGGTGGAAGTTAACACTGAGTGTGTTTACATGCACTACAATAATCCGATAACTGCAGAATATCAGATTTTGTCAGTAATCCGATCAGCACGTTTATATGCACTTGAGTAATCAGATAATGTGAAAACTCCAAAAGTCACAACTGATTGGGTAGATTTGACATACAATAACTCTGATAATGTCCACTGAACTTTCTGAATCTGATCTTGTTGGTTTTATGTCGTTTTTAACTGACCACCTCCTTGTTTCTACACTCATTGTCCATTTTATCAGCTCCACTTACTATATAGGTCCACTTTGTAGTTCTACAGTTACAGACAGTAGTCCATCTGTCTCTCTGCACACTTTGTTAGCCCCTTTTACCCTGTTCTTCAGTGGTCAGGACCCCCATGGACCCTCACAGAGCAGGTACTATTTGGGTGGTGGATCATTCTCAGCACTGCAGTAACACTGAGGTGGTGGTGGTGTGTTAGTGTGTTATGTTTGATTGGTGTGTGTGTGTAATCAATTGCATTACATGCGATGCTGGAAGTGATCTCAGTTTTCTGCCAGACACATGAAAGGGTACGGGGGTATGCACCCGGAAGTTGCAAATGGAGGTTAAACGTCACAGCGACTGTCCGGCGTCTACCTCATTGCTTCGACGCAGGGGCATCCCGGCTTGTTCGAAGCTCCACTGAGGAGCACATTGCACGTTGTCTTGTTCAGATTGTTTTGTCCTGGTGAGAGTTATTACAGAATATTCAGGGCCTCTTTCGAGTGAATCTCCCTGTATAATGGCAGATTCAGAGATTTTGAAGAGAACAGCACGACTGTTCATTCCGTCTTTGGTCCATTTAAATGTCTTTGGTCTGTATTGCGTTCACATCTCAGATGAACTGCACAGAGTTAGTTTCGAAGTGAACCAAGACCGACCAGCTCAGGGGGTTCGGATGGCAGCGGTCTCACTTGAACCGCACTAATACAGCAACCGTGCCAGGGCTCGTTTTAATCCAACCAAACCTGCCGGGTCTGAACGCACTCTTTACACCTTGAGTATCTAAACCTGGATTAACAGAGAAAGCTGTTAACCGCCATCATGAGACGTCACTGTTTAAGTTTTCTGACTGAAACCGAGTCAGGAACTATGTATGAGATGAACGTGCTATGCGAGACAGACCCCAGGACCACTGAGATGCCCACAGTGAGTTTCCAGCGAAAGAATATTGATGCATCATGTCATCATCTGTTCTATCAACTATCAACACAGGAAAGTTTGGGTCATCTTCTATAAACAGATGCAAGTTTTAGAAAAAAAGACCAAGCCCGCACTGGAATCTTAATAAGTCTTTATTATGGTAATATTTATATGAATTATTCATGTCTGAATGAATTCTAACTGGTAACTGGTAGCATTCTGCAGTGTGTCGGGCAGATTCTGCCAATCACAAACAACGAAGAGGCCAAAACAGGATTACAGATTTATGCTTTCGCATGTGAATAAAATAAACAGTGTGTCGGCGCCTTCGCCACTATTCACGTCTCACCACACAAAACTCTGTACCTGAGAAAAAGAAAAAGAAAATTATCATCAGTATTTTTCAGTATTATTGCCATACTGTGCAAATATAAACACCAACACACACAATTTCAAATATTTTAACTGAACCTCTTCTATTTCTTTCAAAAAGAACCTCTATAATTAACTACAATTTAAAGATTTGCATTTGCTGAAGGAAATAAGGGCCCCACTGCACTCATTCATTTATTAACATGTCCTCATCCACTTCGACTCACCACTCACGTTTGCGTCACACCTGCATTACACAAGTGGTCACTCGTGGCAGAAGGGGAGGAGGGGGCCGCGAGGAGCGGATTATTCAGTAAGAACGCTCGCCCTCAGTTAGATCAGCCTCAGAGAGCTAAGCGACTGGCAAACTTCACAACACAGAACTTTTTTTGGGACGTTTGAACGTAATGCACATAAATTTATGAATAATTTCTGGTTTCGTCTGGTTATAAAATTGTGTAGAGCCTTGGTTTTTGTTGTTATATATGTAGCCTTTAACGAGCTGGAAGAGTGCAGCGAGGAAGTGGCACCAGCAGTCGCGCATGGATGACGGAGCAGTTTACAAACTAAAGCCCAGCAAATCGAATCTTAATTTGTAATGTTAAGCAGTTTAAAGTCATCAACTGCTGACGGCTTATAAACAGCTTTGTCAGCCATTTTTTGAGTTGGAAAATGTATCAGGAAAATGTATCAGGCTGCAATGATTTCTAAAGTTCCTTGAGTGGACACTCGTGTTCACTTGATCCCTCACTCCTCCGAGGGCTCATCTCACTCTCTTCTCTCGAGCTAAGAAAGTAATGGCACTTTTTAATGGCGAGACCAACCTGACGAGGGCTTGTTAAAGCTAGTATTGAAACGAGGGGACAGTGCAAAACAAAACTATCACACAAAAAATATTTATGAGCAACACGTCACAGAATTCACAAAGAAAGTAATAAAATAGCAAGACAAAAAAGAAAAAGAAAGAAAGAAGGAAGAAGAAAAAGGAAGAAAAGAAAGGAACAAAAGGAAGAAAAGAAGAAAGAAATGATAAATGAAAAAGAAAGAAGGAAAGAACAAAGAACAAAGAAAAGGAAAAAAGAAGGGAAGAAACAGAAAGGAGGGAAAGAATAAAGGAAGAAAAGAAAGAAAGATGAAAGAAAAAAGAAACAAAGGAAGAAAGGAAGAAAAACTTATAAGCACTGCAATAACTGAAATTCTCACTGGCGCTAGTTCAGATTACGCTGCGAGTCTAATTATATAAACAGACTAAAAAAGTTGGCTGTTTAGTTCCACTGTGAAAAAGTCTTGTACAGTTTTCATACAGCATAATAATTTATACTGAGGTTTATCAGTACAACAGCTAACTTTAGACATTTCTCTCATTGGGCCTCATTCACCAACCGTTCTTTAGAAGAAGGTTCTTCTTAAATCCCACTTACGCAGTTCCCACGAAGACTCTGATATTCACCGGTGTTTCCTTATGTGGGATTTGTTCTAAGGTGAGAACAGAGTCTAAACACGCTCGAGAGCACAAAGGTGAGAACAGTTCTGCAGTTTAAGAACACGTCATGAATCTGACAGACTTTTTCTTAGAACCTTCTCAAGAACTAATTTAAGAAATAACTTACGAGGATATTGGTGAATGAGGCTCAATGAGTCTTTGAATAGTATAACTGCGTCCACTGCGTCGACTTACATGAAATAACAAAAGTTTATTCGTAGACATCCTTCTTATCTGCGATGTACTGAACGATCTCCTCGGGTGTCATCAGCTTCTCTGCTTCTGCGTCAGGAATCTCGAAACCTACACAAACAGAAGAAACACGAAGCAGAACAGCCCAGTCAGTTTGGCTCCCATCACAGCAGCAGGAACACTTTACACTGTAAAAGTGGTAATTACGGGTACTTTTAGGTCTAAACTTGGGTCAGCAGAAGGTTTTAACAGTAAGGTCAAATCTTGCAGAACCAGGAATTTTAGTGCCTTCAAAGTGAGGTTTCTTATTCATCTGCGATCGGACAATTACGGATTATGGCTCAGAGGAATCTCATGAGGAATATTGGTTGGGATTAGGGATGCGGATTCGGGACCAACTGTAATTAGTTGGTGATTAATTGTTCCTTAACAGGCAGCTTGTTGCTACGTCAGAGTAACGAACTCCGCCCACTCGCTGCACAGCCGGCAGTTCATTCTCCAGCTCCTTACACTAAATTCCCAAACTGTCATCACAGCTAACTTTAGACATTTAATCAATGGCTCTGGCACTACTGGTAAAAATTACGTGGCGTTGAGGAGTCGACTCCAGCAGCAGGAGTCTAGAGTCAGGGTTGACTCAAGGAAACCCAGTGCTGCGCAACACTAAGCAGGGCTCCTGGAACATGTGCACAGTTCTAAAAACGATCCTCAGATTTTTTTTTAAATGGTCACCAATTGAATTAACATTTTACCCAAAAGCACTGTTTGAACACTTATTTATTTGTCGGTAAAAGGTTAATCAGTTAATCACTGACTTGCCTAAGAGGGGATGAGCCAAAAATCTGAGGTTCTTTGCACCCACTTATGATCACATCCCTTAAATATTGAATGTCTATATTGACTGAGTACCTATCCAATTTAGATGTAGGTAATACCCACTTTATGTACATTAAGGTCAGCAAAGGTCTGCTTTCACTTTTCTTAAACTTTCACAGCAATAACGACTTTTATCGTTAAAATAAACCTGTTACGGATGTAACTACCTAACATGTGTGAGCAGAGTGGGGGACATGCTAAGATATTACAGATTAGGATAATTCTTCCCGCCTGCTGGAACATGGTGACACAGCCAAACGTCAAACGGCGTTAAGAGGCGGCAAAAGTCACTACACCTCGGTCAAAGATCACAAAGAACTGATAATTCTGTCTTTTAGATGATAAGACATGGCAGATTATGCTTGATGTGACAACGGACATCAACTAACAAGGTAAAAAAAGATCCATTTCGATTTCAGGTTGACTTTAAAGGCCACAAGTAGAAGACAGCACCTGATCTATTTTGAACTAATATATTGCTGCTGTCAGAACAAAACCTCATATCTCCAAAACGGTAACTTTACAGGAGAAGGAAAAAACATACTTTACTTTTAATGTAAGTCAATGGAACCAGAGTTTTTTCATTTTTTTCTGTCCATTCAGCGTGAAATGTACACATGATGTAAAGGACAACAGGCATTTTCAAATTATGTCAAAAACTACAAAAATGGAGATATGAGGTTTTGTTCGGACAGCAGCGATAAGAAAATAGCATTTATTAATCCCCTAAAAATCAATTCTTGAGCACAATGCAGACTACAACACTAGTACAAACCGAATTCGTCCTCCATGGCCATGATGATCTCCACTTGATCTAGACTGTCCAGCCCCAAGTCCTTCATGAAATGAGACGAGACCTGAAGCTAACAGAGAAACATCACACAGCACAGTTAGGAGGCACTGCAGACAAAGCCTGAGTACAGAATACAGGAGGCATAATGAGGCGACTTACCTTCTCGGGGTTGATCTTGTCGTAGAGCTTAAGCACATAGAGGACCCTGTCGCGGATGGAGTCTATGGTTAATGGGGGAAGGTCACCGTACTGCCGCAACTGAGAGACCAGGGGGGAGCTGTACTGAATCTGAAATAACAGAAAGGAAAACAGCAGCTTTACAACAGAACCGGCTGCAGTAGATGAGCCACTTGGTGCTGTTACCATATGGTACGGCTACCATATGGTACGGCACCGACTACACTTCCCCAGACTTCGCTCCTGGCTGAGGTGCACATGGAGCCAAATGTTGCTGTTTTATTTCCTCCAAAAATAGTCAGTTAGACCCCAAATACCCTGTGAACAGTAATACTACAGGATTCCTGTAAGATTCTTATAATATATGCAGACAATTGCTACAGATGACTACAGGTATATACACACACACTTTTATCTAAGCTGATTATCCTCCTGGGTCATGGGGGCTGCTGGAGCCTATCCCAGCAGTCACCGGGCGGAAGACCTAGACAGGTCACCAGTCCATCACAGGGCAGACACACTCACACCCAGGGGCAATTTAGCATCTCCAATTTGCCTGCCTACATGTCTTTGGGCCCTGGTTGCCCGGCTGGGGAATCGAACCCAGACCCTTCTTGCTGTAGGGTGACAGCGCTACCCACTGTGCCACTTATAGCAACTTATGTAAACATGTATAATACATGTGCCATTTGTAGTGCTACCTATAGTACATATATTATACACTACTGTAAGACAATACCAAAGGAATACTGCATGGAGAGAAGCATTATATAGCACACAGAACAGGGCTTTCCAAAGTGTGGCTCGTGAGGATGTCTGATGCAGCCCACTAGAAAGTTACCCCACCTGACCCCACCTGCTTACCCAACCAGAGACGTTTTACACTCAATGTAACTTACTGAGCTCTTATTTTCCTTTTAAATTTCTATTTTTTTTAAGTATTTAAGTAATAAAATGTAGTTTTATGTTCTAACATAATAATCACATTTTAAAAACCCAACCTAACACCTACCTTCTTTCTTCGTATGCTGTTTTGTCTTTTCGGCCCTCAGCCCCCCAGAAACACTGCACTTTCTGCACTGCACTCTCCGATTCTATGCGCGGATATTTTGAAAACGTAATATTTTGCATATTATTCAGCGAATAATATTTCAGCCCAGGTATTTTTGACACCTGGCTCTCCTTGAAAAAAGTTTGGACACTCCTGGCTTAAAACCACAGTTAAACTGATTCAAATGCATTTTTTTTTGGCCAAAACTATCATAAAACCATCTTAAAACAAAGTCCCTGCCAGCCGAGATGAACCTTTTACAAACACTCAACTCTTCAGACGTCTGGTTCCTACCACCACCACTGTGAGCCATTCGGCCTCAGTGAACGTCTCTAGAACGAAGTATTTCACACCACACCGCTCTTAAAGGGGAACTCCACTAATTTTCCAAAATTTCTGCATAATTGAATGGTTAAGATGTAAACAGAGTCATTCAGAGTGGTTTGGTGTGAAATACTCCATTCTAGAGAAACTGTCAGAATTGTTCACAGTGGCGGTGATAGGAACCAGACGTCCACCTCTAAAATCTCCCTCACAGAAAGTCACTACATGAAATGGTTATGAAATCACTGCCTCATGTCTGAGACACTGTTTTATGATAGTTTTGAGACAAAGTTTTGGCCTAAAACGTATTTTAGTCAGTTTATCTTAATCAATTCATGACGAAGGGATACATGAAGGGTGTTCTAAGGGAAATTCGTCAGATTTTTTCAGACTATTTTACCTCAGAAAGCACGTGCAGGTTCACTGGTGGTTGTGGATAGTAAATAAAACAGCTATACTTGTGTCATAGACATCGTGACCTCTGGTTCCTCTCACCACCACTGTAAAGAACTCTCTGCAAGAGTCTCTGCATATAAACCATTTCACGTCAAAACACTCCGAGTGACTGTTTACCTCTCGGTCACTGAATTATGCAGAAGTTTTGAAAAAACAGTGGACTTCCCCTTTAATCTCTTCAGACGTCTGGTTCCTATCACCGCCACTGTGAACAATTCCGACTGCAAGTTTCTCCAGAAAGGAGCGTTTCACACCAAACCACCCTGAACGGCTTTACACTGCGATTTAACTCGTGCTAACTATTTAGGAAGGTTGTCCAGCCCTTTTAAAGGCTTCCACTCCACAGCAGCGACCTAAAAGCGAGGCTTTCGGTGACCAATCTGTCAGAAAACGGAGAGGTTAGCTAACATTAGCACTACTAGCGTGTTAGTAATCCGGGCCACTGCAGCGCCGAGCCGACAGGCGCGTCTGTGTCTCCTGGATGTTGGATCTACAGTTAGACTCGACCCAAATCCTGGACCTGAGCTTGACTTTCGGCCGCTGTCCGTCTGAGCGCCCGAGTGGACGCTGGCAGAAGTCAGCCGAGCGGGTAGGTCACCGCCTGTGACCGTGTGACCCACCTGAGTCAGAGCGGGCCTGTGTCCGCTGTGCCCGAGCGCCCGCTGGCAGAGGCTCCGGCTGCGGCCGAGAGGAGCCGAGGAGAGGGCGGCCACATGGATCCGACTGAGCACGGCCAGGCGGGGGTTCAGTGATCGGACACACCGGGCAAGGATGCGCGCCGCCATGTTACTCTCTCACACACACACTGCTCCCACAATGCAGAGGGATTTGTCCTCGGCCGTCTTCTTCTGCTGCTGGGCCCCGTGGAGGAGCCGGGGCTTCGGCCCCTGATGCTGCCCCCTACAGTACATTTGAAGGAGAAGTCCACTGATTTTTCAAATCGTCTGAATAATTCAGTGGTTGAGATGTAAACTACGGAGCCCCGCTGGAGACATCCTGTATAAATAAAAATAATGCGTGGCCACGAGATCCTAATACGTGGCCACGACTTAGTAAGGCGCGGGAATGAGATGATTAAGTCGTGGCCACGACTTAGTAAGGCGTGGGAATGAGATCCTAATGCGTGGCCGTGACCTAGTAAGGCGTGATCTCATTCCCACCCCTTACTAAGTCATTATTACTAAGGCATTATTTTTATTTATACAGGATGTCACCAGCGGGGCTCCGTAGTAAACAGCCACTTGGAGCGGTTTGACATTAAACCGTTCATTTGCTGAGAAACTTACAGACTCAGATGTCTTTACAGTGGTGGTGATGGGAACCAGGGGTCACCATGTCTACAACACGCTTACAGCCAGTTTATTCACTACCCAAAACAACCAGTAAACCTAGATGTGTCTTCTGGGTTTTATATGTAACGTAAATGATGGTACAATAGTCATAAATCTGAAATAATACGTTTTCTTTGGGGACTATTTTGCCTCACAACGCCCTGCATGTACCCCTCCGCTATGAAAGATTATATTAAATGGATTAAAAAGATGTTTTAAGCCAAAATAATGTATCAGACGTAAGGCTGAGTATTCACAACCACTTCATGTAGTAAGTTTCTGCTTACTACATGGAGCTTTTAGAGGTGGACGTCTGGTTCCTATCACCACCACTGTGAACAGTTCTGACTCTTAAGTTTCTCTAGAACCCAGCATTTCACACCAAACCACTCTGAATGACTTTGTTTACATCTTAACCATTTAATTATGCAGAAATTTAGAAAAATCTGAGTTCCCCTTTAAGTAAATAAGGCCTGCAGAGTCCTGACCCTGACTGCAGGATGAAATTGGTCTAATATTGATTTTCCAGCAGAATCATCATTTTGGTTGAGTTTGATATTTCAATGTTAACACTGTGCTGGATCGAGACGACACCATCACTGAAAGTCAGCGGCTCCCAACGCCAGCCACAATGATGTTAAATGTACATTCATTTACAGCTATGCTAACTATGATGCTGGTTCACCATGGTCATGCTGGTTGACCAGCGTACCATTGCCAAAACACAACATATGCTGTTTTCTCTAGCAGGGTGAGCCAAGAAGTACCTGTCAGCCTTTCAAATACAGATAGAGAAATTATTAGTTATCCGAAATTATCAGCTATTATCAGCAACACTATTGTTTTCTGATTTATATGCTATTTCCTATTCTTATTAGTGATTTTGCACATTTGCTCCTGGGACTCCATATCAACACCCTAGCAACCACCTGGGATACCATACCGAACCTGTAGCAACACCATAGCAACCACCTGGAATTCCACAGTAACTGCCTATCAACACCCTAGCAACCATATAAAATACCATAGCAACAGCCTGGCAAAAACCATTATTGTGGTTTAGAAGGGTAATGAACCGGTAACCTATTTAAGTGAACACGTATGTGCTGTGTTCACATGTTAGCGCTGGTAAGTGTGAATAGCACCACGTAATTCAAAGCAGTAATGTTAAGTGACTGAAGGCGACATGAAGCCACACAAATGTTGCCATGGTGACAGTGTTACCAGCTAAAATGCCCCTGCCGGTGAAATTTTTTTCATTTTCACAGTTAAACCACATCAAGTTGGCACAACTTTAATGAAGATCCGAGGCTGGTTTGAGAGTGTATTTTCACAGAAACCATTTGGGCTATTTGGGTGACTACTGAGTTGTAGTGTTTGTTAGCAACGTTTGCCTAGTAGCTCCACTTCTCAGCTAAAGAAATGAAAGTCGGACACCAAACATGCCTTGGCTAATCAACTACTTTTGAGGTAAGTGGAAGACTGGGTAAAGCTGATGTTTCACCAAACTATTCCTTTGACATCACCTCTGAAATGAATACATCTTCACACTCCAAGCCTCTAAAAGTCAGTTTATTTGCAAATAAAAGCAATACTTGCACTACATATATATATTAAACACACACAGGACATAAAAATGTTTCTTTTCTTTCAAAGACATGGCAGAAAAAGTGCTTCATGTGTATACTTTATGTAAATGTTTTATTTTGAAGCCATTTCTGAAGCTAAAATTGGCATGTGCAAGTTTATAATAGTTCTATTTTGAAGCAAACTCTTTACTTACACACATAAACACAAACTCTTTTTGATAAATAAATAACGAAACAAGAGAAAGAGCCACTAATGACAAATTAATTTGGTTTCTGGACGTTTATACTGATAGATATTAACATCTCCATTTAGATATCCAGTGAGTAGAGTGTTTGGCCCCGCCCACCGCGCTAGCCGACACAGCTGGGCTTCCCCATTTCCAAGCACGCTGGCCACGCCTCTTCTCAAATCCCAGATGGACAGATGGCCAGACTGGAAAACACCCACAAGCGCAGATTCACAAACGTCACCATCTATCAACCTACAGAGAAAAGACAGAGCAATATATAGTTAGTATAACTGTATATACAACCCCATTTCCAAAAAAGGAGGGGCGCAGTGCAAAATGTAAATAAAAACAAAATGTACGATGTAATAATCATTTAAATCGCGTATTATTAAAAAAATAGTACAAAGACAACATATGAAATGTTGAAACTGAGAAATTGTATTGTTTTTTTTTTAATATTTGCCCATTTTGAATTTGATGCCAAAAACAATTTCAAAAAAGTTGGGACTGGGGCAACAATAGGCTGGTAAAGTTGTGCAATGCTAAAAAAACACCTGGTGGTTGTTTGGCAACAGGTCAATAACATGATTGGGTATGAAAAGCGTTTCTTAACGTAACGTTTCTTAACGTAAAATAGCAAATAACGTTTGCTTTTCATCATCTACAGTACATAATAACATTAAAAGATTCAGAGAATCTGGAGAAATCACTGTATGCAAGGGACAAGGCCAAAAACCAGTATTTGCTGGCTGTGATCTTTGGGCCTTCAGGCAGTACTGCATTAAAAACAGACATGATTTTGTAGTGGAAATCACTGCATGGTCTCAGAAACACTTCTGAAAACCAGTGTCTGTGAAAACAGTACGGCGCTGCATCTACAAATGCTAATTAAAACTCTAAAATGCAAAGAAGAAACCATATATAAAGAGGATCCAGAAACGCTGCCACCCTTTCTGGGCCTGAGCTCATTTAAAATGGACTGAGGTAAAGTGGAAAAGTGTCCTGTGGTCCGACAAATCAACATTTAAAACTCTTTTAGGAAATCATGGACACTGTGTCCTCTGGGCTACAGACCACTCAGCTCGTTATCAGTGCACAGTTCAAAAGCCAGTATTCATGATGGTATAGGGGTGCAGTAGTGCGCATGGCATGGGTGACGTGCGCATCTGTGAAGGCACCATTAATGCTGAGCGATATATACAGGTTTTGGAACCAACTCCTCTGGAAATGGGGTTATAATATGCATTTTTTTTTAAAAACATCTCTTATTCTGAATACATTTACACATGAGACCGTACCACTTTAATAAGAAACTATTTTTGTCTCTGCTCAGCGACCTTGAAGTCACTCACAAAGATGGGAGACACCATAGCAGCATGGCAGATTTGATCCTGCTTTTCTTCTCAACAAGAACACGTCCACCGTCAGATCCCTTGGAAAATCCACAGCAGGCATTTCGCACATTGTGTTTAATGTCAAATTTGAGCTGCATTAGTTTTACCTGGGAAGGTACTGCAATTCACAGATTACTGACAAGATCTGTGATTTTAGCCCAGTACATACAATATAAGGCTAAAGGTATGACCATCAGATGCCATTCCAAAACAGCCCCAGCCCATTATCCCTCCTCAGCCAAACTTTACTGCTGGAACAATGTTTATTAGGTAACATTCTCCTGACGTCCACCAAACCCGGATTCCTCCATCAGACTGCCAGACAGTGAAGCGTGATTTAGCTTAGTTGGTCAAAACACCTGTCTAGTAAACAGGAGATCTTGGGTTCGTATCCCAGTGGTGCCTGGTGTTTATATTGGGGCCAGTCGTGGGTCCATCCTTGTGACTGGAAGGGCGCCGGTTCAATCCCCTGAGCTGACAGTACGTGACTGAAGTGCCCTTGAGCAAGGCACCTAACCCCCAACTGCTCCCCCGGGCGCTCCAGGCAAGTATGCTCACTGCCCCCTAGTATGTGTGTGCTTACTAGTGTGTATGTGGGTGTTTCCCTGCACAGATGGGTTAAATGCAGAGGTTAATTTCCCTGTTGTGGGATTAATAAATAGTAACTTATCACTCCAGAGAACACATTTCCACTGCTCCAGAGTCCAGTGGTGGCGTGATTCATACCTTTATACCACTCCAGCCGACACTTGGCATTGCACATAGTGATCTTAGGCTTGTGTGCAGATGCTCAGCCATGGAAGCCTTTTTCATGAATCTACCGACACACAGTTTTTATGCTGTTGTTGCTTCCAGAGGCTGTTTGGAACTGATACAATAGAGGGTAGAGGATTTTTACATGTTATGTGCTTCAGCACTCGGCACACTCTGTGAATTTTTGTTCCGCAGTATTCAACTTTTTTTTTTTTACCATGGTAAACAGCTCGCTATAAATAGGTACCTAGTAGCCTACGCTAGGAACTACCACAGCTCAGCTAAGTTCCCACAGTCTGCAGAATCAGTGGAGCAGTGCTGTGTTTACATGTTGCTGATGAAAAAAGTGTTGTTCCACACCTTATTTCATAGTTGGTTTAAAACAATGATTTTACACAATCGATGGAGGCATTCAGGAGTATAAAAGTTGCCTTGGTGACGACTTTTGATCATGAAAGGAGCGCTTTGGTTGTCACATTTACATGTAAATACAATACAGAATGAAACTTTGGTTCATTTTGTATCACATTTATATTACATGACGAATTACATTTTGTAACATTTTCTTAGATTTTGTTTCCTTTGAACAGTCAGAAATGTGGGGGGCCTTGCAGCCCAGCACCTATAGCTATGCCCCCCCAATCAAATTCACATCAAAGTAGTGCAATAACACCACCTAAAAATTAGACTCGGCTGTGTTATTGAGAGTGGAGTCTGTTGCGTAACACTTACGGACTATGACCTTTCAATTCAGGCCATCTGTGGTAGTTTGGGAAAACTTTATGATAGACCTGGCAGTAAAATTCAGTGCAAATTACATTAGTCAAGGTCTGAAGACTCCATGCTCGGCACAATTCGGTATTTTCCTTAATTTTATACATATCATTAAACTAATTAGATAAATATGTAGCACTTAATAAACTGGGTGAGGTGTGTTAAGGCAGTAAAGGCAAAAATGTGCAGAGTATGGGAAATGAGAACTGCCTCGTTTTTTTTTTTTCCCCCTCAGACTGGGTGGTAGACCCTTCATAGCTATTAGTGTTGTCGTATGCACACGGTGTCAACAAACATGGGTGGAGCCAGAATAGTATCACACAGTACACTATACATTTAAATATACCAAGTTTTACATTCTCTAAATTTACTTTCAGAAAGTGCAACTGCCCATTAACCCTTAGGACCCGGAGACGGTAGGTCACTTCTAGCCTTCCTAACTTCAGAACGGTTTAAGATACAAACATGATCCACATATCACGACATTCAGCAGACCCGCCCCAAACTAGCAAGCATGACATCATCGAGCTGTGACGTCAGCATCAGTGAGTAATTCGGTTCGGAAAATCACCCAAAACCCTGATATTATTGCTCTGCTGTTTGGCCTTTATATTCCAACAAAGGGTTAAAAGAGCGACATGATTCACACATCAGATCACTCATGAGAGACTGGCCTCACCATCCGGAGTGATTTCATCCACCTGTGACCATCCATCAGCCAGCAATCCAGCTCCAAAATCACCCTCAACCCCACTCACTACTGTTATATTACATCTCTGCTTTTAGCCTTCATATTATAAAAAAAGGGCTTTCAGTTTACATTCATTTTGAGTGTTAAAAATATCTGATATTAAATATGCAACTCAATCTGTAATTAAAAATAAAGGCTGTCTTGCTGTGTATCAGAGTTTTAGCTCTGAGCATGAATCCAAGAGGACAGAAAATCAATTAAAAAAACATGCCTGCCTTATGCTGTTTATTTTTACTCATAATAACCACCAGAATGAATCAATATCAAAATTATTGCACTTTCAGCTCCCAGACACTCCAGACTAACAAGTTCTGAAAAACTACAACTGCACCTTTTTTCAAGATCTCTATAATTAAAAAAATACAAAATTTAGCAGGCGCTAGGTACATTTTTTATCAGAAATGACCCAAATTCATAAAGATTCAAATTTCTATTAGCATTTACATATCAAACAATGGCATATCTGAACAGCCCAGGGTCATAATATAAAATAACAACGTATGGCATGTGTGACTGTTACATATAAATACTTTATAATTGCACCTGTAATTGTAATTGACCCAAAAAATACCAAAAAAAATCCCCAAAACTTTAGGTTTCTAAGGGTTAAACTGTCTGGCCTATTAAGTGGTAGGGAAAACTTGACTGGCGTTGGCAGCCACCGGATCCCACTTTGCTTCCCACCTTATTAAGTCCAAGCTCAAGTTTGAAGCCCATCAGTGGAGTACACATTCCTTAATGGGCCACTCTAACATTTTGATGACACATATTTACCTCCTGTTTTGGTGTGCTTTATCGTATCATTTTCTTCTCTGTGAAGATCATTTTCTGGACTCTGATTTTGTATGACCATGGCTCATAGTGGTCACATCAATATGGAGCAGAGAAAACTACTGTTGGCTTTCCACTACAACAGTCACAGCTGAGGATGGTACACAGAAGCCATGCATGTTCAAAGAAGACTGAGACTGAAAGCTTGTTTACACTGAGAGTCATTGAGAGTCAACCCTAGCAGCACTGCTGTGTCTGATCCACTCGTACCAGCACAACACACACTAACACACCACCACCACATCAGTGTTACTGTAGTTAAATAGTACCTGCTCTGCGAGGGTCCATGGTGGTCCTGACCACTGAAGAACAGGGTAAACGGGGGCTAACAAAGTATGCAGAGAAACAGATGGACTACAGTCTGTAACTGTAGAACTACAAAGTGCACCTATATAGTAAGTGGAGCTGATAAAATGGACAATGAGCATAGAAACAAGGAGCTTTGACCACAGTAATGTTATGCCTGATCGGTGTATGATGTTACACTGTTCTTTTACGCTGTCCTGTTTAGGCATATCTATCAGAGACATCTGTAAGTGAAATAACAGTGGCAGTGTAAGAATACTTATTTGCAGAGATCTAAGTTTGTAGAATCACATGTGTTCATTGGGAATACAAAGGGAAATATACCACTAAAATGGTGGAGACTTTGTTTTTCAAACTGTCTTGAATGACAATGTCAGACTAACAAGTTTCTTTATACGCCTTCTGCTTCCTTGTGAACTGAAAAGGAAAACGCAATTTGTTTACTATGTCTACTTTAAAGGTGCCAGAAAGGCTCCTGTTTGTCTGCACGGATTAGGTGCTAAACAGGACAACATGGTAATGTTCTCCTGACGTTTCTCAGAGATGTTTTAGAATGGCCTGGGACATGATTCAGGCTTTGAGTGCTGTACACATCTTCTTTTAAATAGTGTTTTCTCTCTATTCAACAATATTTCTGGTAAAAACCATTAGACAGCATACTTAAGATGACAGTGAGTCCTATTCAAATCAGTACTTCACGTCATTCTCCTGTGTAATAGGCAATAGGCACACTTCTCACCTCTCTACGTGAGGAGCTGGGCTGGTGACAGAGGTCAGTGTGACGTATTTGCCCGTAAGTGGGTTCATGGCGATTAGAGAGAAAAGAGCCGAACCATTCTTTTCATCACATGCACTTGCACGCTGAAGTAATACACAGAGCGCCCCCTATGGGAGAAAGCAGAGTATCTTTTTCACACACACGCATAAAGCACATACATTACATGGCCAAAAGCATGTTAACTCCCAAACATCACATCTATATGTACTTGTTGAATGTCTCATTCCAAAACCACGGGCATTAATAGAGAATTGGTCCCCCCTTTGCTGATGTAAGAGCTCCGCTGTTCCAGGAAAACCTATCACTAGATTTTGGAACAAGGCTATGGAGATTTCCATTCAGCCTTCAGAGTATTAGTGAGGTCAGACACTGATGTTGAGTGATAAGACCCGTTTCGCAGCCGTTCCAATTCACCCCAAAGGTGTCAGGCCAGTCAATTTCCTCAACATCCATCCCGAAAGACCAAGACCTCACAGGGGGCATCGTCATGCTGAAACAGGGAAAGGCCTTCGACAAGCTGTTATTACAAAGTTGGAAGCGCACAATTCTCTAGAGCATCATACGATAAGACTCCCCTTCACTAGAACTAGGTAGCCCAGCCCAGCCCATGAAAAACAGCACCAGACTATTATTATTATTCCTCCTCCACCAAACTTTACTATTATTACGCATTACGCAACTGCCAAACCCAGATTTGTCAGTCACACTGTCAGAAGGTGAAGCGTGATTCATCACGTCGTTGAATGTGTTTCCACTGCTCCAGAGCTCAGGCTGTGTGGTTAACACCACTCCAGCTGACGCTTTGCATTGTGCGTGGTGATCTTAGGCTTGTGTGCTTGACCATGGAATCCCAATCCAATCCAGTTCTTGTGCTAATGTTGCTTTCAGATGCTGTCTGGAATAGTAGCAGGAAGTGTTGCAAACAAGGACAGTTTAAGCACTTAGTGGCGCCGTTCTGTGAGCTCTTTTGTGGTTAAGCTGTTGTTGCTCTAGCAGGGCAGAATTATGACAGACTGACTTGTTGGAAGCTTGTCATTCTATGAAACCACCACACTGTATGCTTGATTGTATGCACCTGTTTGCAATGGGTGTGGCTGAAACAACCAAACACACTAAAGGGGTGTCTGCATACTTTTGGCCATATAATGTATTACACACAAGCATCAAATCAATGTATAAAACATATATTCCAAGTTTACAAAAGAACTTGTTTTTAAAATTCCCAACCTTGTAGGAATATCCCTTCAGACAGGTTGCCATGGACATGGTCTCTGCCAGTCGTATAGTCTGAAGTAGTTGGCCTAACTTCATATTCCTGGAATAATGACGATATAAGTGACAATGAACTGATTTTAATGTTTTGATTTTAAAAGAGCAAGAGCTGCATTTAACAGTACAAAACAGTTTACATGTATTTTATTACACATTATATATATAAATATATATTACACAATACAATAATACCTTTTACTATGTAATAAGGTATATATTAAAATGTTATAATACTTTTAAAGTAATATGAATCCAGGGAACTACCTCCAACATAAGGTCATGATGAGATTAAAATGTATGTACACCGTACAAGTCCACTGCACCGAGGGAACATGCTAACAAATTATAATAAATAATTCTTTTAAAGCTAAAGAGGGTCTGGCAGATTTCCTCACCATATCAGGAGGGTCTTACATTCGGTCCATCCGATCAGTGCATCTTTTTTCCTTTCGACAACTGCCAAGGCCTGAATACTTCGATTTGTAGAGACCAGGGATAGAGTATCTGCAACCCTGCAGAGAGGAGAGAGAGCGAGTGAATGATTCTGTCTACTGTTTATTTGCTCATAAGTAACATTTTAAAGTATCTGCCATTAATGTTGTGAAAAAATAGTTTCAAAGCTGTGACACTGGCAGCATTTCTAGATTTTTTAATCATAAAAAGGACAGTATAAACATGGCAGCAAAAGACTTAATTATCAGTATTTACTAATACTGTATATATTACTCATAAAAACTCTAAGTTTATCAAAGAGTCTTCCTTGATTTTGCGCACTACTCCAATTTTGTTTCCCAAATGTTAAAAGCACAATTAACCAATTGAGACAGGAGACATCAGTACATAACGCTAAGAAGCAGCTAAAAACATAATTTTACAAACTTTGTAAGTTTTTTGTAAGTTCCTAGTTGTTTCTTTACTTTCATCATCATCTTCTTAACCCGCTTGATCTAGCCAGGGTCTGGGTTGCAATAGGGAGATCGGAGAAGTCCAGATGACCGTGTCCCCCACAACTACCCCCAGCTCATTCTGGGGGACCCTGAGCCGCTCCCAGGCCAATTTGGAGATGTAATCCCTCCACCTGGTCCTTGGACTACCTCGGGGTCTCGTCCCAGTCAGCCGTGCCTGGTATTCCCTTATTCTTTAATTTCTATTATTTTCTGATTTTCATTTTATTATATTTAACTATTATTTTTATTACCTTTTTATCTTCAAGTTTTTTTACTACATTACTGCTGCTTTTATGTTTTTGTATGATTGAATTTTTATATCATTTTTATCGTCTCTTTGTCCGTAGCACTTTGAGCTGGGTTATATGTATTAAAGGTTCTATACAAATAAAGTTTATTACTGTTTTTATGATTTATTATTATTTTGACCCAAACAAAGATCACATGCTCATTTGTATTAAAAACATTTTTAAAGGTAAACAAAGTTTTGATGGGGCAATGTATATTCATCATTACAAAATGAGGACGTATCAAGTAAAATGAAAAGTGCAGGGAAGTAGAAATAAAGTTTACAGTAGTAACGACCAGTGAAGGACTGAGACAGTAACTAAGGACTAAATCTAGGAGTTAGTTTCTATACACGTCACATGGGATTAGCGAGTAAATGTGTAGTAATTATTGGCCTAAAAATGTCCAGTTGTGCCTTTAGCGTTACCTGCCATCATGAGTGAGTGTGAACACCGTGACTTTCTGCTGGGCTCCAGGAGCAGAGCAGCACGCCAGCCTGCAGTCAGATACAGCCTCCACTGCCTGTAGAGAACCTTTACACAACTCGGCCTGAGAGAACTCTCCATCGATACTGGGACAGCAGAGGATCCTACAGAAGCACACACAAAAGCATGTATACGTATATATACACCGATCAGGCATAACATTATGACCACCTCCTTGTTTCTACGCTCATTGTCCATTTTATCAGCTCCACTTACTATATAGGTGCACTTTGTAGTTCTACAGTTACAGACTGTAGTCCATCTGTTTCTCTGCATACTTTGTTAGCCCCCTTTTACCCTGTTCTTCAGTGGTCAGGACCCCCATGGACCCTCACAGAGCAGGTATTATCTGGGCGGTGGATCATTCTCAGCACGGCAGTAACACTGACATGGTGGTGGTGTGTTAGTGTGTGTTGCGCTGGTCTGAGTGGATCAGACACAGCAGTGCTGCTGGAGTTTTTAAACACCTCAGTGTCACTGCTGGACTGAGAATAGTCCACCAACCAAACATATCCAGCCAACAGAGTCCTGTGGGCAGCATCCCGTGACCACTGATGAAGGACTAGAGGATGACCGACACAAACTGTGCAGCAGCAGATGAGCTATCGTCTCTGACTTTACATCTACAAGGTGGACTGACAAGGTAGGAGTGTCTAATAGAGTGGACAGTGAGTGGACACAGTGTAACAAAGTATGCAGAGAAACAGATGAACTACAGTCTGTAATTGTAGAACTACAAAGTGCACCTATATAGTAAGTGGAGCTGATAAAATGGACAATGAGCGTAGAAACAAGGAGGTGGTCATAATGTAATGCCTGACCTGTGTACATGTACACAAACACACATATATACAGATCTGAGAAGGTGAAGGTATAATAACTACATGTAGCCCATTAACATTCCCATTAAGGTCAATGAGTAACAAACTAGGTATTATTATTATTTCCTTCATTTTAAATGGTGTAACTTTGCATTATTAGAGTATCAGAAAAGTGAATGTAGTATTGTGCCATCCCTACCAACAAGCCAGATGGTGTAAATGTAGTAACACTGAACATCCCCCAGTAGAGTATATATTTGTGCCACATACCTCACCTCTGTGATCTCCAGCCTCCCCAAACACACACAAAGCAAGCCAGGAGAATCTGGAACCTCCTGAAGAGAGATGACAGACTAGACAAGCAGAGGTTTAAAGACAAATCAGTCAATGGAGCAAACAGTGTAACAATACATTTGTTGATTTCCTGAATTTCCCTAATAACATACTGGGGGAAATATAAACAGTGGCCTACATAAAAGTTACAGCATATATTTTTCCACTATGTTAAACTAATAAACAGCAAATAATATATAACTGTACTAAAATGTGCATGTTCTCTGTAGAGAATGTGTTAGTTGCTTTTACATCTATACATTTGAAATACAAATATAAAACAACGGTTCACCAACACAGCTGAATCAGCTCATCAGCACATTAAAATGCATGTTGCATGGGGGTCCTCAGTGCATCCCCAGTAAGTTGAGAACCACTGACTCGTCCCTGTATGCACAGAGAAAAAAATCTCCAGATGGAGGTAAAAGAACGTGTGAATGTATGTGTTCACCTCTGTGAAGGTCCAAGTGTGTAGAAGGTTCCACTGCTGGACTCCCACCTTCTGAGCCCAAACGCACACACTCCACTCTCCGGCCACGCACACACCCCAGTTCTCAGACGGCCATCGAACCAAACACACGTCCAACACACATCCTCCCTCCAGCGCCTACAGAGAGAGACAGACACACACATTTACACATGCACAAACTGCTAGTAGTAGAGATGCATGATATCAGAAATATTAAACAGTTAGTTCCGGCCACGCAAGCCGATTGGTTGAGAAGCGTTCTAACTGTGCTGTTATTTCACCATAACAACAGTTTTTTTTGTTTTTTTTTTGCCAGGCAACAAGTTTGTTAGCTGTTAGCTTTTAGGATCACATTTGACCGACAGCCGATTTGGTCAGACTCTGAAGATGAGACGACACTAAATTCCCAAACTGTCATCACCACTGAGCAGCTTTTCAGTCGGCAGCTGTGACAGAAGAACAGCTAAACAACCTGTAATCAGCCAGAAATTAACCCAACACCATTCACCAAACAAAATGGGCTCTAAGATGCTTTACAGACTGGCTGGAACAAAACAACATTAATACTGATCTGGCTAAAACTGAGAAAACTGAGCTCTACTTGATATTGCAGCAGTTTTATGGCTCAGTCTGATTTGGTCAGACTCTGAAGATCAGATTACACGTTTGGAATGGTGTTGGGTTCATTTCTGTCTGATTCCAGGTTGTTTAGCTGTTCTTCTGTCACAGCTGCCGACTGAAAAGCTGCTCAGCGGTGATGACAGTTTGGGAATTTAGTGTAAGGAGCTGGAGAACGAACTGCCGGCTGTGCAGCGAGTGAGCGGAGTTCGTTACTCTGATGTAGCAACAAGCTGCTTGTTAAGGAACTATAATTTGGCGGAAGGAACTGCAAACATTAAATCATATTAAATGCCGCGTTCACAGCCCAATTTATTAATTTCTTGCTTTATTTATTTAACTGTTGTATAAGTATTAAATAAACCACACTGGAATCTTAAGACTAAGCAACTACAACCTGTTTGCACTTTACAGCCCCATTTGTCCTGCATGAATTTTGGAATACTGAAGCTGATTCTAGTATTTGTGCTAATATTGATAACTATCATATCATAACTTGATAACGCATAATACATAAAAGTATTGATAAGTCATGACAATTAATAAATTAATCATTTAATTAAATTTACAAATGAATTAGACCACAATAAAAATCTGATTTAGTACCAATAAATGTATAAAATACTATAAGGCTATCAAATGATTCAAATAGTTTAATTGCTGTTCATTATTTATTAACCATCAACAATAATTTGCCACAAAGAAAGATTAGACTTTACATCATAAGAGCACAGAGACCAAATGGACTGGCAAATATATTGACTCAATATCTGCCGCTTGGCAACATATGTCTGAAATCACCATTATTTTAGTTTTTCGTTAATAAGAAGTTTTTGTGAAAGTGAAAGCACTTAAATCAGCCATGTGACTTTTTTTCCGCATTTACATTATTTATTTGGTGAATTCGCTTCTGTTGTAATGTATAGCATTTCTTTCTTACCAGCAAGAAGTGTATTCATCTCCAGCAAGCACACAAACTTTTATGAAAAGTTTGATGATTTTATTCATTATTTGCCATTTCCATCTATTCCATCCATCCTTCCATTTCCACGTCTCTCTTATTGTTCGCATTAAAGGCTGCGTTCACATTACAAGCCTCATCGCTCAAATTCGATTTTTTGCTCAAATCCGTTCTCTCTGACAGGATGGTTCACACTGGTTTAGGTAAGTGACTCAAATCTGTCATTAATGTGATGAACCGGCGTCCTGAAATGACCCTCATGAGCTCATCCTACTCAGTAACGTCACGTAAATGAATCATGTTCATCATCAGCAAACAAACTAACGAGCAGAACGAGCTTCGCTGAAGATAATTAACTCTGATCAGCTCTCAGCTTCATTATTAGAGCGAGACAAAGGAGAAAAAGGTGAGATGAGCTGCTTTTCCACCGTTCACAGGCTTTATCTTCTGTTCGGCGCTGCTGCCATGGTAACGCTGAGTGATGGCGCAGTGGAAAAAAAGCACATGAATTCTGATCTGAGCGTCACATTAAGGTCGCATGGCCACGAATCGGATACGTATCCGATCTAGGACCACATATGAAAGTGGCCCAGGTCGGATTTGAAAAGATCAGATTTGCATGTCCACACAGCCCTGAAAACATCAGATCTGAGTCACATTAGGGCAAAAAATCAGATTTGTGCCACTTCAACCTGGTAATGTGAACGTAGCCAAAATATGTGAGACCTGGCTACTGCCACTAAAGAAGGAGAGTTATTACCTTTAGAGTATGAGTCTTCTGAAGAGTGCTACAGGAAATGACCTGGTCAGAGTGATGTGAGGCTCCTGTAGGCTGACTCCGGTGAAGGGTCTCAGCGTCAGCTGCCTGGGCGGTGTCTTCTGAGGGTGTATTGGTTTGGTCAGCCACATTAGAAGCGAAAATATTCATACCAGCTGCTCTCTGGATTGCTGACAGGACTGATGTCTCGTTGGTGGTGCAGGGCTTGGCCTCGTTGCCACCACCAACGTCCACACGCTGAGAAGGCGGCGGATTCTCTGTTTGAGGGTGAATCACATTTTCGGTAATAGTGTGAAGCTCATTCTCAGACTGCTTGATGTCTTGGTGTTGGGTCTCCAACTCCTTGGTTTCATGACCATTCTCAGAAACAGGCTTATGCATTGCTTGAACACGCTCAGAAATGGTCTGGAGTGGACTCTTCGTTGTAGGGCTTAGCCAGACCTCACTGGCTGATTCAGTGGTTTCTCCTGGTTCAGGCCCTGATGGTGCTTGGATTTCTCTTTTAGCGTGAGTCTGGCTCTCGTTTTGTGCCATAGCCTGGCAGATGGTCACCACAGCTGGAGCCACAGGTTGCGAAGAACACAGAGCAATACTCTGGTCAGGAGGAGAAGAGAGAATAGAAGTTAAGACTGAGGGTGAGTTGGGGGTCAAAAGATCAGGGGTGATGCCCAGAGAGGGAAGGGAAGGGTCAGGACCATGCTGTGTATGTGATTTAAAGGACATGCTAAGGTTTGTGACCACCGGGCACTGGGACCCATCATCCGATGGTTCATGAGCTTCATTATGGCCGCATTTGTTTTGATCAGTCTGTGGAAATGTGTGTGGTTCATCAGCATTCACCGCAAGTTCCCCACTTAGTTCTCTGTTACAGATCATGGGTTTTTCCTTGTCTTCAGTGGCTGAGACTGCTATAGAGCGACCTTTGCATGTGGTAGACTCATTTAATTGGTGGTTGATGCTCAACTGTGTAAGATCCTCAGTTCCTTGATTCATTCCTTGTTCAGAACTGGTGACGCAGGATTCCTGGCTGCCAGTATCAGACTGTAACTGGTTTGCAGTCTCTGTGAGCTTTTGTGATTCATCTGGATTCCCTTTCACCACTGAACCCTCAGCAGAGCTCACCTGGCTCAGAGGAAAGCTACCTTCCAGGGAGCAGCTGGGTGGTAGGAGCTCTGAAATGAACTGTTCATCTGCTTTAGAACGGTCCTTATCCCCATGTGCCCTAAAGCATCTGCTGCTGTGACGCGTGTTGTAAGGTGAATAATGTGGAGTCAAGGGCTCCAGGTTCAAGCAGGACGTGCGGAGCCGCTGTAGTTTCAGTTGGCCAAACTCATCGTCAGGCAGGTGAAAATCCTGGACGTCAAACATCGACAGCAGCTGGCCAAGGTGCCTCGAATTCTTCTTCCTCAAAGCTTCAGCGAGGGAAACTAAAGAAGGCAGAAGAGGTGTGCAGTCTGAAAAAGGAACAAACATACATTCACATGTACATTAACCATAACCGTCACAGAGGATTACTACTTAAAGCATTTTACAGATTACAAACAATGGCGAGAATTTACTTTTTTGTGTTATTTATAATTTATTTATCCATATTTGTGTATCATGCTATTGCCTGGATGTTCATGTTACCGCATATAAATGCATAAATAAAAGAAAAACCTGTTAAGTACTTCTATGGTACAGTTAAATCACAAGGACTCAAAGAAACAGTAGATTTAAGTGTAAAAGGTAAATTTTAGGAAACGATTTGATGCAGCACAAAACTGCAAATTTCACCATTTGATTTAATTATACTCAAATGTGACTGGTGGAACTGCGACTGGCCAAAAACAGCCATGATGTTACTGGTGATAACACACGACCTCGAGTGTTCTATTGCTTTTAGTTAAACAAATAAAGTAATAAATAAATTGGGCTGTGAACGCGGCATTTAATATGTTTTAACGTTCGCAGTTCCTTCCACAAAATTATAGTTCCTTAACAAGCAGCTTGTTGCTACATCAGAGTAACAGACTCCACTCACTCGCTGCTCAGTCTGCTGTAAGCCTCGCCTTTTCAAGTACGGACTGAGTCATAAAACTGCTGCAATATCAGGTTTAGCTCAGTTTTCTCAGTTTTAGCCAGATCAGTATTAATGTTGTTTTGTTCCAGCCAGTCTGTAAAGCATCTTACAGCCCATTTTGTTTGGCGAATTATTGGTATTGGGTTCATTTCTGGCTGATTACAGGTTGTTTAGCTGTTCTTCTGTCACAGCTGCCGACTGAAAAGCTGCTCAGTGGTGATGACAGTTTGGGAATTCAGTGTTGTCTCATCTTCAGAGTCTGACCAAATCGGCGCTAGAATGCTGCTCAACCAATCAGCCTGCGTGGCTGGAAATAACTGCTGTATAAAACTGATTCTAACATTTGAAAATTGATGCGGTTGAATCGTCACCTTCAGAATAATGCATTTTTACACCCTGTTGTAAAATGTTTAGTTCAATATGGAGGGAACACTGGAGTCCAATACAAAACCAACTATTTATTTTTCATAAAAGCCTATTTCACATTATCAACTGCTCAAAATCTTAAAGCCTTTTAATGTATATGTTGAGATTAAAACCCAAGATCTCACCACTCCTGCTTGCATTGGCTTGGGAACACGACCCAACTCTTTCCGCTTGGCCACGCCTCCTCCTGAAGACTGGGTACACCTCAGAATCTGGTAGGAGTTTACAGTCCAGGTAGAGCTGAGAATCTGAAAGGTGCTTAAAAACGGTCCCCTTTGGCTGGGTACTCGAGGCAGGCTCTGGTGCTGGGATTGCCTCAGCCTGAGACTCTACCTCTGCCTGTGGGATGGGCTCTGCTGGGAGGGGAGGCTGTGATTGGAGGAGGGATGGAGATTGAGTGGCTGATTCTGATTCATGCTGTTCTGTACATGACACTGCTGGGGAACCTGATGTCATGCCTGCCGGTCGCATTCCCCTGCGCCCTCTATGCCCCCTTCGACCACGCCCTCTCTGTCTGGGCTGGTAAACTACCCTGCCATCTGGTTGTGAAGCCTCAGAGGTCACATGACCTCCAGTTTGTCTCTGTGATAGGCTGGACCGTCGTCTGCCCCTCCCCCTGGAGAGCTGGCTGTGAATGACAGCGTCCAGGTCTACGGGGCTGTGGGCTGCGGCCATTCGCCTGGTTGTACGGACGTAATACTCCACCGGAAAAGGCAAACCCTCTATCAGTGTACAGGAATCGAGAAAACCAGCCTTTTCCGATGAGAATGGAACAGTCACCATGTCTTCACAGCCCTTCTCTGCACCACTAACAACTCCTTCGTTCTCATCTTTTGACTGGTCGGAAAGGCCAGCTGACTGGGAAGACTGTACCTGCATAAGTAACTGGTCAGAGGTAGCAGAGCTTGTTTGAGAACCTTCATCTGCTGATTGGCCAACAGGAGAGATCTTAACTTCCACCTGGCTTGTGGGAAAGATTCCCCCAGGTGATTGAAGGTGGTCTATTGAAGAATTATCTGCTGCTGAATGGGGAGTTACAATCATCCGTAACGCCAAATCAGAATTAGCTTCACTTTCCCTCAACCCATCTATCAACTCCTTTCTCTGCCTTTCTTCACCACCCTCTTTCTCTTTCCATCCATTCGGGTTCTCTTCTTCTTCAGTCTGCCCTCTGGTAGTTTCACTCCTTTCTTTCTCACCATCTCTCACCACACCCAGGCCGTTCTCCTGATTAGTCGTCTCAGGTTCATTTTCCAGTTCTGTTTTCCGGTCATTCTCTACTCTCCGTCTCTCCTCCACTGCACCTCTCACTTTCTCCTGGCTGTCAGTGTCAGACTCCCTCTCTCTGCTTTGCAGGCGCAGACGACTGCGCTTGGAACGCAGGCGCTGAGTGGGGCTTCGCCTACATGTTTGCGTGGAACAAGGAGACGTGTCCGACCCATCGGGAAGACGGAAACGGACGAGGAGGGGTTTCTTCCCTGAGAGGAAACCATCAGGCTCTGAATACAAACAGCAAAATCTTATTAAGAATATGATAAATAATTGAGTGAAATCATCCAATAACTGCAGAAAATCTGATTTTGTCAGTAATCCAATTAACACATTTACATGCACTTGAGTAATCAGATAATAGGGAAACTCCATGTCTACATGAGTCAGACAGTAATCAGATTTCTGCTCTGCAACCAGCCAATAAACTCACAGAAGAAGACGTGACGTAAACATAACGTAAAACTCAAACTTCATGAGCAGCTTTATTTTTGAACATCACACCACTTTACCTGAAAATATGAACATACATCATCCAGAAGATGAAGAATATTTAAATCCTTTATTTCATGTTTGGTTTCTGCGCTGCTCCAAAAGTGTTTTGCTGCCATCTCGCGACTGATTTCCCGCGTGCGCAGACTGAGAAATCCGATAGAAATCGGAGTACGAGTTTACATGTACTGAGAAATCTGATTACCGAGCTAAAATCCAGCTTTCTTTATCAGATTTCTTAATCGGATTTCTAGATCGGAGTATGGTGTTTATGATCGGATTATTGAGTGCATGTAAACACACTCATTGTCTGATCTTAATACTCACATTTTTTAAAACAAACACTTTAACACTGGAAAAAAAAGATGAAAAGAAGGATAAAAGACATGGAAATAGAATTTGACTCGTTACTGAAGAACATATTGGGTTCATATAGACAGACATTCTCAATTTTAGGCCAGATGTGCTTTATTTTTCAGAAACGTTGGTATTCAGTTCTCCCAATGTAAGCAAAACTACATTCATGCTTACACAGAGTTTGAGGGACCAAAACTATGGATTCCTGAGAAATTAATAGGCTGGTTGGTGTTGCTGGAAAGCACTACTTAGCCCTAAAGTTTGAAGTGGATTGGACCGTCCTTGGCTGAGCTTTGGAGCTGTAAATGTTTACAGTTCCCAGGAGGGAGGGCATGGGAGGAGCAGTTTGTGAACTGTTCTGAATACAACTATACACGAAATTGTCAGTGTAGCAATTCTACTATAATATTTCTTATAAAACGTGTTATTTCATTGTGATTCCCAGCTATTTGCTGACCTAAAATATGGGGAATACATTGTGTAGAAAAGGCGCACTGCCTTTAACAATGTACGACAATGTACGAACTACACAAATGATGAATCAGCTTCACTGTCTGAAATGAAGCCCTGCCCACTAGTACCTAATTTGCATATCAGTTACATGAAGCATGCACTAATTCATGCAGACGTTTCAGTAGGGAACCAATAAAACAACAGCACTCAATGGCTGTGCCCATAAGCAGAGTTTGAGGCCTACTGACCAAATTTTATAATGTTAAAATTACAACAACTGGAAAGAATAAAAAGTGAAATTACCAAAACTTCTTAATTTTAAGAAGGTAAAATGCTGTGATTGTGTAAGTGTGATTATTTTCTAAAATCCTATCCGTTAATAAAGCTTCTGTAATATAAATGTATAAAATGAAAATATAAAGTACAAATACAAAATTATGCTTGCCAATAGTATCAGGGATTGTTCTTTACAAATATGTTTCAGAACTGGCCACAAAATATTTTCACCCTTCAGTCCCTAAAAGGAAATTCAGCATGCTGCATATCTAAATCATCTAAAAGAATTGCCCCAAAACTGCATCATGCTGTCCCAATATAATCTCAAACAGACTTGCTTGTGTGGTATCTGACACTCCAGCAGCACTGCTGTGTCTGATCCACTCAGACCAGCGCAACACACACTAACACACCACCACCACGTCAGTGTTACTGCAGTGCTGAGAATGATCCACCACCCAAATAGTACCTGCTCTGTAGGGTCTATGGGGGTCCTGACCACTGAAGAACAGGGTAAAAGGGGGCTAACAAAGTATCAGAGAAACAGATGGACTACAGTCTGTAACTGTAGAACTACAAAGTGCACCTATATAGTAAGTGGAGCTGATAAAATGGACAATGAGCGTAGAAACAAGGAGGTGGTCATAATGTTATGCCTGATAAAAACAGTAGCATCAACCATACTGAATAATGATTTTTTGCCCATTATTACAGATAACAGTATGTCAGAAACTACAATTTTGAAGACTTTGGACATCAAACATGTCTTTGCTATACAAGAGGAAAACGAGGTAAACTTGATTTGTCATCAAACTGTCACCTTAAAGTTGAGCTGGATACGTACCAGTTTCCAGTGGCAGGGTCTGGTTAGATGGCAGGTCCGAGTTTAACACAGAAGAAGAACCTGACGTGTCGATCTGCAGCAGACGGTTCTGGTCAAGGATTCTGTTCTGCACATGCTTGCGGACCACCTCCCTCCGCTCTGCTCTCTACACACAAACATACACTGTTTAGACAGATCAAGCATAAACGTTCCTTTGATTTAATGTTCCGACTCAGCTGATAAAGGGAAACTAGTAAGTAATAATGCAACAGCTGGTCCATACTAACACCTTAAAGACTGAGAGGCTTTAATCATTTAGCATGGTACTTAACCTCATACAGTGGCAGTGGCTGTGCAGTTCGACTGCCTTTTTTAATAACAAAGAAATATGACAGGATATTCTCTCTCCAGAGGAGCAATATGTACATTACAACATACAGACAAACTGTATAAACATATGTACAATAAATAAGTAGACTTATACAAAAATGGCCAAAAGTATGTGGAAACCTGATGATCACACCTACAGGAGCTTGACTGACAATCAATTTCAAAACCATGGGCATTAATATGGAGTTGGCCCACCTTTGTGGCTATAACAGCTTCCACACTTCTGAGAAGGCTTTCCACAGTCAAAACACCATTTGTGAGGTCAGACACTGCTGTTGCACAAGAGGGCCTGCTTCGCAACTGACGTTCCAATTCCCAAAGGTGTTCAGTCGTGTTGAGGTCAGGGCTCTTCACAGGCCACTGGAGTTCCTCCACACCAAACTCGTCACACCAGGAGCTCGCTTTGTGCACAGGGGGCAGGTCAGAACAGGAAAGGGTCTTCTCCGAACTGCTGCCATGACGTTGGAAGTATATAAATGTCTAAGGCTACGTTTACACAGCAGGTAAAAGTGGCCCAAATCTGATTTTGTGTGTCAGTGAGGTCAGCAAAAAAAATGCATTGAATCTGACATTTTCAATTCCGATTTGAGACGCTTTCATATGTGGTACTGAAATCCGATCCGTATCCGATCTGCAGCAATGCGACTCAGTTTGAACAGCCAGATTGGAATTTATGCGTTTTTTACATCAATCCAGCTCAACGTTTGTCATCATTTCACGCTGCTGAGACTCAAAAACATTTGAGGGTGATATTTCCGTACAAAAATTGGAAGAGACTCATCCGAAAGCCTCCGTGTGAAGGGATTTCGAATGAAATGGCCGAATGCGGCCGTAGGAGAACGAGTCTGCAGCGTCAAAGAACAGTTAAAAGTCTGAAAGTAAAGTTCAAAGAAACGGAGGACACGAACCAAAGAAGTGACCGTGGCCAAATAACATACCCTTTTTACAGCGAGCTCGAACACATTCTGGGTGATGAGCCCAGCTGTCAGTCAACGATTGCTCCTGTATTGCTGGCGAAGATGAAACTGAAAGCTCCGGGAGCGACTGGCATTCGTTCAGTCATGATTGTTTACCTCTGAATGAGCCATGTGAAGCGACATGAAGCACTGTTCTTCTGCGCATGCGGCTCGGTTTGGGAACTGATCTGTTCAGACTAATGTCCCATATAGATCACATTTAAAAGATATTGTGAACAGCCAAACAAAAAAAAATTAGATTTGGTGAGAAAATCAGATTTGGGCCAAACCCTGAAAAACAGCCCTAGCTCATTATCCCTCCTCCACCAAACTTTACTGTTGGCACTGTGCATCCCGGCAGGTAACGTTCTCCTGGCATTCACCAAACCCAGATTTGTCCATCAGTCTGCCAGATAGTGAGGCGTGATTCATCACTCCAGAGAACACATTTCCACTGCTCCAGAGTCCAGTGGTGACGTGCTTTACACCACTCCAGCTGACGCCTGGCACAGCACATAGTGATCTAGGGCTTATGTGCGGGCGCTTGGCCATGAAAACCCATTTCATGAAGCTCTAGATGCACAGTTCGTGCTTGCAGTGGTAGCATGGAACTCTTCAGCACTCACCGGCCCCTCTCTGTGAGTTTGTGTGGTCTACTGCTTCGTGGCTGAGCTGTTGTTGCTCCTAGACGCTTCAATTTCACAATAATAGCACTTATAGTTGACCGGAGCAGATCAAGCAGGGCAGAAATTACACAAACCGACAAAGGTGGCATCCTATGACCGCACCAGTCAATGAGCTCTTCTGTACAACCTATTTTACGGCCAACGTTTGTTTATAGAGACTGCACGGCTATGTGCCTGATTTTATACACCGGTTATCAATGTGTGGGGTTGAAACATCTGAACTCAATAATTAGGAGAGGTGTTCCATAAACCTTTTGGCCATTTGGCCATACTGGTGCATATATAAAAGTTCTAAAGTTCAGTTACTTTTGGGTCAATTGCAACTCATGTAAACAAGACAGAGTCAGTGTTCTCAGTGCTTAATATTTTGCAAGTAAAATATGTTTTAAGTATGCAATATTCTCTATTTTAAAGAAGTGAAGTACAACAAAATTCTGTCTGAAACTGACCCAAACCGGCCCATCATCACTCAAAATGCAGAATAAAACCTTACATTAGTGCGTAAAATAATTAAATACAAAACAATATAAAATAATTAAATTCTGCTATAAGTAAATTATTCATCAAATAACTTTTGAACAGCATCTCAAACACTTTTAGTCTGGAACTTGTCCTACTGCCCTGCTGTGCAGTGCTGATACAGCAGAATGTTAACCTTCATCTGTTTAACACTATAACTACATTTCTGCACAAAGAACAAACTAAACATATAAAAATATTTTTGGCCCAAACAAATCAAACAATCTTTTGGCTGCACTAAACTGTTTTTGCTGAATCAGTTCACTATTTTTGTCCAGCATGGGCCTCGTGGATCTCCAGCGTGGGTGACTCCAGCGCGACCGATTTAAAAAAAGGATTTAAAGTAGTAAAAATAATGAGGAAAAATTAAAGGAGGAAAAGCAGAGTAAAATCTGTTAAAAGTGTGAGGCGGGCTGTGAGAACCTGACTGTAAAATTCGATCCCAACCCAAACCCAGCACACATTTGGTCCTCTACATTTTACCTGTCAGCAACTGCTGACATTGCCTAGGCCTGTATCTTAGCAACCACCTGATATGGCAATAAAAAAAATGATGTCTGCCCACCCACTGTGCTGCAATCTGTACCTATATCCATAACAGTATAACTGTAAGTGCTGTATTTATCTCTATTACTATTGTTCGTAGTATTTGTATTTCTTTCTCTTTTATTTTTCTTCTGATTATTTGTACTTTTAATTATGCTAATTTCCAATTATGCTAATTGTGATTATGCTGATACAATTTAATTATGCTAATAAACCAATTATGCCCTAAAATCTAAAGAACTAGTACATAACCTTGATGTGCTCGTGGACTCTGATCTCAGTTTTGTGTCAAAGCAGTTACTAAACCAGCTTTTTATCACCTTAAGAACATCAACAAGATCAGAGATGCTCTGACTAAAGCAGACCTGTTTCAGCAGCTTTCAGCTCAGTTTAAACACTGTTAGCGTTTCTTGCCCCTTTTCCTTTGTAACAGAGTTTTTTTTTATAATCCTAATCTAACCCTTAGTTTTTAATTTGATTATTTAACTATCCTAATTTAAATTTCTAATTTGATTTTTAATTTAATGATTTTCTCTCTTATATGTATTGTTTTAATCATGTTCTTAATGTTGTTTTTTATTATGTTAAACAACTCTGAACTTTCTCATTTGTAAAGCACTTTGAATGACAGCAGCGTTTGAAAGGTGCTATATAAACAAACTTGCCTTGCCTAAACTTGAATAATGTATACACAGTATACTTCCTTTCTTTTTCCATATTTGAAATAATAAAAGAAATGATGTCTGAACCCGATCAAACTCAATATGAGCAGTCGGGTCCCACTGAATTCAGACAAACAAGGACTGTAAGCTACAAAAAAAACTTGCATCGTGCTGTCGTAGCCTGCTGTTCTGCTATGGCAGAAACTTCAGTTTGCCATAACTGCTAAAACGTGGGTTTTAATTGAGTTAGTTTCATGTTATCTGGTATTTACACTAAATAAAACACTATTCTTTCAATTAAAGCCAATAATTTGGTCATTTTTTTCCCATTTTCCTGAAGACATGTCACTAGGTGAGTAAAGACTGAGAAACCCCTTTTATTAGAGAAAGTCTCTACTATTTCAAGCTCTACAGCAGAGGTGAAGAATCCACCACAGACACACTCACCTGTAGCCGCTCTGCTGTTCTCTCGTACTCTCTTTGCAGCAGCTCCAGTCGCCTCCTCAGCTTTAAGCAAATACATTCATGTAAGAAAACACTACAATACTGTCTTTTATGTATCAACTACAGCTCACCGGTTTTGTGAAAAATACTGTTCTAAAAGTACAAATTAGCCTATGAGTTCTCCTGACAGAGCACTTGGATAGTGTTTAAATAAAAAAATAAAAAGTAACCTCTAATAAGAAGTGAAACAGTGTCATGAAAACCTACTATCTCCTTATCTTCACTCCCCAGACTCTCCTCAGTCATTCTGCCAAGCTCACCTGTGAAGCACACAAAATTAAGATTTTCATTGTGATGCTGAAGACAATGAGTTTCTTTCCTTAATATGGATTAAGCTGACTTTATTTAATATATTACGGTGAGGGGATACATGAAGGGTGTTCTAAGCCAAAACAGTCCCCAAAGAAAATGTATTTTTTCAGATTTTTCACTATTTTTCCATCAACACTCCACATAAAACTCAGAAGACGTGTAGGTTCACTGGTGGTTTTGGATAGTAAATAAAATGGCTACATTTGTGTTGTAGACATGTTCCTATCACCACCACTGTAAAGAAAAAGAGTTTGTAAGTTTCTCTACAAAAGAATCATTTCACATCAGACCGATCTGAATGACTGTCAAGGTCTGAATTACCCAGGAAACCTTGAAAAACTGGTGGGGTTCCCCTTCAATAATAAGAATACGCTACATTCTATCTATGACTGACCAAACTCGTCACGAATTCAGAAATATTTAACGTTACCAATTAGGGCTGAACGATTTAAGGAAAATATCTAATCACAATTTTTCCAACTAACATTGCAACTGCAGTTTAAATTGCGATTATTTTTTATAAATTGAGATTCAGGCCTGATTTATTTGGAGCAAGAAGACCAGAATATCCACCTTTTCTGGCTTGAGGCTCGACCCCTGAACGGTCAGACTGCCGGTAAGCTGTGGTTGTGATGTCACAACACATGGAGGTTTGGTAGCCTCTGATTGGTCAAACTCACCTACAGGCATTTCAACAAGCTCTGTGTTATTAGGTTCAGTTTTCCCTCTTAAAACTTAAAACAGTGTTTTTGAAAATGTTCACACTTCAAAAAGAAGGTTCTTCAAGAGTTCTTTAGTAAAGATAGTGGTTCTATATAGAAGAATGAACAAACAAAGACCCATTTGCAGGCTTAAATGGTTCTTCACATTGATGGAGAATGTGTTCTATATAGAACCTTTTTGAAAGGGGTTCTATATAGCACTAAAATGTTCATCTATTGTTACAAGCTTGACATTGTAACACTAGCAAAACCCTTTTTGGTGCTATACAGAACCCCTTTCAAAAAGGTTCCATGTAGAACACATTCTCCATCAGTCTGAAGAACCATTTCACCATGAAGAGAACCCTTTAAGCCTGAAAATGGGTCTTTGGTTGTTTATTGTTCTATATAGAACCACTGTCTTTACTAAAGAATCACCTTTTTTTAGAACCTTGAAGAACTGTCTTTTTTAGGAGTGTACGCTGTAATTTAAAAAAATGCAGCTCTTGCGGTTTGAAAATTGCGCGCTCTTAAACCGCGATTTCGATACAAAAACGATTAATCTTTCAGCCTTATGACCAATACGCTAAAACAGAGCGAAACATCAATATGACCAGCTCATGGAATCAGTGAGAAGCCCTAAATGTCTGCTACACCGCAGGCACCTAAATGCGCGTCTTATATTAAATCACAATTTCTCAGAATACGAATAAAGGGCAGTTGGAGAAGTTAGCGAGCTAAGCTAACTTAGCTAGCGCTGCTGCCCCGTCAGTGACTCGTAGTCCGGTCTCGATATGTAACTTAGCGTGAATCATTTTTAAAAAGACAACAAGAAAGACTCGCTTTACCTGGGAAGAGTCATAGTCCAGTGGAGAGAAAGGTTAAACACACTGCCGAACACCGTTCATGACAAAACCGTCTGTAAATCTGCGATGAGCTGATGTTGTCGGTCTTCTCGGGGCCATAACAAATCTCCCGCTACTCCGACTGGCAGGGGAAAGTAGTGGATGTCAGATTGTGAAATATGGATTTGTGGTTTTCTCCGAGTCGCAGGTCGGACTGTTAGTACCGACACGAACACCTAAATTTCGTATTTATTGGCGTTTATATGGGAGACCGACCGTGTTTGGTTCAAATAACAGAATGTTAACACATTCTGCTAATGCAAGCTCGCCTTGAGATCGGATCGCATTTGTAGTTTCCAAAGTGCGTCATTTCAACGCAGGTTAGCGTGGAGGATGCTCCGCAAAAACTACAACTCCCATGATGCACTACGACGGCGTTTTAGGGCCACGGTTGATAAAAATAAAAATAGTAGACTTCGAGAATAAAGTCGTAATATTTCGAGAAAAAAGTAATATTTGGAGGATAAAGTGGGCTAACTGTGGGGGGTCTGCCATAATGCGTTGGGGTCTCGGTTGCTGCACTGGCGGCGGAGCTCCACTCACTCCTGTCTCTCTGTGGATCGATCATTTTGATCATTCTCACTGTCTGTGAAACTTCATGCCCTCTTTGAATGGTGTGGAGATGTAGCCCCCCATAGCCGTGTAGACGACCCTGCCTGCGATTCTCCTTCAACAACACAGACAGACAGTTTCCTCCGAGTCCGTCTGACTCTTTATTCTAGATAATCAGTTCCCTGCTCAGCCGCTTCAGTCGTTTCTTATCCTAATAACAGGCTGGTGCTGATGTGCAGGAGAGACAGGGGGACTAAGTGTTTCTTTATGGGTGAATCGATATGAAAGTAGAACTCCACCAACTCAGCGACCCTCATTTAACACGAGGAGGGGCTTCCTTCCCTTTTTAAAGCCTTTGGCCACAATACTGCAGCCTTTCCTGGTATTAATGCCACTTTAATGCCGTAATTCTACGACTTTTTTCTCGAAATATTCCGACTTTAATCTTTAATCTAATATTGATTATTAGTTTTGTGTTGCTTGATGGAAGGCTAGTGCCGATATTAATATTATCATAAAGAAAAAGAGGTGGCAGAGGTAAAACTGCTGCCAGTGATTGATGGACAACCTGCTAAAAAGCTGATTAGACCAGCCTGCATTCCATGCTGGTCTAAGCTGGTTTATGCTGGTCTGGTGCTGGTTCAGCTGCACCAGCACAGCACACCAGCATCCAGAACACAACATATCGCTGCTGTCGGAAGAAAACCCTGTATCTCCAAAATGGCGACTTTACAGGAGAAGGAAAAAACCCACTTTACTGATAATGTAAGTCAATGGAACCAGACTTTTTTCCAAGTCATTTTTAGGCCTTTTCTTTTAGTCCACTCATCATGAAATTAACACATAATATAAAGGTTAACAGGCATTTTCAAATAGTGTCAAAAACTCAAAAATGGAGATGCGAGGTTTTGTTCCGACAACAGCGATATGCTGTTTTTCTATCAGAGAAACTTTCCTATCAGCTCCAAAGTACATTTATTCACTACTTTCACAACTTTAAAATCCTGTAAAACTAAATGTCTCAACACCCTGTGTGGTCCACCGTGCAGGGAATTGTGGGCCATTGAAATGTATTGCTGTACTGACATTGATATACTAGATGGAGTGCTGCCTAAAGTCAGATATCTGCCCCAGTCCAGGCGCTTAATAGGTATACATAATGTATCTGATTACTTTCATGTGCTTAAAGAGACAAAATAAGAACTCGCCCAGAAAGACCTACTCAGGGTACAGGGTGATACAGCAGGTTTACTCAGAGAAGTTGTAAAGAGGAAAATTACCACTCTGCAATGTCTTCTGGGTTTCTCAAACACTAGAGGGCGCTCTCGAGTGAGTCCAAAATGAATGGGTTGATATGGAGCATTTGAGCAAAATCATAGTTTATAAATAACATTTCTAATGTAAATGAATACAATCATTTCCTGAACACTGAACAGCATAAAACATTTTAACAGTGCTGTTATATTTTTAAGAGCTTTTAAACTCGAGTTATAGGAGTTTAAAACGGCGCCTCATGTACGTCCATGACGTCAGTGAGCGCGAACAGCCAATGAGCTGCTCCGCTCGCCAATCAATCATCACTCTCTAGCAATAATGCCCGCCTTCTGCTGCCCAAAACCTGTTTGCGGTAGAAAAATGGACAAATATAGGTGAGTTTTCTTTGCTTTTTTAGTGAAATACATCCCTTCACTTTCTAAAATTAAAGAAACGTTCTGGTCAAGTGATTAGAAACTATTTTAACTCCAGCCGTTGAGCCCCATTTACTGCCATTCATTGAGGACTCCCTCGATGGCGCCCTCTGCTGTTTAGCAGTCCTGTTTTTGATATAACAGAGGAAATAGGAAGTGGCCAGGCTCCTCATAAACCAGCTCTGGGTTTACTTTCCCTTACAACAGTCACTTAGGCTAGCAATCTATCTAGTACAGAGTGAAAGTAGATTAGCAGCTAATTAACTCAGATTATCTGAGATTCGTTTGCTATCACACCACTCTGAGCAAGTAATTTACCATCAGTTTTATCTGACTGGCACTCTGCTAGCTACCCTAGCTAGCCTGAATGGCCGAATTCACACAGAACTGACGCTCAGTCATAATAGCTTTTTTGTTCCCATATTTTTCTCCCATTTCAGTCATGTCTGATTCCACCTACCTAGGTCTCTGTTACGACCCCACATTTTGTCTAGGGCATGTGGGATCGGTAACATGTGGCATTAAAATACTGAACTGGTGAGAATCGATTAGAAGCGTGAGGAACAGACCAAAATAGAGCTTTTGAAGCCATTTTTATTAAAACAAACATCAATAAAACCAGAGTGCTGTGATACCTAGTACCACACTGGAAGAATCAAACTGGACGGCACCAAAGAAAAGAACATATCAAAACCGAACCACGCTTGCCTACTCTGAAACCAAAAGTATTTAGCTAATCTAAAAAAAAAAAAAGGAAACCAAAGCTAACTACTCTAAACTTCCCTTGCCAGTAACCAAAAGTACATGTGGCGGTGCCCACCCTCTGACCTAGGGAGCTAGACAGAGTAGACATCTACGTGGTGCAAATGTATAGGCGCGCCCCTCTTACCTGTTTGAAACCCCAGGTGGTACAAACAATCTCTTGTAAAACAAAGTTAAAAGTGTGCAGGTAAAATACCACAGCTGAAGCACTTCCTCTAACATAAAAGACCGTCTTACAAACTAAGTTAAAAGAAGCACTGGTAAAATACCTAAAACAAAGCACACCCCCAACACAAGAGATTAAAACACACACTAAAACAGCACACGTAATCAGTCCTCTCTCTTCGGCCATCTTGAAGGCCTCTTTTAAAACATAAGCTCCTCCCCTAACTGCACCAGCCAGGCCTCTGATTGGTTCCAGAGCAGGTACCTCTATGAAGGAAGAGACCAAGAGAGAGGGAGAGAGACAGAGACACACAAAAAAAAACAGAATACGTGCTTACACGTAACACGCCCACCCAAAAGAAAGCAACTCTAGTTGCGTTTCTAAAGTTAACAGAAAGTGGGTACAAAATTTAATCAGGAGAGGACTGAAGGACTAATGTTAGAGGGATTAAAGCTAATGCATAGACAAATGGACTGACCCTATGACAACGGTTTACACAAATGAAAAATGACCCTAATTAGGTCTTTCATGGAAGACCCTACAAAAATGTCAAATGACCAAATCAGATCTTCATATGAAAGATCCTACAAAATTAATGTCATCTGACCCTTCACAAGAAATCAGGTCCTACTAAACAAACAACACCTGACCGAATCAGGTCCCCCACATGAAGGACCCTACAAGCAAATGTCAGATTAACTGACCGAATCAGGTCCTCCACATGAAGGACCCTACAAGCAAATGTCAGGAAACCAAATCAGACCTGTTTCATATTCAGAATCCAAGAACTAAAATAGATGGTCACTTCAATTGCCCAAGACTAAAGCACCAAGTGTTTACTAATATCAAAAGGTGGTTGAGCGAGAATCAAAATGAGGTCAAACAAAGAAATGGAGGGAGAAGCAGAGTGACCAGCCATAGGAGGTAAAATCCAAGTAGAAGCCAACTGTTTTGTTGGAGGGAAGGCAAACTCCTTCACCCTTATCTCCAAGTCACAGTTGAATCCCTTCTTGGTCTCCAAGTACTTTGTATAGGGCTTTTAAACACACTTTGCCTGCCACATATCTGGATCCAAAGAGACCAGCTCACACAAAGGCAAAGACACACCAGGCCAAGCACCACTGCCACAGGCTTCTCCAACTTTTCCACCTCCACAACAGTAGGGGGAGTCTGTACATCCTCCACCTCATCTGATGGAGTCAGATGGACCCACAAACAAAGCTAAGCTCAACCAACAAATCTAAAACAATGCTTTTAAAAACTCACAAAATGGGAGTACTGGAGTGACCAGCTATTTTAACAAATCATCCCTCTAACAAACTAACAGCTTCACACACTAAAAAGCTCTAAAATCAAATGCAACAAGTTAGCATTAGCTTCAAGCTCATGCTAACACACAGTTCCCCACCTCAACTACACCAGCTCATTAAAATGCCAAATTATAAGGGACTAAACATCCCGGACGAGCCCCCAAATGTTACGACCCCACATTTTGTCTAGGGCATGTGGGATCGGTAACATGTGGCATTAAAATACTGAACTGGTGAGAATCGATTAGAAGCGTGAGGAACAGACCAAAATAGAGCTTTTGAAGCCATTTTTATTAAAACAAACATCAATAAAACCAGAGTGCTGTGATACCTAGTACCACACTGGAAGAATCAAACTGGACGGCACCAAAGAAAAGAACATATCAAAACCGAACCACGCTTGCCTACTCTGAAACCAAAAGTATTTAGCTAATCTAAAAAAAAAAAAAGGAAACCAAAGCTAACTACTCTAAACTTCCCTTGCCAGTAACCAAAAGTACATGTGGCGGTGCCCACCCTCTGACCTAGGGAGCTAGACAGAGTAGACATCTACGTGGTGCAAATGTATAGGCGCGCCCCTCTTACCTGTTTGAAACCCCAGGTGGTACAAACAATCTCTTGTAAAACAAAGTTAAAAGTGTGCAGGTAAAATACCACAGCTGAAGCACTTCCTCTAACATAAAAGACCGTCTTACAAACTAAGTTAAAAGAAGCACTGGTAAAATACCTAAAACAAAGCACACCCCCAACACAAGAGATTAAAACACACACTAAAACAGCACACGTAATCAGTCCTCTCTCTTCGGCCATCTTGAAGGCCTCTTTTAAAACATAAGCTCCTCCCCTAACTGCACCAGCCAGGCCTCTGATTGGTTCCAGAGCAGGTACCTCTATGAAGGAAGAGACCAAGAGAGAGGGAGAGAGACAGAGACACACAAAAAAAAACAGAATACGTGCTTACACGTAACAGTCTCCCCATCACCTGATACTACCAAGTTTCCTCCCAGACACGTGAAGTCTTTTCAAACTGATGATAATGGATCATCAGAGGACAGAATACAAAATTCACTTTAGTGGTAATGTATGTTCAACACCATGTTATCGTGTTAAGTGGACTATAACTTCCTCCACAGCTGGTAGCTTTATCAGAAACCTTCCTTAATTATCAGCTTCTGTCAGCTGTCCATCTAATCCTACCGAGTTAGATATTATGACCAAGTTCTTAGAGGATACTTTTCGATCTACCCTAGATAGTGTGGCTCTATTAAAAAGTAAAATAGTAAGGCAGAAAAAACTCGCCCTTTGGTATAATGATCACACTTGGGCTTTAAAACAGACTGCCAGACAACTAGAGCGGAAATGGCGCCTGACTAAGCTAGAAGTGTTCCAGTCCGCCTGGAGGGAGAGCCTTATAGACTACAGAAGAGCACTTGCTACAGCACACTCAGCCTCATCTCTCCTCTCTTATAGAAAACTATAAGGATAATCCTAGATTATTATTTAGCACAATCTCTAAACTAACAGAGAACAAAGCAGTTAGTGAACCCCAGATGCCATCAGCCTATAGCAGCAACGATTTTATGAACTTTTTTAGTGATAAAATTGAAAAACTTAGACAGAAAATTCAGAACACACAATTAAACTCTACAAACCTGCTGCCTTATATTATCAGTCTAAATCTTGAGAATATTAAAGTTACTGCAGAGAGGCTGGAATCGTTTACCTTACTTCAAGAAAATGAACTAGTTAAAAGTTTCTTCCGCAAAATCATCTACTTGTATGTTAGATCCGATTCCTACAGGTTTACTCAAGGAAATTTTGCCAGAAATAACCAGGCCTATTCTGTCAGTAATAAACTCCTCTCTTAGCCTTGGCTATATCCCGAAAACTCTTAAACTAGCAGTAATTAGACCACTGATTAAGAAAGCGAACCTCGATCCCTGTGAACTATCAAATTATAGACCCATCTCAGATCTTCCCCTTATATCAAAGATCTTGGAAAAAGTTGTAGCAAAACAATTAAGTTCCTATTTGTATAGGAATCATATACATGAAAAATTTCAGTCTGGCTTTAGGCCACATCATAGTACAGAGACAGCACTAGTAAAAATTGTAAATTATCTTTTATTATTCTTGGACAAAGGAAATGTGTCTCTTTACTAGTACTCCGCAATCTTAGTGCGACATTTGACACAATAGACCACACTATCCTACTAGATAGACTAGAAAACCTTGTAGGGGTAACAGGAATAGCTCTTTCCTGGTTCAGGTCCTACCTCACTGATCGCTATCAGTTTGTTAATTTAAACGGTGAATCATCTGCCCTCGCAAAAGTAAAGTATGGTGTTCCACAGGGCTCTGTTTTAGGACCTATATTCACAATATATATGCTACCACTGGGCACCGTTATCAGTAAACACAGCATAAATTTTATTATACACAGTCATAAATATCAAGCGAACCGGAGGATAAAATTAAACTTAGCAAGCTTGAGGAGTGTATAAAAGACATAAAATGGATGTCGAGTAACTTTCTCCTTCTAAACACGGATAAAACAGAGGTTCTGCTTCTTGGTCCAAAAGCGGGACAAACTGTCTAATTTTACACTTAAACTTCACAATTTCTCAGTTGCATCAAGCTCATCTGTAAAAAACCTTGGTGTCATTATAGACCCTGATCTGTCCTTCGATGCACATATAACTAATATTACTAGAACGCCTTCCTGCATCTCCGCAATATTGCTAAACTGAGAAATGCATTATCTCTACAGGATGCAGAAAAGTTAGTTCATGCATTTATTACTTCAAGGCTAGATTACTGTAATGCCCTGCTGGCTGGATGTTCCAGCAAAAGCTTTAACAAGCTTCAGCTAGTCCAGAACGCTGCAGCCAGAGTTCTTACTAGAACCAGAAAGTTTGACCATATCAGCTCAGTTTTATCAACCTTACACTGGTTACCAGTTAAATTTCGCATTGACTATAAAATTCTATTACTGACCTATAAAGCACTAAACGGACTCGCCCCTCAGTACCTGAGTGAACTTCTCTCCCACTATGAACTATCACGCCTACTTAGATCACAAGGTGCTGCTCACTATTAGTACCTAGAATTAATAAAGTTACATCAGGGGGGAGAGCTTTCTCATACAAAGCCCCCCAGCTTTAGATTAATCTTCCTGTTAATGTTCGGGACTCAGACACAGCCTCAGTGTTTAAGTCTAAGCTAAAAAGTAATTAGTTTTCCCTGTCAGATCCAGACCTGACAGAGTCTCTGCTGCTCTGTTAATACTGTAATCTGTGATCAGTCACCCATTACAGAACTGACTCTCTGTGTGTTTTTTCCTTTCTTTGCTGAGTTGAACAGCTGCCCACCCTGTGCTTCTGATGCTGCTGCCTCGCCTGCGTTGATCGGGTGCCCACTGCTCGCCAGCCCTCTGGACCAGCTTGACCACCACTGAGCTTGCTGAACATTGCTGTGCAAACCTCACCCTTACGAACTGACCCTCCCAATGATGCTGCTGCTGCTGCTTAAACTGAACTAATCAATTTAACCATTGCTCCACCTGTTTTCCCTGTTGTGTACTACAATACCTTATACTAACTAGGGGTGGGAATCTTTAGGCACCTCACGATTCGATTCGATTACGATTCAGACTGCGATGCGATTATAAAACGATTATCGATGCATCTCGATGCATCTTTTTTCTCTATACATGATTTCTATCTTCCTACTGTCTGAGGACTTGGTAGTTTTAAAGCAAAGTATTTGTAATGACCCATAATGTAAATGCATTACGGATCATTACAAACACTTTGCTTTAAATATCTAAAATATCTTTTATTAATAAATCAAAATGAAGTGATGTGGCAAGTGAACTAGAAGGCTCTCATTCAGAGACGCTGCTGCCACTCATCTGCGATAAAATGCGCTGTTGCCCTGAAATATGATCCAGTGGTAGTTACAGCCATCCTTCCCGTTTTCTTTAGTGATCTTATAACTTCGGTTTTGGTCTCGTTGTAGAGAGTGTGTGTGGGTGTGTGGGTGTGTGTGTGTGGGGATATTTTCGAGACTGGACGACTGAGGACAGACAGCAGACAGCATTTATAAGCAGCGCGGTTGGTTAAATCTGCCGAGAGACTGTCTTTCTCTAAGAAGTTGCGAAAATGAACTCGCTTCTCTTTCGTATTTTCCCGTTCCACCTTAAATGGTGCAGCAGTTACATTCGGCGCCTAAGGCAGAATTTAAGGTGGAACGGGAAAATTAGAACGAGAAGCTGGCGAATGAGAAGCGACTTCATCCTTCTAACACGCTGAGAGACATTTTACAAGAAACTCTTCTAGTTATGAAGAAAAGTTTTCTGGCGGAGATGGGAGGAAAGCGCCTAAAGCTAAAGCTTAAAGCAGAGCGAAGTAAATCTGCGCTCTCGTTTATAGTTTTAGCCCATACTAGGACATCAGCACACACTGACACATACTGGGCATTAAATGTTGTGGCTCCCAAGGTGGTTTGACTTCGTTGAAAGGCAAAATGGCTCTTCTGAACATTTGTGTTGTGACTCCTGATCTAACCCGGCTTTAATGCAGAGGGAGCCGGTCGGATTTCTCGCTCCTCCAGTAGTGTTTTTGTTATGTGCCGCCACAGACTGTCCGGGCGCTGCACTTACCCACTTCCAGTTCAGCCTTCTGCGTTCTGTCAACATTACGGTATAAATTAAATATTTAGAAAATCGATTTTTGACGTTGAATGAATCGATTCAGAATCGTTCACGTCCGCATCGCGATGCATCTAAGAATCGAGTTTTTCCCGCACCCCTAATACTAACAATGTTTTGCTATCTGGCGTCAACCAGAGGAGGATGGGTTCCCTTTCTGAGTCTTGGTTCCTCTCAAGGTTTCTTCCTCCTGCTCTTAGGGAGTTTTTCCTTGCCACTGTCGCCGCTGGCTTGCTCATGGAGGCTCAGACCCGGTTTTCTTTCTTTAATGCTGATTTTTCTGTAAAGCTGCTTTGTAACAACACCTGTTGTAAAAAGTGCTATATATATATAAACTTTGCTTGCTTGCTAGAATACTAACCCAATTTTGTCTGAGCTAATAGACTCCCGCATAGACCACTGTAGTCGTGTGTCATTCTGTGGTCCTCGTTATGCCCATATTAGGAACTATGGGTCTGAGCTCCATTTCTCTATGGACAGATTGAATAGGGTTTTCGAAAAATCGCCTCTATCGCCCCCTGTGTTAAATAAAAATGTCCAGAACCCGATACGTTTTGTCTTGTGTACATTTTTCTCCCGAATACCACTGGATCCTCCGAATTACGAGGTCATTAAAGAGCCTTAATGCTAATATTGCTACATGTGACCTAAAGCTACTGCGCATCAATTTTGAGCTGTGGCGGTGCTCTGACAAGTTGTGCTACCTCAAAATGTTCTACCGTAGCGCATAATTACAGGTAAACCCGTAAATAAAACCTGTAGGTAAGACATTTCGATACCCTACAACTCCTTATCAAAAATACTACTAGTGTTAAAACTACGAGGCTGAATTTAGTTTCTTTTTTTGCCAGTTTCTTGTTCCGACTTTTCCCGTTCCACCTTAAATGGTGCAGCAGTTGTGATCACAAACATTAGCAAACGGGACAAAACTATACTGTTGGTTCTGTGAAACATCAAAAATAAGTTAATGTTACTCAGCTGAAATAGAGAAACCTCCTCATATCAGGCCTTTCAACCCTCCATGGAGCTGAAGTCAGCTTTTTTCGCCGGCTGCTTGTTCGAATTTTCCCGTTCCACCTTAAATGCCACAGCAGATCGGAATGTAACTGTTGCACCGTTTAAGGTGGAACGGGAAAAGTCGGAACAAGAAGCTGGCGAATGTCCTGAGAGAATGTCCTCAGAAAATGTTACCAGCATTAAAACAATAATTAGGATATTCTGAGAGCCTAAATCAGTTCATCAGGGGGTCAGCAGTGATATTAAGCTGAGTCTGTACCAAATTAGCCTAAGTGCAGGTACGTTTTTCAGGTTTTTTAAGCTTTTCAAATCAAGCTGTACAGAAGGGAAAGATCTATCTTGTTTCAGTAAAGAAGCCATAACTTCAGGGAAACCTGATTCTTTTGTTCTGATTTCTTTTCATCTACAATCAATCTGTACATGGAAATACACTGCCACACTGGCAAAGCGTGCTGAAGGAGGCTGCCAGTGTAACTACATCAATTCAGTGCGCAGTAGCATTAGCTTACGTGTAGCAAAATTCATATTACAACTCTTTAATGACAAAATTCAGAGGATCCAGTGGTATTCAAGACAAGATTGTTCACAGGACAAAACATATCAGGTTCTAAACATTTTTATCTACCACAGGGTGCGATAGAGGCGATTTTTTGGAAACCCTTTTCATTCTGGTCATAGACAAATTAAGCTTAGATCTGGAGATCCTATTATGGGCATAAGAGCATGGCGCGACTACAAAATGATGACACGACTACAGTGGTCTATAGGCTAGCGTTTCACTGAGTGATGGTTGGAGAGGAAGGGCCCTCCTACTCACCTGGAGAGAGCGAGGCCAATTATGCTCTCTAGGACTTCTGTTTACGGATGGCTGTGGCATCGCCAAGATCACAATAAATTAACATGCAAAGTTTCTGTTTTTGATTCTGTTTCTGTGATTGTGCACGCAGCAATGCAGTAGATACTGATGCACTGATTTAAGGACACATTCAACCGCATGTATTCACATCACCAGCAGAAAGCTCTTCAGAAGAGGAAAATGATGAATGATTGAATGCATAAAATGTTGAAAAATGTTATTAATAATAGTTCCCCGTTCTCAACTTACTGAAATAAAACACTGAGTGCGTTTACATGCACTTAATAATCTGATAACTGCAGAAAATCAGATTTTGTCAGTAATCCAATCAATGTGTTTACATGCATTTGAGTAATCAGATAATGGGGAAACTCCGGGTCTACATGAGTCAGACAGTAATCAAATTTCCATTTTGCAACCAGCCAAAAAAACTCACAGAAGAAGACGTAAACATAAAACTCAAATGCATGTAAACACATTGATTACTTGCTTGCTTATTTCCTGTATGGCGGTCTGTTTTGCACATGCGCAGTCTGAGAAATCTGAAAGAAATCAGAGTAAGAGTTCACATGCACTAAAATCTGATTACTGATCTAGATCCAGCTCTGTTTATTGTATTCCTTAATCAGATTTCTAGACCTTATTCTGATGTAAGAAATCAGAGTGTGCTGTTTACATGGCCATTTGAATAATCAGATAACTGCAGAAATCTGATTATTATCGGATTACGAGTGCATGTACACACTCAATGGCTTAATGGGAACTCAGGTGGGTTCAAAGGGTACGAGAGACCCATTCAAGTCCAGACGTTTCATCTTTTCATAATCTTTCATTCTATTATCAGATATATCACCTAAAACTGAGAAGTCCATATAAAAACAGGTTTATTTAGATTTAGATAGGCCTTTTTGGAGCTTTTCCCATATAAATACATGTCAACATTCTAATCTGAAATCCTGGAGCAAATCTGGCAAAAAAACACACAGAACAAAGCTGATATTATCCAAACTAAACTACAGCTGACACTTCAAACAGTCAAGTGGACAAAATAGGGCTTTTAAATAAGTGGTGGTCAAGCATAAGAAGTGGCAATCTGGCTGTTTTAACTCACCACTCCTTCTATCTCAGCTGCCCAGCACACTCGCACACGCTTATGCAAACGTACCCCCTGTCAAGATCCCCTGGTTTCCCCCAGGGATCTTAACCTGTTTCTTTTAAATACATATAGTCCTATGTTAGCACCTAAACACATTATTTAGAACCATTTATCTTGGCACTAAGTGTGTTTGTGCATGTAAAAATACCATGTATCATTAGAATAAATGTGTTTGCTGTTTCAAAGGTTTAAAGTAGCAATTTGTACAGCTGTTTTTGACGTCACGTCAAAGGAGTTTGTTAATCCTAAGGAAAGAGAGAGGGCAGCTGTGTTTGCAGACTGAGCGTGCCAGGTGGAGCGTTGTTCTTTTCTGCCTTCGGGTCAGTTTAGGAGTGTGATCTGTGCAGACTTGTGAGAAATATGTTAGTTATAGGCCTCACTAAAAAGTGAACAACTAAAATTTAATTAATTTGGGCAGTAAATCCAATTTAAGCCACTTTTACCAGTTCGCTCTTCATCATGTCACTTGCGGTTATGTGTCATTTTTATATTAGCAGACTTATGTCCCTTATACATTGCATCAAATGTTATGGACTCTTTTGGAACAATTCAATAAAACAAAGCTGCCCTAAAAGTTGTGCAGAACAACTTTGTGAGGAATTGCAATGGTTATTTTCGTGCTGGAAGATAAACGATGTAGTGGCTCCCAAAATAGCCCACAGCCGGCTGCTGAAAGACTTTTGGCCTGTGACCTTGCATGTTATGAAATGTTTTGATGCAGTGGTTTAGAAACATCTCTGCAACTTTGGAAACAGTATCTGAGCTGATGATGTACAGAAGATTAAGAAGAACGTTGAGAAGAATGTTGGTTGTCATCCCATCGATATACAAGTGAAATGACACAACGCTCCCCCAGGACCTTGTGCAACATAGCCTGCAAGTCAGAACCACTGTTTACTGCACCACACAGTGCAAGTGGCAAAGACATAGACTACGTAATGCAATGAAACAAGGCTGTGCACTACAGTGCTCTAAATCACCATACAGGAGCACACAATAGTGCAAAATATGCAAGTGAGGACAAGATGAGACACAAAGTAAAACATAACAACATGAGTTGTGCAAAAGACTGAAGTAGTAGTAGTAAAAAAAGTACATTGCAACTGCAACAGCAACATAGTATGGACACCCTAAAGGGCCATGGATTCACGTACTCTTTTTTTGGTGATAACAAGTAATTTTCATTTGTTTTCTCAAGATCTCGAGCTATTTATGTCATCATCAGGGCATAACAAACATTGTTTTATTGAAATTACATTCGTTATGTCATGATAGTAGTGTAGCAAGCCGCTACTGGCTGGCACTGGCTCCGAGAAGCTCAGCGTGGCAGTGCAAGTAGACATGTGCGGAGGCTTATGGTTGGCCCTCCAAAAAAAGGGACTTACTGTTGTTGTTCATGCTGCTGTTTGTTAGTTTAAAAGTATGTGTTTATTTTGTTATTCTGTGCCAGGTTTGGGGGCTAGTTACAGTGAGTTTCTGTTAGTAACTGTAAGAGAAAAAGTGGGCTAGGAGTGACCTGCCTCTTGTTTTCAGTCGCTTTTTGAGTATCCTTTCTGCCTTGTTCATTTAATAAAGATCATTTTCGCGCCTAAATTATGGCCTCACCTGACTCTTCTGAGCGACACAACACTGGTGTCAGAGGTGGGATAGGCCTGCCAGATCATAGGGCTTAACTCTGCCACCAGCACGTTTATTCACTCCCCCTTCTGCCTTCACCTATCCAGGAGCAGCTTCCTGACAGATAGCGCCATTAGTACTGCTGGAGAGCCACAGTAAACGCTGCAAGGTCACCATGCTGCTCGCCAGCAAGCCCATGAGCGCTTGGAGTGCTTTCCATCCAAAGCTAAGCACAGCTGGATTGTTGTGTCCACCTCTGTCCAGCTGCAAAGCTGGGTAACTATCTGTAACTGCACTGGAGTACAGCTCCCAGGGTACTTCCCCGTTGTAGAGCGGTAGTCGAATACACGCTGGCTCTGCTTCGCACTCTATCGTTTTCTCTGTTTGATCGCTGCTGCTCTGCCGCTCCTCTCGCTGCTGTCCACTGCTTTTGCCACTGGCTGCTGTTGCTTTTGTTGTGGATATACTTGTATTTCTATGGACAACAAAAATTTAGAAGACAACTGAACGGTTCACCGGTGCTTTTGGATAGTAAATAAAATGGCTATATATGGGATGTAGACATTGTTACCCTGGTTCCCATCACTGCCACTGTAAAGAAATAATTGATAGCCATTTCACATCAAACCACTCTGAATTCAATTATGCAATTAAATCATTTTGAAAAATATATATTGCGACACAAACATTGTCTAAATGTTCTACTGAAAGGTTTTGGAGACTGTGCAGTCCTATTTTGGTGGAAGACTCTCACCACATGTAACTTAAGCTGACGATAAATTGAAGAACACGTCATCAGTTATTAGTTAGGAAAGCCAGAAAAACTGTCTCATTATTATTATTTAATTTTTATCATGGTGGATTGTTAGATTTCATTATTATACTATACAGCCAAGTCGCATTTATTGACACAGCACATTTAAAAGACAGGTGTCAGCCAAAGTGCTGCACAATATAACAATTCAACTAAAGTAAATTACATTAGTCTCATGAGCTGATCAGTTATAAACACATAAGTAGGCATAAAAATTGTGAATGTATTTTATGCTGTATACTCTTCTATCTAATTACCCCCTGTCAAAATGTATATAGTTGTTGGAGTTATATGACTGCATAAAGTGAAATGAAAAGGGACAACGCTAAGAGTCTCTTCAGACAGTGAGTACTATTCTCGTTGTTGTCAGACCTACTTACATTACATCTATTATTCTTGTTTCCATCTGCAAGTGTGGACTCCTTCTGATTGTCTCATTAATCTCATTAAACAAAAATAAATAAAATTGTGAATGTATTTCATTATAAATGTTTTCAAAATTAGTAAAACGATAATACATATATTTTGTCAGAACATTTTTTTAAATGTTGTATTTATTTTCTTTTTTATTTAAAGTGCAGGAAGGTTTTTAGCTTGAAGGACTTTTTTTGCATTTTAAATTTTATTTAAACAATCGTGTGCAGGGGTAAACGTACAGCTCCAAACATAGAGATGTTATTGAACACATTCAAATGAATTTTATGAAAAAAAAATTTTTATGAAATAAATAAGAATAATGAAACATTTGACCGGTATATAAATCATAGACGGATAGCAGTGTTTTAATAATAAACTCATTTATCTTGAAGGACTTTTATAAAGCATTTTAAAGCTGCACAGCTCCCATGATCCTTCGGTGCAGTCGCCTGGATTTCAAATCGCGAGAGCCAATCAGAGGCGGCGCACAGCGAGAACCAATCAGAGGCGGCGCTCCGTCAGGAGCCAATCAGAAGCGGCGGTAACGAATAAGGGCAGAATTTAAAAATGTTGTGTTGAAGCGCTGCTGTGAGACGCGGAGCAGCAGCGGGGAGCGGCGGCGGGTCTGTGGATGAATTTCAGCCGCATTTTAGCTCGATTATTTCGTGTATCCAGTAGAAGTGACGGAAAGCGGCTTGGTTAAGATGTTCCATACCGGTTTGTGTTAAAACGTTTTAAGAAGACGCGTTTTCGGGCGGAGTTTTTGTTCGAATTCATCGCCCGTTGGTTCTCAGTCGAAACGGAGCTGACCGCCGTGTCTTGGTCTCTGCCTGCCAGCGTTAACTAGCGGAAAACACCGTAACGTTATTCTATCGCGTTTACATTTTGTATAGCTTAGATTTGCGGATTTCCGACTCGATAACTGCGTCAAGATGAGCGCTGCAACGGCGAAGGCTCAGGTCGACCCGAAGTCAGCGCCCCTCAAAGAGATCCCCGACATCCTGGTGGATCCGCGGAGCATGAAGCGCTACATGAGGGGCCGCTTCCTCGGGAAGGGCGGCTTCGCCAAGTGCTACGAGATCACGGACATGGACACGAAAGAGGTTTTCGCCGGCAAAGTGGTGCCCAAGTCGCTGCTGATGAAGCCCCACCAGAAGGAGAAGATGAGCACGGAGATCGCCATCCACAAAAGCCTCGACAACCCGCACGTTGTGGGCTTTCACGGCTTCTTCGAGGACGACGACTTCGTATTCGTGGTGCTGGAGATCTGCCGGAGAAGGGTAGGAGGGCTCTGTTGAGCCTTAAGTTGGCTAAAGCTTTGTAATCTCTCATAACGCTAACTCAGCCACTGTGCGAGGCTTCTTGTTCGAATTTTCCCGTTCCACCTTAAATGGTGCAGCAGTTCTATTCAGTTATATTCAGCCTCAGTCGCCAGAGTGGAGCTGCTGCTGCACCATTTAAGGTGGAACGGCAAAATTCGAACAAGCCTCGTACCAACGGTCGAATTCCTCAGTCAGCGTTAGCCAGTTTAGCTAACGGCTTCTCCTGAAAGGTTTGGCGTTGTGTTTTATTCGCGTAGGTCGAATCATATCGCAGGTCTTTTGTAAAATTACTCAGTAAGTTAACTGTTAGAAGGTAAATGAGGAGTTTTTGGTGAGTTTAAAGAAACTGGTCATCGACCGCCTCCGCTCTCGCTTCTGTGAGCGGTGTGGATTTTAAATGTGAGGACGTGACGTCACACGTAATTTTAAAGATTTTTTTGCTTTGGAAACTTATTTTTTCTTTCTTTCCGTAAAATTAACTCCAACTTAAAGCCATTTCGAATTATTTCAGTCGACATCAGTGGTTAATTTATTCTGCGTTTTCTTTTCGGCTTCAGCTTAAAGGAGAGTTCCACCAACTTTTCAGAATTTCTGTTTGGTTCATTCTTTAAGACGTAAGTCATTCAGAGTGGTCTGATGTGAAGTGCTTTAGAAAAACCTACTGTAGAACAATGTCTAGGGTTAGTGGCCATACTTTCAGTGAGGGGAGTCTGAGGTATTACACACTTCAGACGTCTGGTTCCCATCACCACCACTGTGAACAGTTCTCTAAGTTTCTTTAGAATGGCACATTTCACATCAACACCTGAATGACTTTCTGAGGTGTTGGGGGTCCGTATGTGTCGCTAAACCTGATGTACTGCACTTTGTCCTCTTTCAGTCTCTTCTAGAGCTGCACAAGCGCAGAAAGGCCGTGACGGAGCCTGAAGCGAGGTACTTCATGCGCCAGACCATCCAGGGTGTCCACTACCTGCACAATAACAGGGTCATTCACCGTGACCTTAAACTCGGCAACCTGTTCCTTAATGATGACATGGAGGTGAAGATTGGTAAGCAGATGACTTTTAACAAGATTTTGACACAGAAAATTAAGTTCTATGTACATGTGCTGCACTTTGCTCTCTCTAAGCCACATTTTGTCCCCCATGTTTCTCGCAACCCCTCAGGTGACTTTGGCTTGGCTACTAAGATTGAGTTTGATGGTGAGAGGAAGAAGACCCTATGTGGAACGCCAAACTACATCGCCCCTGAGGTGCTGTGTAAAAAAGGGCACAGTTTTGAAGTGGATGTCTGGTCACTGGGTTGTATTTTGTAAGTCCACTTCAGAATTTCTACTTTTTCCGACCTGAATTTTCATTTAGACGTAAATGTATCCCATTTAAAATTAAATATCAAATGTAATTGGAACAGTAGATGCTAATACGATTCTGTATGACCCTCAGTCACTGCATTGTGTGGCCCTGCAGCTACCATTTACATATTGTCCTTTATTGATGTTAAAAACAATAATTTGGTAAATAAATAATTCTACATTTTCTACTTGTTCCCAAATTCAGTCAGTCAGCCAAGACATGATTGGTGTCAGTTTGCTTCTTTAGTTTTGCCCTGGAGCTACACAGCTAATCAGTAACAAAGATGTGTGCACCACCAATTGGTATAATGCGAATGGTGGTCCTAAATTGTGAACATATCTTGACCAAACTATGTTGCATACCTAAGTCGTCTTTGAAATTTGTCATACAGCACTCTGGATGTACTTCATCATGAATGGCTGATGTACATTTTAGACCAAATTCTTCTCAATTTTCATGAATAAAACATCCTAATTTTCTGTGTAGTATTCAACACTTCACATTTATGGTTCCCATCACCGAAACTCTACACAACTCTGTCCTCTGGAACTAAGCCTTTCACAATAAAACCACTCAATAGCTTTGTTTACATCTTAACATCTTAATTATGCAGAATGTTAAACTCCTTAGATTTGGATTTACTTTACTTCCATTTTTAGTTACCAGTATGTCATGTAGGGTCAGAATCCACAAATATTCGAAGGTATTTAAGAACTCTGTGGTTACCTCAGTACTAGATGGTGGTTTATAAGCTTCCGTTACATACTAATTCAGTCCCTTAGCCCCACTGGAAAAACCAGTAAGCAGTCTTTGAGCAAACACATCTTGGCTGATCAACTACTTATGGGATAATGTACAAGTGTGTTTAAGCCAAAAAGTAATATTTAAGTAATATTTTTATTTATTTTTTTTTCCTCAAAGTGCCATTTTTAAGGCTGCTCACAGTTGTCTTTGTCTATTAGGTACACGTTGCTGGTTGGTAAACCTCCATTTGAGACGTCTTGCCTTAAGGAGACCTACGTCCGCATCAAAAAAAACGAGTACACGATTCCCAGGGTAGGTAACGGTTCTAATAATTCAGAACAACAATGCTTAGCCAAAGCCTCTGCCTATACATCAGTAGGCTTGTTTAGCTACAAATGCAGTTCTACACTAGTTTAGTCAGTGATTAGTAACGGAGGTAGTTTATACATACTTCTCACATTTTTGCATCGTACAAATGAATTTTTAATTAGCACTTGACAACAGAAAATATTTGGGTTTGATCTTCTACATGAATTATTAATGCATAGCACTCAACTTGGTGTATAGTTCATACATGATGGGCCATAAGGAAAATTGTATTACTTCTCAAGTTAGATTTACAGCTTTTTTTTGGGTCCTTTTTGTTCTCAACTGTTAACATTTGCTTTTCTTTCTCTCTGTAGCACATTAATCCCGTGGCTGCTACACTGATTCGCCGCATGCTCCATGCAGACCCCACTCTCCGACCCTCTGTGGCTGACCTGCTTACGGATGAGTTTTTCACCTCAGGCTATGTCCCCCTCAGGCTCCCCACCTCTTGCCTTACTGTGCCTCCAAGGTTCTCCATCGCCCCCTCCAGCCTAGAGTCTGGGCTGCACCGCAGACCTCTCACTGCACTAAATAAAGGTATGTTGTGCATTACTCCATTCTGCTCTAGTAGAGGTTTCATGGTTTTATAGGCATTGGCAAGAATCCCATAGATGATATTACTTTTGAGTTGAACAGACAGGCTTTACATTTGCTCTTGTTTGAGTATTCGACATTGAGTTTACCTTTATTTCATATTTGAATAAGACAGAATTTGAATAGTAATCAGATTGATAAACTGTGCTTCACTGATTAAAGTTGGAGTATGTTTAAATTTGAGTTTTAGCTCATTGAAATTGATTTTCTCAAAACAGATAGTCCGATTGAGAAGACGGGGAAAGTGGAGCCACAACAAAAGGAGGAGCTTCAACAAAGGTCAGACTCCTGGTTTTTACTGTCCGAGTCCCTTTTGTCTCTCTTCACCCCGGCTGCTTGAAGGCTATACACAGTTTTATGATAGGATGAGTGTTATGACTTTAGTTTTCCTGTGGTTTTATAAGTCACAGTGTATGATGATCCAGTCATAGATTATGGCTAATGATGTTGAATTCCTACATGCAGGGATGGATCTGAACAGTCTGACTCCCACTTGAATGACATGTTGCAGCAGCTGAGCAGTGTTATTGCGGCCAGACCGTCAGAGAGAGATTTCGTAAGACAAGGTATGAGGGGATGAACAAAGCAGCAATGCTTTGTATCCCTAAATCAGTTGTCTGTTAGTATGTATCCACTGAAGCATGAGTTGGTCATCATTTCTTTTGCTTTTCTAACAGAGGAAGCTGAGGACCCAGCCTGTATCCCCATCTTCTGGATCAGTAAATGGGTCGACTACTCTGACAAATATGGCCTTGGTAAGAACTCATATGCCATTTTTCGCCTTCTGTGAAATAAGTAGCTTGAAAGTCATTGAACAAACTTAGCTGGCTTGCTTGAGTTGATTTCTAGCTAATCTGCCAACTACAAACTATCCAATCCAGCTTTCGACTAGCTGCGTACCATGATGCAGCTGTGTTAATGTGTAGTCAGGAAAATTAATGATGGTCATGCCTTAGTATTGCTAAAATTTAGACCTATTGAAGGACCAACCCTTCAGAGGTCAGTGCAGCCACAGCAGTGCCCTTGGTTGGTGATGCAAATTCACGTGTTGGCACAAAACTGACTTCCGCTGAAATGAATGTCCTTTTGCTTGTGAAATTGGTCACAAAGCTAAACTTGCTTTATTTTAACTGGCTCATTCTCTGTCCTTCTCTAGGGTATCAGTTGTGCGATAACAGCGTCGGGGTTCTGTTCAACGACTCCACTCGTCTGATCATGTATGAAGACGGAGACAGCCTGCAGTACATTGACCGCAATGCGGCAGAATCCTACCTCAGCGTGCGCTCCTACCCTGCTTCACTCTCCAAAAAGGTGTGCTTGCCAAATGACAAATCATAAAGAGTATGAATAAAGAATGTATTGGACAGTAACTGGCATGTTTCCCTTGTCCTGATGTTTATGGCTTTTTGCCCTTATCCCATAGATCACTCTGCTGAAGTATTTCAGAAACTACATGAGCGAGCATTTGTTGAAGGCGGGAGCAAACATAACCCCGCGCGATGGTGACGAGCTGACCCGTCTGCCCTACCTAAGGCACTGGTTCCGCACAAAGAGCGCCATCGTGCTCCATCTGAGCAATGGCACTGTACAGATCAACTTCTTCCAGGTTAGTGTTTTCGCCACACCTTTTGGTCCTGATAATTGTTCATGGTGTGTGATTGACTCCAAAGGATGTTAGCATGTCTAACCAGTTCTGCCTTGAATTTTAATTACCAAAGAGTACCCTCATGCCAGTCTCTACAGATTCTCAACCTCCCCACCCATTGCTTTGGAGTTGGAGAAAGTGTGGGCCTTGAGGACTTGTTTGAGAACCAGTCCCTAAAGTTCAATATGCTCAGAAAGGCATTATGTGAAATTGCAACAACATAAATATTGTCAAATTCAGTAGTACACTGTCATTTGTTTTGCAGAGACCTGGTGCAATTCATTAGCTAATTATCAAGCAATTTCAGTATGTTGAATCGAATCTGCTTGGGAAACTAGCTGCGTACCATGATGCGTCTCCTAAGTGGTAACATATGGTCAGGTCAGGAAAAATGACTGTCATGCCTTAATACAGCTAAAATTTGGACCATCACTGCTATGTGAAGGACCAGCCTTTCAGAGGTTAGCGCAGCTGCAGCAGTTGTGCTGTTGGTTGGTGATAATTCACATGTTGACACAAAACATTGGCAATTTCCACTAAAATGTCCCTTTGTGTCATGAAGCTAGTGTGGCTAGGCCTTAAAGCTCTTTAATAAAGGTAACTAATGGACATTCCTGCCTAAAAATAGTGCTGAGATTATGGATGCGCCAGTGTAGGAATTGAGAGCTGATGCTGATATCCAATTTTTTCACATACACATCTAATGATGCCATTACAAACATTTATAACTTGTAGAAAATGAGACCTAGATTCACTTGGATTAGATAAATGTAACGTGGGGTTACAACTGCAGTAAAATGAATAAAATGCAGATACTTGAACCTAAAGTCACCTAAATGTTCCGCTCTTCTGGACACTACACTGTAGTTAATCAAATCAGTTTGAAATATGGGCCAAATCTAAACATCTATAGCATTATAACTATAGCAATGCCCTATTTGGCAATTATATCTTGTAAACATGCTTGGCCATTGATTTTTCAATGTGAGTGTTCTGTAGAAGTTCACTGATTGCAACCAGTTTATGTACCGCACTAAATTGCTGCAAAACCTTTCTCTCAAGGCCTTTGGGCAGATTAGTTTTACATGAGGAGGTGGGGTAATGTAGTTTTATTTCTGTCTGACTGCACCATATGGGTCATTTTTACCATCTGTGCACTCACATGTAAAGAAATCACAGGACCTTCTATAAAATGAGCCATAGAAATAATCTCAGGCAACATTCTGTGGAAAAGTAAAACATGTAAAAGTTTACTTTTCTGCACTGATGTTGACTGTTGGCTGTAAATTCACACAGGACGTTTTTCTGTTTGTTTCTGGAGTGAAGGCACCGCATTAATCTGACTACATTACCCCACCACCCCATGTAAAACTAAGCCAGTCTGAATAGTGCTTTTGTCTGAAGTTTAGCTTGTTTTCCCATCTGCCCTGGTCACTTTCCTATCCACCAATATATTTTGTGTGTGTTCCAGGACCACACGAAGCTGATCCTGTGTCCCCTGATGGGTGCAGTGACGTACATCAACGAGAGGCGAGAGTTCTGCACCTACAAAATGAGCCTGATCGAGGAGTACGGCTGCTGCAAGGAGTTGGCTAGTCGCTTGCGCTACGCCCGCAGCATGGTGGAGAAGTTGATGGCTTGCAAAAACACAGTCCCAGCACCCACCACAGCTGCCACCTCCGCTCGCTAGGCTGTCACAACCGGAGCTCTCGGGGTAACCAACACGATCGCATGATGGCAGATAGATGGCTAATCAGACACGGCCATGGACTCATTTGTGTCAGAGGGCTGTTTAATGCTCAAGTGGCCAAACCCTGTAAGCGTCACGGGGTCTGCACACTCTCATCCTTCTGTCTCTCGTTTACTACTCGTTCTCCCTTTCTCTCACGGGTGGGAAAGCTTAATGTGACCATGCTCCTTGTCTGCTGCATCATGTATATTGCTTTTTTTTTCTATGTTTATTTTTTAACTGTCTTTTAGATGTCGCCTTGTCTATCCTCTGTATAAAAGCTTTAGAGAAATAACAGGTTAATAAGATTTTATTAAACTGATGGATGATCCAAATTAATAAAGGTCTTGTTGAAATGCAGTTCTTTTCACACCAGATTTAAAAATATTTATCTAAAAAAAAAAAATACAGTGACTGAAGGGGGGGGGGCCTTTTTAAAAACATGTTCTCTTTGCACATTTGTTACTTTTTGGTTGGTATTCACCAGATCACATCCTATGAGTGCAACAAGTGGTTATTTATAACTTGAAACATTCTTTCTGAATATTCTGTATGACACTAGTGGGCGAGGGTTCAAAACATAAGGGCACTGCAAAATGTGTACTTGTCACAGCATTTTGGGTGGTTCAGGCAATTGTACCTTCTAGAAGATTCTTTTATCAATCGTTCTGTGTGGATCTATAATTTAATTCCTTATGTAATTTGAGATAATAAAACCCAGAATGTGATGCATATGCTGATTTAGGATCGGCTTCTGCCTTTTTCTTTTACAAGGACAGTTGAGAGCTGATCACAAACTAGCATATTTTATCTCTGATACATACATGCTTCTGAATAATATCTATTCTATAAGGCCCTTGAGTTTTGCATAGAATTGATCAATATGAAGACTGTATGCAGTCTTGAGGCCCATAGTGCAATGTAAGATTATGTAATATACCTTCATAGAGTGTAAACTGTACTACAGCTATTCAATCTGCATTACCAAAACTGTGAGCAGTCTGAAAAGATGAAAACTGGTGGCTCCATAAGTTGTGTAAGTGTTTTAACACCATGTTATCTTATCAAAGCTGTAAATGCTCAATGGTACTGTTACAGTGTACAAAAGCCATGGATGTAACTTGAACTGAGCACCAAAGCGTTATACTTCATCGACCACTGGCAATTCTATACATGATCAGGTGTAACGCTACGTTTTCTTGCAATATGTCCTCCAACCCTCCAAAATACCTAAGAATGGGCCTCATTCACCAACCATTCTTAAAAAATTTCTTCTTAAAATCCATTTACAGGTTTTATGAAGATTCTGACATTGGTGATTTTGGGATTTGTTCTTGGGTAAGAACAGAATCTGCACACACTCGAGAGCATAAGGGGTGAACAGTTCTGCGGTTTGAGAACATGTCAGGAATCTGATGTAGACTTTCTCCTAAAACTTTTCACAAGAACACGTTTAAGAAAAACCCTAGGATAGTGAATGAGGCCCATTGTTCTTTAAAGTGAATCACAAATTTAAAAGTCTGATTAAAATTTTGTTCACTCTGAAATTTCTTCTGGATTTGAACAAACACAAAGGCCATATTAGTGTATTTGATATGTTGCCTGGAGTTGCTTCTGTGTATCTTTAGTTTTATGTTGATCTAAATGGGTGTTTTATTCTGTGGTCTGCTTAAATTACACAGGCAGTGTGAAGTGTCCAAACCAAAACTAGGCCTATTAACGAACAGGCTGTTAATTGTAGTCCCACTTGGGATTACTGGCATTACTGTTGGTGTTTAAGTGGAACAGATGGCCCACATTAAGATTTTCCTTTCAAATCTCCAATGACCTTTGTGGATAAGTCAGGCCCTCCTAATCTTCAGCTGGGCTAAAGTAGAGTGGACTCTCGTTGATTCTTCAGGAAAAATCCTGACACTCATCCTGTAACGCTTATCCATTGTTTGACTTCATCTTTCTTTCGCTAGTATAAAATGACACATTTGGATTTGTAGTATAAAAAAGTTAGGATTACCACCAAAGTGATAAAAGCCTCTGCCTTGTTTTCTCTTAATAATTCGGACAAAAATAATTTTGAAAATCAGACAGTCGTCCCATTAAATGCACTTAAAGGAATACAGCATTACATCAACCTAATATGTGCTGATTCTGTACCATACAGCCAACTACCATAGACCATCATTTTAGCGCTGCCTTTTCAGAAAAAAACACTGACTTATAGTAGAAGCCATAATCTGATTGGCTTCTATTGGCTTCTGAACAGAAAACGGATATATGAGAAACGACTATGAGATAATATCTGACCTGTATCCAAAGTAGACTGGAATTAACCAGAAAAAAAGTGGCAAACACTATGAGCTGTAAGATGCTTTACAGACTGGCTGGAATAAAACATCACTCAGGTTAAAGCGGTAAATACAGGGTGATTCAAAAAGATTCATCCAATTTCAAAGCGCCATATTATTACAACCGTGAGGCGCCGAGGAACCAATCACATACCAATTGAAAGAGGGGGTCATAGCGTTTCTTAACGCCACCGGAAGATGGCTCCCTTCAGTCTGCGAGGAGATGAGACCCCTGAACAGGAAGCGTTCTGCGTTCTCCACTTCAATCAGAGTGAATCCGTCACAACTGTTCAACGTGATTTTCGTCGGCAGTGAACCTCCAGCAGCTCAGAGCGTTCGCTGTTGGTTCCACATAACTGGATGATCTCCGAAATCGCAGTGAAAGGGCTGTGAGTGCAGCAACACCCGACATGCTCAATCAAGTATGGGATGAATTTGACTATGGTGTTGATGTTGTCTGTATAGCTGGAGGAGGTTCATACTGAGCTCTTGTTAAATGACATAATAAACTTTATGCTCAATTAAACCATTTACAGTTTACTGCATTGTTCTGTAATGAGTTACAAGTGAAATAAATCATTTTGAATCACCCTGTATTGAAAAAGCTGAGCTGAACCTGATATTGTAACAAATTTATGGCTCCCTACTGCAAAAGAGAACTAATTTTAGGTGTATTTGCCAACATTAAAGCATGTTTGATGCAGTTTGAGGCTTATTTGTGTACATTTCTTTTTGCTGTAAAAAAGCAAGAGAACACTCGAGGTTGTATGTTAGTGTGAAGAACATCACAGCTGTAATCATCTGCAACTACATCACAGTTGTGGTGTTATCTGTGTCAATACATTCCCTCTGGTTCTATTGCTTGAATTACAAATGTTTATTTAGTATTTAGCATCCACCCAATGGCTATGAATGTCAATTGATTGCCCATAGTAACTGAGAGTATGATACAAATGCAGCAGATAAAGACTAGGTTTAAAATGCTGGAATATCCTATGAAGATATAAGGTTATATTAAGAATACTACCCCTGACAGGCAAGTTTTTGGTGATGTCATCTCAGAGGCTAACATGAAATGATCATATGCGCTAAAACCAACGGTATGCCGACTATGCTCTTTTAAAATCAGAGCACACAGCTTTGGCTATTACCTAATTAAATATCAAGAGGGAGACCACCAGCTGCCATTGGGAGGGGCCAGAGGCACGATGACTTTACACTGCCATGGCAAAAACAGCACCCACTGCCCTCCAAATGCTCCATTTGAACAATAAAAACAGCTGTAAATTCTTTGAGCACACTTTAGAGCCCATTAATGATCCTGGTATTCCATGTTTAAAGTCCTATAAAAATGACCCAGGCCTTCATCCAGTGCACTCTTAGTTTAGCTAATCTGACCCGAGACCTGCTTCAGAACACTCGAAACGGAAGGCACAAATACAGTGGGGTCATAATCCTCACAGCTGAAAACCGTTTCGCAAGTTTATAATTTAAAAAAAAAGAAGAAGAAGAAAAAGTAGCCGCCAAAGTCCTCCGTCATTCTGTCGTCAAGAAATCTCAGTAGTTCCACAGGAGGGAAGAGGCTCAGCAGTACATTCATTTGATCTGAACCAGTGGCGTGATCATTTGAAGTGAAGAATCACTTAAAAGTGTCTATAAAATCCTGCATGTCCAGACTTTTCCCATCCTCTTCACTCGTATCAGTGTACTATAAATTCATTCTTTAGTAAAAGATCATATGCACGTCTGTGGACGTAGGAGGTAGTGCAGAGCGTTTTCGTATTTGGCTTAGTTTAATGGTGGTAGTAGGGGTGGAAGAGTCTCTCTGGGGCACAGATGCTCAGAGCAGAGTGTGTGTGCAGCAGTAACCGTGGGAAACGGGAGGTGAAGTACCCCACGAAGCCTTCTGGGACTTCACCAAGTGCTGTCTGAACCTCTGGTGGGAGCTCATGGTAATGATGTTTCTGAAATACAAACGTCAGCAAGAGAGGGTTTTAATTTGGCTCAAATGAACAAGTCACTACTTCAAACAGTCAAACCAAACATGAGTCAATTAAACTGCAAAAAAACATTTTATTACATAAAAACAAGGGATTTAATGAGTGCATGTATAAGCACTTACTTTATTTCTCATAGCTCTGAGCAGGTCTCTGACAGAATTTCCTTTATATGTGCGGAATTTCCTCAGATCTAGTGGTCAGGAATACAGCACACATTTCAAATGAGTTTCTAATGATGACGCTAAAGCTACTCTGTTTGTTAGTAGACATGTTCACAGAACATTGTTTATTACATTAAATTATCTTTGGTCTAGAGATTTGTCAGTCATAAAAAGCCTTTTGTTTTATTGCATTCACTCCCAAGCAAAGCACAACAAGAGTTTATGTGTGGCAGTTCATTTGAAGGCTATTATAAAGGTCCTGTTTTACTTGAAGGATTGTATGAAGAGCAGTAATTCCTTTTACCCCCTTTCAGGTACATATCCAAATTCAAGTATTTGTATTCAAAGTATTTGAATAAAGCAAGATTAAAGGGAAATCCCACCAATTTCCCAACATTTCTTCATCATTAAATAGCTAACATGTAAATAAAATTTATTTAGACTGGTCTAATGTGAAATGTGCCACTCTAGAGAAACCGAAGAGTCAGAATTATTCGCAGTGGTGGTGACAGGAAAAAGACGTCTAAAGCGTCTCTAAAAGCTCCTTTACATAACATTATTACATGAAATGGTAAGGAATATGCTGCCTGATGTCCGAGACATCGTTTTATGGCAGTTTTAGGATTAAAGTTTGGCCTAGATAGGAAATAAAAATCTTTGTGCTGTCAACATTGTGACCTCTGGTTTCCTATCACCACCACAAATCTGAGCCACTCTATAGAGTTTCTCTATAGTGAACCGTATCACATCAAATCACTGAATGGCTGTGTTTACATCTCTACAATTTAGTTATGCAGAAATTGTCAAACATTCCCCTTTAAGATACACTGTCTTGGCTTTACTGACAGCCAGTAAAGCCGCTTGCCATTGCATGGTGCAGCTCGACTCGGCTCTGCTCGCTTCTGGTACCAGCTACTTCGTTTTCCACTGCAGATGCAGCGCCCCCTCAATGTAGCTGGTCGTCATAGTGACGCCTCATGAAACTGCTGAGATGTGAACGAGGCAAATTTTGTTCAGAAGAGGCTGATGGCTGCAAAACAAAATACTGCTGAAAAAAAGGTGAGTCGGGGAAAAACTACATCAGAGTTCAGACGACGAGACGATTCTGGTTGCTCCAAAAATGGGGACGGAAGAGTGTACGCTAACCTGGTAGCTAATGTTAGCGTACGTATGTTGTAACAGGCAACAGATTTAGAGTAGGGTCAAGTCGTGCCAGTACCATGCAGTGGAGAAGCAGCTGAAGTGGAGCTTTTTTAGCATCTAGATATTAGATATGTAGCATTTGGGAGGGAATGTAACACTTACAATTGGCTTTTTGCTACAGTGTAGACACATGATGTTACCTTTAGGAGGTATAAGAATTTCAAAGCATTTTTGGTGAAAATCCACTTTAAAACAGGACATGATAGTTGCAGTACTACTAACCGGCCTGTAGGGGCGCTGATATGTGCATCCTCCAATTGGTTCTGACCACCGATCTACCCGCTGTCTCTAAGCGCACTACAATAGCACTGTCTGCTGGCTCCTTCTCTATACGATCACTGACATCCTGTAACATGAAAATATGAACAAATGTAAACACAAATATAAACACGTCATGTTCTGTTGGTTCATTCGTCATGGACAGCGATGATGGACAGCGGCTAGTCAGTAACAGGCTGGCTCGGGTCAACAAATACTCTTGTCTACAGATTTACTGTGGTGCTTTTATTATGAAAAATGAATTCCTGACAGATGCTGTAATAAATTGGGGACTGTATTTCAGTTTTAGTCAAACTGGTATAGATTCTGCTCAATGCATCAATTTATACAAACCTGAAAGAATTGCAACTGCTTCTCTGGGCTCCAGAAAAACGGATGTTTTAAAACAGAGGATGTGGAGGGGCGGGACTCCGGCTCAGCACTAATCATTTTTTCAATCAAATCTCTCCCAATCACATCCTCTAAAAAACACAGAAACACAAAAATGCACTCAATTCAAACAGGATTCAATAGAAGTTTACACTTCTCACATTTCTCCAGTACTTTAAACTGGCTGATAAACAGAAAAGGGGGAAAAAATCCAACCAAGATTCTTCTTGGAAAAGATCTGAATATTAAATGTACGTGCACACAAACAGACCGTGTATATCCTCCATAAAGTGCTCCAGGCTATAGGCTCCAGAGAGGATGTTTGCTTGACGCCGCAGCGTGTCCCCAAAGGGGTGCTGTCCTCTGGACACCACATAATAAAACACACAGCCAGCTGAGAACACATCCACTGCACTTGTCTAAAAGAAGAACAGTGAAAGAAAGACAGGAGGAAACAATGTGCTATTTGATTATCTAAAAACATGTTGGTCTTTAGCCTGTTTTTCAGCAAGACTGCTCAATATAACACTATAACAAATGCCTTTAAAGCAATCATTCAAATAAAAAATTGTGCTAGCCCGAGTCGATCAGCCAAGACATGTTTGGTATCTAAAGTTTGCTTCTGAAGTTTTGCACAGGAGCTAAAGTCTAATGAATGTTATAGTTACCAATTAGCACTGTCTACATTGCATGCCTAAATTATCACATTACATCGAGTTGTTGAGTTATCTCAAACAGGTTCTGATACTGCATGACACTGTTTTAAAAAAATATTTAAAAAAACTAAAAACAAAAGCAGCAGCCATCTTAAAATCTGAATTTTACCTGTGTTTGTCTATTTTTATGGATAACAGTTTATCATACAGCGGCCGAAACCAAAAACAAGTCTATTTCAGCTTTGAAGTCTATGACGATTTAGGCATAGAGTTTGCATAAAGATATAAGATAGAAGCTAAAAGAAGTTACATTAGCTTTGTAGCTCCAGTGCAAAACTAGTGAAGCAAATGTCAGACGCCAAAGATGCCTTGGCTACATTTCTACAATTTACATTTAGGGTGGATATTTGGCTTTAAAACAGATGAGATGTTTGTGCTTTGATAGGAACATACTGGGTTTCCTTTTGGGGCATTGACAAGCAACTCAGGAGCAATCCAGCCCTCAGTCCCCGGAATCCCCGAACGCAAGCTGAAACTATGGCGACCGTCTGGTAGCTTTTTGCACAAGCCGAAATCTGAGATCACTGCCCGCACTCGACCGAGCACTCCCGGAAGTGAGAGAAGAATATTCCGTGGCTTTAAATCTCTGTGAACTGAGAGAGAGAAGAGATAACGGTAGGGAATGAGAAACGGAAAACTGAATAAAAACGGTCTGTTATGGAGGTGAAAGCTTATAAATGCACACAAAGCACAGAACAGCAAAATCTATATAAAGCTATCATGAATACATAATCCTTTAACCCTACTGTATCACTGTTGCTATGGACACCTACTATGGTGATGGAGACTCACCAATATTAAGGGAGTGCAGGTGATTGAGGCCACACATAGTCTGTTCCAGCAAAGTCACTGGATCCAAGGTGGTATATGGGCAGGCTGGGTCCTCAACATACTACAAATACACACACATGGGATGATTTGCAATAAATTATTTTTTTTATTTAGATTTTATCCACAGCAAATATTGGCTAGCTGTTAGCAAATCACTGATTACTGCAGCAAATGACTTCCAACTCCCAGCGTTGCTATAGCACAAAATACAGACCATGCATGCCCCCTATGGGCATCACTGAGAATTGATCTCTGCTGTCTTTTCAAACAGCCTTGTTTTGAATTGTGTCCTCAGTAACTGTACTTAGCATACAAACCCATGATCATGGATCTGCAGAACTGCGATCTATTGTGAGAATCTGCTGCTGTCATCCAATCTGGTATTTCGCTAATATAATATTCACATCTACATTTGGTGCAGAGTATTTTCAATAGTCATAAAATAGTATTTATCCACAGTGTGAAACAGTTTTCTTTATAGAGTCCCTATACACTATTTTTGCATATGTGGCAGTTGTGAAACTTGTACTTGCATACTTATGCGGGTATGACTTACAGAAGCACATTTCAAGGCACCACAATGTTTAAGACATGGCAGTGAAATGTACAGTAAATCTGTTGTGATTGCTCAAAGTCTGCAACTCAGACATCACCAGGTGTTGAGTATCTTCTCTGGTGATGCTCTGGCAGGCTTGTACTGCAGCCATCTTCAGCTCCTGCTTGTTTCGGGGGCTAGTGCCCTTAGGTTTTTCTTCAGCATGATAGGCATGCTCAATGGGATTCAGATCTAGTGAATGACTTGGCCGGTTAAGAATTTTTCAGTTTTGAGCTTTGCTGCTTTGGCGGTATGTTTAGGATCACTGTCTTGCTGTAGGATGAAGCGCTGTCCAATAAGTCTGGAGGCCCCTTCCTGAACTGCAGCAATTTGGGCCCAGGGCATAACAGCCTCACCATGTTTTACAGACTAAGTGGTATGCTTTGGATCTTGGGCAGTTCCTTTTTTCGCCTCCACGCTTTGCTCTTGCCGTCACTCTGAGACAAGTTGATCTTGTATTGGTCTCATGATAAGTTAATCTTGTATTGGGCAAACTCTAACCTGGCCGTACTGTTTTTGTGCCTAATTATTATCTTGCAGTGTAGCCTTTGTATTCCTCCTTATTAACAAATCAACACCCACCTCCTAAAGAGTGTTTCTGATCCGTCAGACAGGTGTATGGGGATTTTCTTCATTATGGTGAGAATTCTTCTGTCCTCAGCTGTAGAGCTCTTCCTTGGCCTACCAGTCCCTTTGAGGCTAATAAGCTCACCAGGTCTCTCTTTTTTCGTAATAGTTTTTCAAATAGCTGATTTTGGTAAGCCTAAGGTTTGGCCAATGTCTCTTACAGCAAAAAACAGACTGTAAAGGTGACTAAAAGCCTAGAATCAAGACTAGATGCTGAAACCTCTGATACTTGCACTAATGAAGCAAATACTCACAAACACCTGAAAAACCCTAAGTCCCAAACATTAGTGAAAAGCCAGCAGCTGTATCTAAAAAATGCTGTATTTCTACATGGTAAAAGTTTAACCGCATGTGAACTGTTTGAGTACAAAACAGTGGAGTACAGAGCCAAATAAAATATGCCTTTGTCCCTAACATTAGTAGGAAAATATAATTGTAATGGCACGTTTATGTAAATGTTGTGTAACAGACTTTAAGTAAAGCATTACCAAATTTTCTAAGACGTTTTTCTGTGGTGCTGTAAGCTGTAAAAGTACAGATGAGAGAACTGTTGCTCATATAGTATTTTACAAAAATTAGACATTTTTTGAAAACATTTCATTTGTTTTTGTTTTTTTCTCAAAAGAGTGAAGGGCAGCAGTTCTCTCATTGTATGCTTTAGGCTTTGCCTTTGTGACTTATAATACAGTACATTAAACTGAACTTCAAATTAAATATACAATTCAATATACAGTACACACACACACACACACACACACATATATATATCGTTGCTGTCCAAAGAAAAACATGTATATTCAAAATAGTAACTTTACACTCTTACCTTTCAATGTAAGTTAATGTAAAGAGATTTTATTTATGATTGATTTTGGAGCATTTCTATTGGGCCATTCATTATGAAGTGTTCACACAACGTAAAGGACATCTGGTGTGTTGAAATTATGTAGAAAAATAAAAATCGACAAAAATGGAGATACATGGCTTTCTTTGGACAGCAACTACATATATATATATATATATATATATATATATATATATATATATATATATATATATATATATACACACACCATCTTACACTGTCTTATGCACTATAACATACTGAAAAATCTGATTACACAAGAAAACACACTCACACACCTGTTGGAGAGTGGCAGCGCAGAGTTCAATGGCAATGTACGTGAACTGTCGGTCGCGTTCAGTACAGAAGTAGCGGATGACGTTGGGGTGCTCGTCGGATTCCCGCAGCAGCTGCACTTCCCTCTCAGCAAACTCCACGCACTCTGGCAGGATCCGCTTCACTGCAACACGCCGCCCATCAAAGTGACCCCTTCACACACACACACACACACACACACACACACACACACACACACAGCAATACATTATTGACCAAAAGTCTAAATAATTAAGTTAAATAATATAAAATTTTAGGCAGATACACGTATAAACTGATCCATAATGATTAAGAGAGTTGCATAATATCAGACATTAAGTTGTGATCAAATGAATATCCAGAATACCTTGTATTTAAAAATTCAAATGCAAAAGCAAATTTCAAGAGAAATGACTTCAGATGAATTACTATAAATACCCAAATACAGTACATTATTTAATATCTTATTGTTGTTCTGAAAAAAATCTTGGAAATAATCAATGAATATAAGTGAGTCCAAACGTTAGTAAATTGGTAGTGTATAATGGGATGAAGCCTGCCAATCACAAATCAACAGCATAATAAACAACCAATCAGTTTGTAGTTGAAAATGTTTCAAGGAGTGAGTGATAGCATGGACATAGTCCTTAAATGGCCCTTAAAAATCCGTTAACCCTTCTATAACTTAAAGAATAACTCAGCCAGTTTGCACTGTACTCCATGCAGTTACTGAGTCTTAGGATGTCATTAGCCTGGGATTGTAGGATACAAATGACATCACAAGGGCATTCATTAATTATTCATTAGATTTTCTGAAATGTGCGACTGACACACTCACCGAAACACAAACGTTCCAGCTGTCCCATGTCCTAGCACTTCAGCAGGGCCGAAGGAGATTTTACCAACTTCTACCACATCAGGCTGAGCTGAATTTAACACAAAGAGAGAGGGAGAGTTACTAAAACTTGTGGAAGTGTTACATTTACACATTTACTACATTCATTTCTGATGTCATCACAACATTAATACACTACCATTTCTAGAATTACATGCTTAATAATATGTATTTGCACAGTTTTATCAGTTTAATTCATCTGCATCTTCACAAAACCTAGAAAACAACTGATGATACAGGTTATTCCATGTCAAAATAAACTGAAAATCGTATCATATGCAGTTTAGTTAAAACTGTTTGGTTAAAACTGTTCAGAGCTTTTAATGTGACGTTCTTTCAGGGTTTTTCAGTGTTTAAACAGTGGAAGTCCAAGACTTTCCATGACATTAAGTGAAATTTCCATGACAAACATTTAGCATAGTGCTGGCCGATATATCATCTATACCGGTATACCGTGATACTGTTTAAGTGATAATTTTAGCAACGTAGTTGATGCGGGATTTAAGAGAGGAATGTAACGAGATTCAGTTCATACCTTTGAGTACTCAGAGTACAACAAACACTATAACATCAAATCACTGAGTGTACCTCAGCAGTTAACTCGCCATTCCTTAATGTAGATGCAGCACGTGATGTTTGTTTAGCTGCGGCGGGGCAGACCGAGTGAAGGCTGAGTGCAGTTCTGCAGAAGAGTGTCGCGCAAGACTCCGCAAACGGTGTGAACTTCATTTAAACGCATTAGCCTTTATAGTAGTGTTTCTTTCACTGCACTCATACACGCGCCTGTAGAGGTGAACCTGCTCAGCAAATCTCCTTTCAAATTCAGTCATTTTGAATGAAGTGCCGTGTGCAGCGAGTGCCATGTTACAAAAACTTGGGGGTGCATGACCATGCGTCGCGAGAGCGTCATTCTTGGTGGGCAGACCCTCACACCATTTACAATGCGGCAGCATAAACCTAGTTTGACTCACAGTGAAGAAGCTAGTCACGCAGGTCTTGGTGTGAGAAGCAGCAGCGGTGTGTTTTTCCTCTTACATCTGGCTTGTTAATTTGTCTTCTGCAGTGTTTGAATGTCAAAACATCTTCCACACCACGCGCGTCCTAAATGTTACACCTTAGATTCGAGATTCATTTTAACATGTCAGTAAAGCTGGTCCACATGCAGATACATTAGTCTCGGTGTTTTTTGCGATCTAGACTCTTCAGTGCTTTAAATGTGATGAGATGATGAACCGCATAATGGTAAAGTCCAGGAAATTCCTTGATTTTTCCAGCACTTATTATTTTCCATGAGTTCTCCAGGCCTGGAAAAACAAATTTCTATATTCCACGACTTTTCCAAGATTTTCATGACCGTACGAACCCTGGTATTTTTTATAGTATCCTCTGATCTTCCTGCACAAGTATCAAGGTTAATTGACTATTGATAGTCAGAAAAAACAAACAAAATGGTCTGATTTTATCTGTTATAAACATACATTAAATATTGTACTATATGAATATTTTTACGCCAAATTGCTCAGAAATGCATGAATGATATAAGTTTACGTCTCTTGATACACAATCTTTCCTGTCCTCAGGTGTTTTGATTTGGAACAATGTATTTTCCTGCATGAAATTATCTAAGCTTGTGGATATGTCAAATTTCCTCACCCTCTGATTGGCTGGGTGTCCCTGGTGGGTTGGAGTCTTTATTGCTTGACAGAGGCTGACTGTGATTGGAAGAGACTGAGCCACTTGAGTGGTTGCTGCTGCTGAGAGTGGATGAGGGGGCTGTGTCCGTTGCTGTGGGAATGAGCTGACTGGTCTGACTTGTCTGATCAGTCATTGGTCTAGAATCCACTGGCTGGACAGATCTCCAGGGCTTTCTGACCTGCTGATGGAAAAGGCAGAAACTTGGTTTAGACATTCATACTGAAATAAAACCATAAACGTATTCAAGGTTCTCAAAGGTTAATAAAGCTGCGTCCATAGCTTAAAGCTTGTGTCCGAACCTGAGAGGACACAGCTATTCACCATTCACCCCGTTATTCTGAATTTGGTCAGGTTCACACAGCATTTCTCAAATATTTGTTGGCCTGACGATGGGTTCAAATTTCATGTTCAAATTTAGCTTGTCTCACACCTTTAAAGAATTTTGGCTCGCATGTATCCCAGCTTTAGTTTAAGTGGAATTTGCAGAGCTGATAATCACAATATTAATTTAGATTTTTTTTTCGAACACTGATCTGATGATGCCTGTTATTATCCTTACAAAGTAACGAAACAAGTGCTATCATTAGAAATTTAATTGGTTTCCAGTAGGTAGTCGACAGAATTTTGTCAAGCAACAGTCAAGTTTGAGTCAAACCTTGGTGCTGGCCATGTAGGTCAGTCTTGTATTATCAGGCTGTATTTGGGTTCTGATATATAAAATATGTATAAAATTCCAAGCCTAATTAAAGCTCTACCATAGCTTTGCACATAACTGGCATATCACCAGTGCTGTCTTTATCTACTAAGTGACATAATCAGTTGCTTAGGGCCCTACAGCCACCAGGGGGCCCTCTAACAACTTCTGTTATTACTGTACCATTATGGTGTCAATCATCTGCTTAATCATGCCTCTGGAACCAAAAAAAGGTAAAAATGAAAGTTTTTTTTTTGTGGTGTTAACATTATGCCATTCGTAGTTGGACAACAAGAAGTAGTGGGTTTGAGGTTTGTCTAACGAAGCATGAGGTTCACTCATTTTACAACAGGTGAGGGTGATATCTTTCTCTGTCAATCCAGGTTTAGATACTCAGGCTGTGATTAATCTTTGTGTGCAGGCACATGAAAAGCATGATGTTTGTGACAAACAGCCATTCGCGTGAAACATGAGTAGGAGTTGCCAAAGATAGAAAAAGAAAGCATTTACAACTGCAAGAAAATAACATACTGTGGTGTGATATAGACCCCTGGACATTATCTCTTATTTACACTGTAACTTATTAGATCAGGAAACAAAATCAAATTAAAAGCGATCCAAAATGAGCCGGTTATGAACATATGTAATTTGTGGTAGGCACTGTTAATACTTAGCCTTTCATTTTACAGCAGCAAAATCCTGCTTAGTGCCCCCAAAAGGCCAGAACTGGCCCTGCATATAACTATCATATAAGTATGATATCAGACAAAAAACAATACATTCAGGACAAAAATACACTTACTCGTGTGAAGGTGAGCAAGAAGGCCAGCCATGCCCCCAGCAGCAGCGTCACCACAACCAAAGTCACAGGGTCGGTGGTCAGGGAGTCAGGCAGCACTGGGGAGGAGCTCTCACGGTTTACTGAGGGCAACTATGAAGAACAGACCACAAAAATTGCTTTATGCTACTACTTAATACATGGTCAATATTAGGGCCTGATCAATATGACAGTTTTGTAGCCGATATCAATTTTAAGCATGTACAAATTCTTAGAACAATAATATTGACTGATATAATTTAATATTTATATTTTAGGATTTGATTGTATATGTTTACCTAAACAGTGCTTTAGTGACTATATGATATGATTAGCAGTTATTTTAACCATGATGGTGTTTTGTGTTCAACTAGTTCAGAGTGTATTTCCAACTCAAGTGTATAGTCACTCACATTGGTGTCCCAAATGGTGCAACTGTCAAAGGTTTTACCCCACTGTCAGGAGGAAAACTGATGATGCCACCAAGAAAAAAGTGCTCAATCTCAGCACATTCTTAGATCCACTGATCATCAATATCAGCTAAAATTATCAGCCAATCAATGTATCGCTGCTGTTGGAAGAAAACCCCGTATCTCCATTTTTGACATTTTTCAGTTTTTGACATAATTTGCAAAGGCCTGTTACTCTTCACATTGTGTGTAAATTTCATGAAGAATGGACCAAAAGAAATGACCCAAAATGACTTGGAAAAAAGTCGGGTTCCATTGACTTACATTAACAGTAAAGTGTTTTTTCCTTGTCCTGTAAAGTTACCGGTTTGGAGATATGAGATTTTCTTCCGACAACAGTGATATGAATCAGGCTCTAGTTAACACACATCCAAGGGTGCTGCACATACAGTGGCCCCAAGATTTATTTGGACATTGCATTACGTTTTTTTTGTCAAATCAAATTTTAAGAAGACTATTCCTAGAATGTCATTTTAGCAAAGTATTCTTTCAAAAGACTGCGGGTGTGTTTCAGATTATCATTTGAGCCGTTTCTTTGCCATGTATACTTCTGAGCTGAAGATTTCACTACTGAACTCAAGCTCACTGAAACCATTCCAAGAAAAAACACTCTCAGACTTTGAGGTTTCCACCTCTGTGCTTTACTTCTTCTGTCCTTGATAGAACAGTGCTACACCTCAGACCTGAGCCTGGCTAAATACTGCTGTGACTGTAGCGTTCTACTGCCCCGAATGCTTATAGCAGAGAATTTGTAGTGAGGAGAAATGTCACTCAGTAACGTCTCCTGCCTCACAACCCAGGAAGATAAGGGGATTAGAAGATGAATGCATGAATGAATAATGTCTTCCAGGTATGTCAAATGCTAGAGGGCGCTCCTGAGCCAGTTCTAAATGAATGGGTTAATATGGAGCATTTGATCATACAATCATAGACTGTCAGTGCTTAAACACACAGAACAGCATACATTTTAACACAGGTGTTACATTTCTGAGAGCTTTTAAACTCCAGTTATAGGAGTTTATAAGGGTGTTTCGTAAATTCATGAAGTCAGTGAGCACAAACTGCTTCACTCAGCTAACCAATCGGCACTCAATAGCAGTATTCCTAACCAATCAGCACTCAGTAGCAGTATTCCTAACCAATCAGCACTCAGTAGCAGTAATGCCAACCAATCAGCACTCAGTAGCAGTATTCCTAACCAATCAGCACTCAGTAGCAGTATTCCTAACCAATCAGCACTCAGTAGCAGTATTCCTAACCAATCAGCACTCAGTAGCAGTAATGCAAACCAATCTGCACTCAGTAGCAGTAATGCCAATCAATCAGCACTCAGTAGCAGTAATGCAAACCAATCAGCACTCAGTAGCAGTAATGCCAATCAATCAGCACTCAGTAGCAGTAATGCAAACCAATCAGCACTCAGTAGCAGTAATGCTAACCAATCTGCACTCAGTAGCAGTAATGCCAATCAATCAGCACTCAGTAGCAGTAATGCAAACCAATCAGCACTCAGTAGCAGTAATGCCAACCAATCAGCCCTCAGTAACAATATTCCTAACTAATCAGCACTCAGTAGCAGTAACGCTAACCAATCATCACTCAGTAGCAGTAACGCCAACCAATCGGCACTCAGTAGCAGTAATGCTAACCAATCAGGACTCAGTAGCAGTAATGCAAACCAATCAACCCTCTGTAACAGTATTCCTAACTAATCAGCACTCAGTAGCAGTAACGCTAACCAATCATCACTCAGTAGCAGTAACGCTAACCAATCATCACTCAGTAGCAGTAACGCTAACCAATGGGCCCTCTGTAACAGTAACGCTAACCAATCATCACTCAGTAGCAGTAACGCCAACCAATCGGCACTCAGTAGCAGTAACGCTAACCAATCAGGACTCAGTAGCAGTAATGCAAACCAATCAGCCCTCTGTAACAGTATTCCTAACTAATCAGCACTCAGTAGCAGTAACGCTAACCAATCATCACTCAGTAGCAGTGACGCTAACCAATTGGCACTCAGTAGCAGTAATGCAAACCCATCAGCACTCAGTAGCAGTAATGCAAACCAATCAGCACTCAGTAGCAGTAATGCTAACCCATCAGCACTCAGTAGCAGTAATGCTAACCAATCAGCACTCAGTAGCAGTAATGCTAGCGTCCTGCTTCCAAAAACCTGTTTGCTGTAAAACTTTTAGTTTTAGCTGTTTAGCTTCTTTTCCCTTGTTCGTTTAGAACTTGCTCGCAGGCGCCCTCTGGCAGTCATGTTTTTAACATAACGGGAGAAATAGGAAGTGGCCAGGCTCCTCTTAAACTGGCTCTGCTAGTCACACACGGTATTGGTCCACTGTTGTGCGAGTGTATGACTCACTGGGTGAGGTCCAGATCGAAATGAGGAAGCAGAACCACGAGGAGGGATGACATCACCAGAACGCTGTAGATTATCCGGAAATTCTCTCAGCATGGTGGTGTGGGCGAGAGGGGGAACTTCATGATGGCCTGAATACACAAAAGACATAAAAATACACTGCATGAATCCATGAATCAATGATGATTAAGTAGAATTGTTACACTGAGTCTTTTTTTAGTTTTCATGTTGGCTTAAAAAATATACATCTATTAGGTCTTTATGTGAATCAGTGAATGTGGAAAAAGCTACTGCATCTAGATCAGCGGTCTGCACACCATTTTCACGATCTCGTCTTCATCTGGCAGGCAAAGGGCTTTTTATTATTAGCTCATATTGTCTTCAATAGTCTTCAGTCTAACTTCACAGTTTGAATGTTTACAGTGGTCTCCCACGAGTGTTTGTCTATTGTTTTTATACATAATTGCTGATTAAAACGTTTTAATGAGCATTATATGGATCATTCTTCTGATCTGGTTCAAAACACATTTCTGTGTTACGAAAGTGGCAATTCTTAATGTTACACATTAATATTCAGACTCTGGGACACATTTACTGCTCTAAAATGCAGGGGCGTGGCTAAAATAAGGCTCCACCTATGGATTAAAACTCATGTTGCTGTAGTGTCATGAAAATGTGTTTTTTTTAACAACTAAAGTCATGATAAATCTAAATTATTCAGCTTCAAAAATGATATTTTAAGAAAAAAATATTGAAAAAAAACCCCAAAAAATATAAGTATTATTTTTACAAGTATAAACTTAGGAGTTAGATCAGAGGTCGCAACCCAAATGTTAAGAAGAGACATTTTGTCCTTTCAACAAAAATCAAACCACCTTGGGAGCCACAATGTTTTATGTCCTTTTTTCCATCTTGGCTGTAAATATGTCTCAGTATGTGCCGATGTACTAGTTTAATAATAATAGTATAAAACGGTTCAATCCCCTGTCTGGGTTAGCACCCTACACTATACCAATAAGAGTCCTTGGGCAAGACTCCTAACACTACCTTCGCCTACCTGTGTAAAATGTAAAAGGTCAAATTATAAGTCGCTCTGGATAAGAGCGTAAATGTAATGTAAATTGTAAATGCCATAAATGTAAATGTAAAATATTAAATTAACGACTAAATAAAGGCTAAAAATAACGCAGACTTACTTTGCTCTGCTACAACGTTGCCGTTTTTCTCGCATCTCCACCAGAAAACCTTTTACCACAAAAGTAGAATAGTTTCTTGTAATTGTCTCTCAACGTTCGGCTTTTCAGCTTCTCATTCGCCAGCTTTTTGTTCTAATTTTCCCATTCCACCTTAACTGCCTGAGGTACCAGAATGCAACTGCTTTACCATTTAAGACGGAACGGGACAATTTGAATAAGAACCTGGTGAATGAGAAACTGACTTCATCTTCACAACTTTTTAGTGTTTGACAGTTTCTTGTTGCAGATTAAACATATCAGGAAACCAGCTGGAGTGATTATAAACGCAAATGAGTTCATTTGTCTCCAAATTATCGATGTTCATCTTAATTGTTTCTCTGTGCCTTTTCGTCAGCTAATAGCTAGGTGAGATTTTTGTCTGCGTTGCAGTGGCGACCAGCAGTCTGTGCGCCAACCTTCGGTGAATTAGCAGTCATAGGCTACAATAACTCCAACGTTTAAGACCATTTATTGTTAAAACTGTGTTTGAACGATCTGCAGAGCTTTATTTTACTGCAAAGGAGGATTATTTTATTTTTACCTAAAATCTAATTCTGCTGTGGAGCAGTAAAAGAGCCGCATGAGGCTCCGGAGCCACATGTTGCCGACCCCTCGGTTAGGGTACGGGACAGACATCTCTCGATACAAAGTACACTGTAAATGATGGTTTTGTATACATTTAGCTTATTACTATCTCAACTAATGCTGTGGGTTTAAATCTATCACAACATAACCATTGCAAATATCTATGGTAAGGCTTCAGTTCTGAGGCTCCATACAAAAAGGGATGTGTTACTTTGTCATAGCAAATTCAATTAAGTGTCCGTGCTTTTACGTCTTATATGCATTGCATGTGTATGTGTTATGAGGGCTAGTGTGTAGAACAAACCTATCAGCAGCCACTGGTTCTGCAGAGGGTTGGTGCTTCCTGGCGGATACTTTACTTCAGTGCTTGGTGTGATTTCACACTCGCTCCGCCCATTCCCCACTGTTACATCAGCCGTGATTGGCCCCTCAATCCGTGCCACAGTGAGGCCATGAGGCTGCCATGGTGAAAGGAAAAGGTCAGTGAAGGGTCAACTTGGTTCACTAGTGGTAATGAATGACTGAGAGTGGAACTTACCACTACAGCAACTCCTTCATGCACAAGCGAAGTGGAAGCATAAAGATGTGAATCCATCTTCCCAACATACAGTGTAGGACTGAAAATAAATAAATAAATAAATAAATATTACCAAAAAAACCAAACCACATTCACTGCATCTCCATATGTGTATATACACTACTGTTCAAGAGTTTGTCATGTTAGTGATTATTTTCTTAATTTATTAATAAATAACTTTCTTTTTCTGAGAACAACAAGATGTTAGTAAGTGGTAATTAATATACTGTAATTATCTATTTGTACTGATGTATTGTCTATTTATCTGCCTTGGGAACTGACAGCCATTTCTAAAATATGAGATATTTTGAATATTAATATCAACATGCACAGCAGTGGATGTCTTACACAAGGTGTGTCTTGGTGCTGTGCTGCTCCTGGGTGAACTGGTAGGCCCATCTCATGGTGTGAGACTGAGTGTTCTGGGCAGTGAATGTAAGGTATCTCAGAGTTTCTGTGGCTACAGTCAAGTGCGGTGCTCGGCGCAGGCTGTCTTGGGTCCATAAGTAGAACCCAGCCACCGGAGAGTCAAACTTCTGCATCCACAGAACCTCACCAGAGTCCCGATCCACAGTCACCACCAGGCCATCCCCACTGGACGCAAAGTGGGACATCTCTGATACATACGCATACGCATATCAATTAAAAACATTCGGGGTATGACCACAAACACATACAAAAAAGTGACTCAAATATGACACATACTCACTCTCTTCCTAAATATATATATATATATATATACATATATATATATATATGCGCACCGATCAGGCATAACATCATGACCACCTCCTTGTTTCTACACTCTTTGTCCATTTTATCAGCTCCACTTACTATATAGGTGCACTTTGTAGTTCTACAGTTACAGACTGTAGTCCATCTGTTTCTCTGCATACTTTGTTAGCCCCCCTTTACCCTGTTCTTCAGTGGTCAGGACCCCCATGGACCCTCACAGAGCAGCACTGTCGTAACACTGACGTGGTGGTGGTGTGTTAGTGTGTGTTGTGCTGGTACAAGTGGATCAGACACAGCAGTGCTGCTGGCACTGTGTCCACTCACTGTCCACTCTATTAGACACTCCTACCTTGTCAGTCCACCTTGTAGATGTAAAGTCAGAGACGATAGCTCATCTGCTGCTGCACGGTTTCTGTTGGTCATCCTCTAGTCCTTCATCAGTGGTCACAGGACGCTGCCCACAGGACACTGTTGGCTGGATATTTTTGGTTGGTGGACTATTCTCAGTCCAGCAGTGACACTGAGGTGTTTAAAAACTCCAGCAGCACTGCTGTGTCTGATCCACTCAGACCAGCGCAAGACACACTAACTTCAGTCTGTAATTGTAGAACTACAAAGTGCACCTATATAGTAAGTGGAGCTGATAAAATGGAAAATGAGCGTAGAAACAAGGATATATATATATATATATATATATATATATATATATATATATATATATATATATATACACACAGATACATATATACACGTGCAAAAAATAGTATTATGTATTATGTTACTGAAAATAGAGATTCCAATTTTCTGATTCCAAACTTCTGAACTACAGTTTATTTAGTACTGAGAGTTGTGTGTTGTCTGAGGTTGGCATCATGCCCATAACTGGGTCCAAGCTAGATTTCTCTATGGGTAAAATAGGATTTTCGAAAATCACCACTATCACACCCTGACATGTCCTACATACACATGACAGTAAGTCTACTATTAAACTACTATTATATAATAACACCACCTGCTCTGACTGTATTGCTCCTAATGTACTCTACTAATGCCAAAGCAACTTGACTACCACACTTGACAAAGCTTGCTGATTTGTTTTGGGGTATTTTTCGTATCAAGTTTGTAACATTTTTTTTTCTTGACCACACAGCAGTGTTTTTGAAAATCCCATTCATTTTTGCCATAGAAAAGAACAGCTTAGACCCAGAGTTTCTAATATGGCAATGACACCAACTATAGAATGACAACATCACTTCAGTGGTCTAGGCCCTCTGTAAGAAAGGCTAGTAGTAGGAAGTTACAACACAGTGCAAAACTGGTGATTATTTTCCACAAGCTTAGAGTGAGGTAACAGTGTAAAAAGATGCATCTATGTTAAACTAGTTCTTCTCTCAAGTGCTTAGTCAACCATGTTAAAAAGGCAGGGCACAGTTTTCACACTTTCATAATTTTTGCTTATTTTAACTTCCCTTTGGGTCTGAAGTTGGAAAGCAATCAAAAACTCTAGTGATCAAACAATTTCCCCACATAGACATGCCATTAATGTAGCAACAATTACTATAAAATGATTCTATTCATGGCATGTGAATGATACAGGTCACAATGAAGAAGCTAGTGCCTTGCATGTGATATAACTCACATGTTGGTGTTTAATTTTTCATATTGTGACACTGAGCTATTATATGCTGAATGTGTGTGTCTATGTGGAACTTACTGTAGTCGTATTTCTGATCATCGTAGAGAGGAGCAGAGTAGTCGTTGTAGGTGGCGTTCCACCTTAGCTCCTGTGTTTTTGTGTCATACATGGTGATCATGTACTCTAGAGGCAAGCACATTAGAGGAAAGGGAAATGGTTACAGTGGACATTATGAGTATTTATCGAGAGAGCTGGACTGTAGACATTATGTATACAAATTTTAATATCTTGGTAACTGTCCAGTGTTTTTTGTGTGTGCATGTGCACAACATGGACTTTGATGTTTCTTCTACAGCTCTTTTTTTTTCATTAGCATGGTATGGTTAATATTCCCTTTCCCCTCATTATACAAAAACTCGACTGCTAAACAGCAGAGGGCGCCCGCGAGGGAGTCCTCAATGAATGGGAGTAAATGGGGCTCAACAGCTAAAAACGAAAAGTTAAAATAGTTTCTAATCATTTTCCCAGAACGTTTCTTTAATTTTAGAAGGTAGAAGGATGTATTTCACTAAAAAAAGCAAAGAAAACTTACCTATGTTTTTCCTTTTTTCTACAGCAAACGGGTTTTGTGCAGCAGAAGGCGGGCATTACTGCCAGTGAGTGCTGATTGGTTGGCGAGCGGAGCAGCTCATTGGCTGTTCGCGCTCACTGACGTCATGGACGTACATGAGGTGCCGTTTTAAACTCCTATAACTCGAGTCTAAAAGCTCTTAAAATGTAAAAGCAGTGTTAAAATGTTTAATGCTATTCATTGTTCAGGAAATAATTGCATTTGCTCAAATGCTCAATTTCAACCCATTCATTTCGGACTTGCTCGGGAGCGCCCTCTAGCGTCTGAGAAACCCAGAAGACACTGAAGAGTTCTCTGGCTCAATTCCTTAATTCCTATTGGTAATCTCCACAACACTTCGCTCCTTATTTGTGTAAAGTTAAACTCAGCTCAACTTTGCCGCGTTGCCGACTCCGCCCACTTTGTGTCTCTAACGTTCGTGCCGCCTCCTGTCGCCGGAAATCGCCAGCTCTCATTGAAAATGAATGACCTCCGGCCACTTTGTCGCATCGCTGCCGGTGTGAATGCAGGGTGACTCTTACTGCCAACTCTTAATGCTAGTTTACCAGCTAGTGGTGAATGATCTGGGCCTAATCTGGGTCTGGGAAAATTGGCCCTTGAGCACTGAGTCCCTGTGCACTCATTCTGCTGATTATTTGCCTTTATTTATCTAATTTAGTTTAAATACTACTTCAAATTACTGTATGTTTACTATGGAAACGAATGCAGAAATAGGTCTGTTGGGCAGAAATGGATGCTGTGCGTGTGCTAACCTGTGCGTCCAATGTAGAGGAGAGGAGCAGAAGGACAGATGGAGTCGGAGGAAGAAGTGCTTAAACTTGTCTGTTTTTCACCTGTCTGGGGATCCACCACAAACCATGTGTCTTGTTTTTTACCTGCGTCAAACAAGCAAACACAGTGAGTCAAGACTATGCAAGACTATCAAAAAAGCTTACAAGGTCACCAGGTTGTCTTTTTAAAGCTCATTTCTTGAGCGGCTCAGTTTAAGAAGAGCTGGCAAGCCTCAAGCATTCCTTCCTAAACATTTCTGACCTTTGTAAAGCTAGTTTAAACAGGAACTCTTGTTCTGAGCAGTTCAGTTAAACATGCCCAACAGGCACTGCCCTTACTCATGAACTCAAAGTAAACACTGACTCCCCTAATAAAAGGATATTAGTTTGCACAAAAGGTGGAACAGCATAATGATCTTCACAGCAATGATACTGATGATAATGATACATTTCTATAACAATTTGGCTGCTAGAATACTGTCTCATCCAAATACTGTATGCCGTTGCTGTTGTTCTGGTTGCTACCTCAGTAACTGCTATGCTCATAAATGCTAGACTATGTCATAGTATGTTACATCCTGCATTGCGCAATCTACATACTCTCAGTACTGTGTACTGTGTTCCTGTATTTATTGTAAGTCTTTTGCATTTATTGTGCTGTATTGTCTGCAGTGTATATTGTATTGTCTTGCACTTTCTTTCACTGTGCACTTGTATATAGCTGAAATTACAATAAAGCCTCTTGAACTCCTGAACTTGAAAGATTTTGGTGAATACATCAACACTGTGTCAAAGTTAGCTGATACAACTGCAATAGGTCAACAATGAGTTGCCAAAGAGTCTATATGACGTCACTGGTTATTCTTTTACAAAAATCACTTGTTTTTTTTCCTCAATGTACAATGGTCCATTACACATTATTCCATCCTGATGCTGCATGAATATTTTCTGCATACCATCTACTTTCATGTTTTTTGTAACAGAATAATGAGTAAATGCTAATGAGCTTTGTCCTGGCCTATCAATTATGCTTGGATAAGAACTTGCTGGTCAAACTCAGCCATTAAAAGGGCCACATTAAAAAAAAAATTAATTAACATTTTGCTAAAAAACTGACCATTGTTTATTCAAAATACACTTCAACAGTAAAATATAGGTGCTTGTAGTAGACCTTGAAATATTACATTAATACTTAAAATATTCAAAATCTAAATGTCCCCAGGAGCTCAGTCTTTTAAACCTAGATACCTGGCATCCTTTCTTTGCTTCAATTTCTGAGCTAACGTTGGTGTTTATATTGGCTGAACTGCAGTTGGTGTGTTTGGTGATATGACTGGTGTGGAACTGCGTAGAATAGTGCAGAACTGAGGTGTAACCGCTGTCCCATAGATTATTGTTGGGGTAGGAGAGTCGGAGCACATTACGTTGCAGTGCATGCTGGGGACTGTAGTGCAGCTCACTGTGAAACGAGCTAATATTAATAGAAAATTAAAATACTTTTGCGGGCCGGATAGGATTGTGTAAGACCGCGGACCTTGTGTTTGACACATGGGGTCTAGAGCAAATGACAAAAATCATGCAAAAACTAGAAGTCAGCAGGATGATTTACCAGTGTAAAGGATTCCATCTGAGCTTCTGCATGGAGATGAATGGACCAGCTCGGGAATAGTGAAGGGCAGTTTCTGCACAGAGAAGAAACATCTCTTTGTTTACAAAAGCACATCTTTAAAATTCACAGAAACCGACGGAGGTGGATCAATACACTCACCATAAGACCTTCTTTGTTTTTGCCTCCAAGCACATACAGGCTGCCATCATTAGGGTCAGGGAGGAAACCTGGTCTACAGAAGAAAAGTCGTGGCATTCAGATAAACAGACTCATACATACAAAGACAAAAAACAAACAGATTAAAAGAAACAGCGACACATGCTTACTCTGGCAAATAAACTGGAACTTGGATGATGGGATCTGGGAGAGAAGTGAAATGACAAGATTATTTGGACATACTTAAAATCCATACTGAATGAAATTAATGAAAAAGAATGAATGAATACTTATACATTCCCTAGTAACTCCTTGAACCCCAGGCTTATTCTTCATTTATTAAACTGAAGGCTTGTTATTCAGTAACTATGCCATATTTATAACTACTCTGGGACTTACATGTAAGTAAGAATGAGAAATGACAAGGAGGTGTGGACCCACAACCATAGCGTTAGCCTTCAAGAGGTAAAAATCTACACAACATTCAAAAGGGGGAGAAACAGAGAGATAAGAGAATTTGCAGCAGCATAAATGTATGCAGGTACCTTCCTTCAGTGTCCACTTGATATCCCCTGTTTTTTTGCTCACAGCATGTAAACTACCATCCAGCGTAGAGACAAAAAGCAGAGATTCAGGGAGAGTAACTGAGCTGCTTCCTGCACACTGAAAGGAAGAGAGAAGAGTGATTTTTAGAGTTTAAAGACTGTTTACCTGAAACAGAAAAAAAAAAACATAATAAAAGACATTAATATCCAAAATATTGTCTTTTGTGCACAGTTTAGACTAATACAGCGTTTGCTTACAGTAGGGTGCAATTTAAATTTTTATTTTATGTTTAGTTGTACCGAGCTGTCCAAAACTGAAAGACCCAATTTCTAGTCAAAGCAGACAGTAAGTACAATTTGTTTATTTTTTCTGCATCAGGAAAAATCAGACATATAAATATACATGAAAAATACACAGAAGCCTCAACAACTAAATATAATATCATTTTTTTCAGTATTGAGATCATCTGCTGTTTACCTTTATTACAGCTCATATTCTTTTTTTATCTGGAGGGATATTTTTCTACACCTCCAAAGTTCAGTCTGAGAAGTTGGTTGCATTTTCTACTTCACACAATCCAAGTAATAAACACATTCAGTGGTGTTGAGGTCTGGACTCTGGGGTGGTCAGTCCATTGTTCAGCTTCTTTGTTTGATGTGTCCGTCTCCTTTTCTCAGTGAGGCTTCTTGACAGCTACACATCCTTTCAGACCCACAGCGCTGAGTCGTCTTCTCACAGTGGAAGGATGGACAGAAACACCAGTGGATGCTTTCAGATCTGAAGCAGCTTGATTTTCTCCTCTCTCTCAAAGATGAAAGCTTTAAGTGCTGTTTATCTGATGGGGGCAGTTTTGGTGTCTACCAGGTCTTGTGTGGTTGTTAGGAGTCCCGTTTTCTGTATCTTTTAATAATTTAAATTTTAATTTTAAGAAAACTGGTTTTGGAAACTCCTGTTTTTCACTTATTCTCCTTTGTAACTACTCTGGAACTAAAATGTACGTTATATAGTTCTGAAAGCATATATGTGTGTGTATGTATACATAAGCATGTATATCCCACATGCTTATACATGGAGGTTACCTTGCATCTAATCTCCTCATAAATGTTTCCTTCAGCCACTTTAGATTAACATGAGAAAGAAATCTGCAAGTCAGCTAAAGGGAGTTTGGATAGCTGCTTGTGTGAATGTTGGTGTCTCTTTGAAGGGGAACATAATGTCAGTGATGTTTTTGGCAAAAGCGTTTGGAGTCACACATTGGTGTGAGTTAGGAAATGGCAGTGCTTAAAAGTAAACAGTGGATGATTTAAATACTGATAGATTTGATACTATACTTACTGTTGGAAGCTTCTGTGTAATTTTCCATTAAATAAATGTTTCGTTAATGTGTATTTAATGGCTTTTTTGACTGGAAATTACATCAATAAAGGCTGGTCTCTGATTTTTGCGGAATACTTAGTTTTCAAAATCACATTTCACATTTGTTGTTGACGCAGTCAACAGTTAACAATGTTAATTGAGAGGTCGCTGTATTATTCTTTGTCCACATTGCACTGCCCATATAATCTGTTCACTAGTCACGACTTTCTGAAGACACATTCACATAATGCAAACTATTTGGTTAACTGGAAAAGGGTGTTATTAGGCATAGAACTTAGTATAACGTCACAGTGTGCATCACATGCTTCAGTTGTTTGCGCTTCCAACTCAACACCTTCCCTCAGCCTTGAGCCACAGAACAATCCTTAGAACTTATGGGGAAAGAAAGGAAATCAAACCATTTAGTGGTGTTCATTCAAAAGTCATTTTGTAAGAAAAATGAATAAAGTAACACACCAGAAAGAGAACATTATCTAGTAGCACTGTTAAAGATCACACTGTTTAAAAATAATTGACACCTGATATGCTGTCTGAAACATCCACTGTGTTCCCAAGGTGTGTGTGTGTGTGTAGACTGCAATACGCTAGCATTAACCAGGATATCCTGCTCAACAGCCGTTGAGCAAAGCACACATGCACTACACTTGAAAGGCTGAGAACAGTGTGTGTGAAGGATATAGCCATCCACTTTAACTGAACATGAGCACAATTCACTAAACAGTGTCGGCGGGACGGGCCACACCTTTATTTGCATCGCATAGACTGGTGGTACAATGGCTTTTCAAGCTCCTAATTAACGAAACACAAAACTTCATTTTTCCTCCGTAATATGAAACACTCAATTTTTCAATTCTTGTTAAAAGTAGTGAACACCTAAATATCTCTCCTTCTCTGCCTCCGTCCAACTAAACGCACATTAAAGTGTGTATTGGTGTATGGCATGAATCACTCACACCACTGGATGACTTGAAAAGATAAAGCAATTTAAGGGAATTTTTAAAAATGTTGGCATAATTCAGTCATTGAGATGGAAAGAAGGTCATTCAGAGTGGCTGGATGTGAAATGGTTCATTGTGAAACTTTCCACTTTGTTTTCTTCACAGTAGCGGTGAGACGAACCAGGGGAATGCAAACATATCCATTTTATTCACCAGTGAATCTATGCTTGTCTTCTGAGTTTTCATATGGAATGTTTGTTATTGTAAAGTAATGATCAATCTGAAGTTTGTACTACAATTTTAAAGTCTAAGTTTTAAGTATTATAATTTTTCATGGGTTCTATTTTGCCTTACAGGGCCCTGAATGTTCCTCTCTGCTATGAATGCATTTTAAAATAGGTTTTAAGCCAAAATCTTCTCAAAACTGTCACAATAATCAGGCACAAACAATCAAAAAAATACATTTTGCTAGTTATTAGTCAAGAATACCACTTGTTAGAGAGGGTACTGATCTGATACCAGGTATCGATATCAGGTCAATATCGGCATAAATGCTGCACTGTATATCAGATGAAAAAAAACAATGAATCCAATCCCATACTGTAACAAATCTGTCCTGAAATAGCACAAACTGAGGCAATGTGAACTGTGTATTTCTTCCTGTAGAGTGGTGTTTGAGTAGTTTGGGTATGATGGCCTAAGATGTTCATCTTAAATGAGAATTCCACCAATTTCTAAGAACGTCTGCATACTTTAATAGGATGTAAACAAAGTCATTCCAAGTGGTTTGACTCGAGTTCTTGAGAAACCTGCAGGCTTACAATTGTTCACAGTGGTGGCGATGAGAACCAGACCTCTTAAGTGTTTAATGCCTCCGAAAGCTCCCTTACATGAAGTTATTACATGAAATGGTTATGAATAAGCTGTCTGATGTCTGAGACTTTGTTTTATGTTTTTTTTTATGACAGAAAATATTTTTTGGAAAAAATGGACTTTTATTTTGGGCGAAGAAATAAATATAAGGTGCTGTAAGGCAAAAGAGTCCTTGTGTATAGTACTTGTGTATAGTAAACAAAGTGGCTGTATTTGTGTTGTAGACATTGTGACTCCTGGTTCCTATCAGCACCACTGTAAAGAAATCTGAGTCTCTATGTTTCTCTTGAATGTTGCATTTCACATCAAACCACTCAGAATGACGTATTCAAGGTTTCAATAATAACAGCATTGTGCCTTCCCTCCTAATTATTATGGAAGCTCATTCCCGCCACTTAAAATACAAAAATTCCAGGACCTAATTATTATTTTTCCGTTTTTAAGTCAATTACTGAGTCATTATTTTGAGGTACTATCTGATTATTTTGAGAAACATTCTCATTACTTTGAAATGCTTTATGCATTTAAAATTAAAATGTAAATATATATATGTTTAAATATCAATAACAAGAAAGCAATAAGAAAGTCTTCTCAAAATAACAAGAACGTTCCTCAAAATAATGATCTCAGAATAATGACAGCATCTCAAAATAATGACTTAGTATCTCAGAATAATGACTTAGTATCTTAATAAGAATACCTCAAAATAATGCGATAGTGCCTCAAAATAATGATAGTATCTCAAAATAAATACATAGTTTCTCAAATTAATTAGATAATATCTGAAAGAAATGAGATAGTATCACAAATCAATGACTTAATATCTCGGAATAATGACTTAGTATCTTAATAAGAATACCTCAAAATAATGAGATAGTGTCTCAAACTAATGATAGTATCTCAAAATAACGACATAGTTTCTCAAATTAATTAGATAATATCCAAAAGAAATGAGATAGTATCACAAATTAATGACTTATCTCAGAATAATGACTTAGCATCTTAACATAATGAGATAATATCTCAAAATAATGAGACAGTATTTCAGCCTCTTAGTATTCTGAAATAATGGCACTGCAATTCACTAAAGAATGAAACAATAATGATATATATATATATATGTTAAATGGCGGGAATGGGCTTCCATAGCTTACTGATACAGAGCACTGCTCATTGTTAATTCAGCCGGCTAAAATGAGATAATAGTGCTCTTACAATGGAAAATGATGTCCCACAATGATTCACAACACCCATTCAAAACAGCGCAGCGCGAGCTCGTCAGCACAAAGCGGGGCGCGCGCTCTCCAACGCTCCAACGGCTTTAACGGTAACGGTAACTTTAACTTCGCCTCGCGGAGGAAAGTTTCCCCTCACGCGGCTCTGTGTGTCTGACACAACAAAAACACGAGCCCACGGTTAAATATATCTCGATATCTGAGGTGCTTTCCCACATAAAGTCGCTCCGGTTTTAGTTTCATTACTTTCACACAGGGGGTCACACGGTCATGGCTGCGCCCCCCAGCTTGTCCTCCCCAACCCCAAGACCAAAAATAGACCCTCCACACCGCCAAGCTGAAGTCGGCTGACTATTCGCCAGCTCCTTGTTCGAATTTCCCTGTTCCACCTTAAATGTCATAACGCGACGGCTCCACCATTTAAGGTGGAACGGGGAAATTCGAACAAGAAGCGGGCGAAAGAGAAGCCTCGCCTCCGCGGCGCTGCTCCCCCGCCGACGCTTCTCCGTCTGGAGTGAAAATAAAGAGTTTATTTCTTATTTTTCTCCTTTTACCTGTGAAGCCGCGACACACACGAGCAGGAACAGACACCACAAGCGCCGCCGCTCCATCCTCTCCGGTCCGCGGAGCTCTCAAAGTGACACCGAGCAGCGGTCAGGCGGGCCCGTCAGTGACATTTCCCAGCGCCAGGCTCGCCGAGCTGCTTCACAGCCGCTGTCAGGAAACTCGGCGCTGCGCTCGCCGCGTCCATGTTTTTTTCACAACAACAACCGCTCCACATTTCCGTGTAGCTGACGGACGGACGGACTGGGACAACGTGGGCGATTTGAGTGGCAGCGCCTTCAGCCAATCGGCGCCGCCGGGGTGGGAGGGGCTTGGAACGAGCTAGATGTCACTTTGGAACATGTGGAACAATAACAATTGCGCTGAGGTCGAGTCTGTGGCGCTGATCTGAGGCCGAGTCTGTGGCGCTGATCTGAGGCCGAGTCTGTGGCGCTGATCAGAGGCCGAGTCTGCGGCGCTGATCTGAGGCCGAGTCTGCGGCGCTGATCTGAGGTCGAGTCTGTGGCGATGATCAGAGGCCGAGTCTGCGGCGCTGATCAGAGGCCGAGTCTGCGGCGCTGATCTGAGGTCGAGTCTGTGGCGATGATCAGAGGCCGAGTCTGCGGCGCTGATCAGAGGCCGAGTCTGCGGCGCTGATCTGAGGCCGAGTCTGTGGCGCTGATCAGAGGCCGAGTCTGCGGCGCTGATCTGAGGCCGAGTCTGTGGCGCTGATCTGAGGTCGAGTCTGTGGCGATGATCAGAGGCCGAGTCTGCGGCGCTGATCAGAGGCCGAGTCTGCGGCGCTGATCTGAGGCCGAGTCTGCGGCGCTGATCAGAGACCGAGTCTGCGGCGCTGATCTGAGGTCGAGTCTGCGGCGCTGATCAGAGGCCGAGTCTGTGCGGAGTCCATCAGTGGATGATGAGCCTAACCTGGGTGAGGAGAGCTGTTCTTAGAACGGATACAAAGCTGTGGCGTGTGACGTCACCGTCAACATTAACTGGGAGCTGCATTTTTCTCTTTTGTTAGGGAAAGTACATTTAAGTTGTACATGACTTGACTTCTAAACACACACACACACACACACATATATATTTATATATATATATATATATATATATATATATATATATATACATAAGATGTGATGAAGTGGCATAATAATACAGAATAATACAAAACATTAATGTAAGTTGGTATGGATAGTGGCATATGTTTTTAAGCATAAAGCATTTTTAAGATATCATTCACTTAGATAAGAGTGACAGTGTGCATTCCTGGTTCCTGAACTGCACAGTTTGTTGTCCATGTTCCAGCACACTTGATTCGTTCACGAAGGGTTTGATAAACTCATGTGCTGAACGTTTCAAAGCAGGGAGAACACTACACTGTGTAGCACTGAGGCCCCCAAGGCAATCGTTTTTTCAGTCCTGGTAGGTTTTAACATACTTTATAACAGCTTAAGGTCAGGTTTTTAAAGTGGAATTCCAGTTTCCAAAAATCTTCATACTGCAGTCACTGAGAAGGAAACAAAGTCATTCAAAATGGTTTTATGTGAAATGTTATGTTGTGGAGAATTGTAATGAGTCAGAATTGTTCACAGTGGTGGTGATATAGAGTTTAATGTCTATATAAGTTACCTCACAGAAAGTTATTACAAAAAATCGTTGCAGTCAGATGCTGTTTTATTACGAAAAAAACTTTCCACTATTTTAACATCATCACATTACATATAAAATTCTGAAGCTACTGTGATACTGCATTTGTATTGTAGACTCCTGGTTCCTATCACCACCACTGTAAAGAAATCCGAGTTGGCAAGTTTCTCTAAAATAAACAATGAAACAATTCACATCAGACTACCTGAATGACTGAATAATGCAGCCATTTTGAAAAATTGGTGGAATCTCCCTTCAATGGGCTGAATAGACAGCACATTTGAATGTTTGCTGGGAGTGCATGCTCATTTTAAAATAGTTAACATGCAAGGTGGTTGTTTCTTTTAAAACAGTGGCAAACCCATGAATGTCAGAACTCGGTCAAAAACAAGCGGAAAAATGAGATCCTAGTATTATGTTAGCACCAAGCTAACGACGATTCACATGAATGTTTTTGGAGGTTCTGGACTAAACGTGGACAACTGAAGCATGTACAACACATTCCATGTTTTATTTGAAGCTTATAACACACATATGAACATATATTTTACCTCAAGGCAGTTTTACAGTGCCTCCTGCAGTACAGAGCCCTGACGCAGAGCTAATGCTGTTTTCCAATGCTAACATCTGACTGAAAAGCACTGATTAGGCTACTAGCCTACTGCTAATCACAGCCAGTAAGCTATCCAGGACCTCCAGTAGGTGTAGAGTGAAGTGAAATTGAAATAGACCTCTGAAGTACTGTAGTTAGCGTCTGACGGATGTTAGGAACTTCGTCAGACTTCAGCCTTCTTCAGCCAGGATGAGTTTTATATGAGGAGGTGGGGTAATTTGATTTTTACTGGCGTTTCTCAGTGATTTTAGTCCCATCCAAATGCGGCATGTCAGTAATGATTCCAGCGCCTGTTACCTTCTGTAAAACAAGCAGCAGAAGTAACCTCAGGTCATACTGATCCTGTCTGAATTGACAAGTCAGTAAAAATGCTGTCAAAAAATGCTGCTCTTGAACACGAAGCTAACTTCAGCCTCGCTGTTCTCTGTGGCTGAAATCAGGCTGATATGTAACGCTACTATCCTGTCTTACGTGTACAACTCAGAACATGTAAAAATGACACGAAAAAGCTTGTTTTTATGCAGTGAAGTTGATTGCGCTGAATTCCCAAGCTAATGTGATGCTAATGACACACTGCATTCACTTAAGACAGCGAACTAAAGGTAGGGTAAGCAAAATAATGGCTAAATTAAATGTTTTAGCATGATTTCTACTCTTTTCTGGACTAAAGGTGGCCCATAAATTGAGTAGCCACTGCCAACTCTGTCATTTAGACAAGGTTTCTTATCCCATGCAAAGCACTGCAAACTTTACGCCCCCCCATGGAAAACTAATCCCTTCCGAATAGGAATTTTGTCTGTGAGAGAAATTCATGCCATTTCAAAAATCACCTCCGTCGCAGCTTGTGGTAAATAAAAATAATTCAAGCTCGATACTAATTCAAGCTCGATATTTTCACTGTTACTTGGAATGAATGTTGTTTAGCAGTCAAAATATGAATAATGGTACACTCATGCTACAAGGATGCTAACACCCCTGCGCACTGAAATGGTGTCGCCTGAAAATAAGTCTACTATTAGATTTCAACACTGCTATATCAACAAGATCGACTCAAATTGTAGCCCACGACTGCAAAAGCAACTTAACCACAGTTAATTCGACAAAGCCTGCTAGCTTGTGTGGGGCATTTTGGTGAAATTAGTCTTATGATGTCAATTCAGTGCTCAGCAGTGCTAGCTTGCATGTAGCCATTTTGGCTTCTGAAAGGCACAGAATACAATTTTAATCCAATACACTTTTGTCAAATTCAGTGAATATCTCCTCACAGTGCACTAGATGTCTGTTCTGTGTGCCGGAAAAAAAAATGCAGTGTTTGTACACAAACCAGGCTGAGACAAACAGCACTAGTCCACCCAATCGGTTCGTGATCGCGCACAGAACAGGGGGAAGTGAAGAGGCCATGTGCTGAACTCCAAGCAGTGTTAAGAAGGAGAGATGGCTGAGAAACAGCCAAAGAGAAGAAGATCTGAAGAACCAAGATTGAGAAAGAAGTTCATAGATCAGGCAAGGGCGTTTCAGTGATGGAGAGACCTCCGAAAATTGCGAGACTGAAGTTGGCTTCCTGTTTGCATTGTCCCGTTTCACCCTAACCCCTTAAAATCCCAGGCTTATTAGACTCTAAGGCTTATTATTCAGAGCTACACTCTTAAAAAGATGGTTGTTTAAAGGTTCTTTAGTAAAGAAAGTGGTTCTATGTAGAACCATGAACTCTCTAAAAACCATTTGCGTGATTAAAGGGTTCTTTGCAGTGTAAAGGAGTTCTTCAGATTGATGGTGAACCTGTTGTATATGGTTCTACATAGCACCAAAAAGGGTTCTTCTATTGTTACGATATCAAGCTTGTAACAATAGGAGAACCCTTTTTGGTGCCACTTAGAGCCCATCTCAAGAAGGTTCTATGAGGAATCATCTACAGCACATTCTCCATCAACCTGAAGAACCCTTTCACACTGCAAGCAACCCTTTAATCATGCAAAGGATTCGTTGAGAGTTCAAGGTTCTATATAGAGTCATTTTCATTATTAAAGATGCTTTGAAGAACCAGCTTTTTTAAAGAGTGTATTCTTAGGTTATAGATGTGTGTAGGTAAACTTTGGGACACGCCTTCGTAGACCGCGTCCTTCGTAGGATCCTGACCCTGAATTGGGACACACTGACTGGTCTTCATTTTAGTAACAATAAAGAACAAACAAAAATACCCGAGGGCTGAAATATTATTCACAAATGATCCAAAAGTTTTCTCCTATAATTACAGCGTCAAGCTTGTCACAATAGAGGAACCGTTTTCAAAAAAATTCTATATAGAACCATAAACAACACATTCTCCATCAGTCTGATGAAACATTTCACCATGCAAAGGACCATTTAACCATGAAATGGTTTCTTTTCAGAACACATGGCTCTACACAGAACCATTGCCTTTACTAAAGAACCAATGAAGAACCATCTTTCTAAAGTGTGTACAGGATCATGTCGGGGTGGCTGTCCCCTGACTGAAGCTCAGTAGAAGCTGGGTGATGCAGCAGGACAATGACCCTAAACACTGAAATAAATCTACCACAGAATTGCTTCAAAAAAATAAAATCTACCTTTTTGAGTGGCCCAGTCAGAGCCCACACCTTAACCCACTAGATATACTGTGGAATGACCTCAAGAGAGACATTCACACCAGACATCCACAGAATATGGCTGAGCTAAAGCAGCTCCGTATGGAAGAATGGTCCAATATTCCTCTTGAATGTTATGCAGGTCTGATTCGCAGCTAACGAAAGTGCTTGAAGTCATTGCTGCCAAAGGATGTTCGACAAAGTATTAAATCCAAGGGTTCACTTATTTTTTCACCAGTGCTGTGAATGTTTAACTGTTGTGTATAATAAAGACATTGTAGTTGTTTGCTTGCTATTGGCTTTAGCACATTTTGTTTGTCTATATTGTGTTACTTAGATGAAGAAAAGTTCACATTTTATGACCAAACAATGCAGAAAACTAGAAAATTCCAAAGGATTCACACGTGTTTACGGTTTTTGCATATGAGACATGACTCATCTTTAGTCTGAACGCTCCATACGAGCATTGCTTATCTTCAGAAGATAAAGAATTCTGTGATTTTGAGGCCTTATCAAGCATCTCGGGGGCTACGAACACACAGGCTTCAGATCAAGAAATCATATAATATACTGTTCTAATATGGTAATGACAATATTGTCATGTGGGCTACTTCGAAAAGTACAGCACAAGATGAATTCTTCAGTCACTGTATCTATTTTTGTTTGTGCTCTCACTCATTTTAAGCATCTTGCAAACAGTTTTTTGGTTTGGATGAGCTTTTCAATTAATCTAGAAAATGCATTTTTGGCCTTTTCTAAAGCTTAAGCAACTGTTTTTGTCTCCAGTCCAAGAGGTAAGAGAATGTACACAAGATAAATCTGAGCAGGATGAACTGAATAATGTAGCAGTAATGGTGGAAGCTTCATTTTGCTGTGATAAGCTTATGTAAATCACTGGGGCAATCCATCAATCAGGCTTTTTCAAATTTGAAAAATGATAAAACAATGAAAATGTAGGAGGCTGCATATTTTTTCACTGCATATGAAATCAAGAAGAAAATCAAATGGAAAAAATAAGACTTTCCAAAACTGGAGTTCAAAAACTGATATAGAGAAAATGGGCCTCCTAACAGCCACCAGCGCTAGTAGCCTGTTAATGAAGTAATGTTCTTTTTATTTGAGGGTTTTCCCACTTGGTAGGGGAAGATTTCAACCACTAACCCTTGTAACTTAGTTTCAAGGGGCAAGGAGGCACTCGAAAACAAGCATTAGGGGTAAAAAGAGGAAATGGGACTGGGCTTAAGACTGAACTTTGGAGGTGTGGAAAAATATCCCTGCAGATTTCTTTGAAGAACTGAAAGTGAGTCTCCGGAAAAGAATAGAAGCTGTAATAAACGTAAAGAGTGGACACTATAAACATTGAAAAAAAAAAACATATTTAGATGATTTCTGTGTGATTTTCACAGAAAATGCTTTTTTTCTTGATGCTGAAAAATAAATAACCATAAAGAAAATAATAAAAATGAAAAATGAATAAATAATGAAAGCTGATCTTTGACTTTTGAACAATAGTTTAATCAAAATGAAGACGATTTAGAGGCGGGAATTCCATTCTGATGGAAGATTATGAGAAAACACAAATTTAAATCAGAATTTCCCAACCTGGGTCCTGAACCTGCTTTGGCAAACTTCAATATAGCAGGTGTCTTACTTCAATATAAGGGCTGTTCATGAGCTGATTAGTTGGATCAGATGTGTTGGGATCATTTTTAAAGTGGAATTCCACCAATGCTTCAAAATGTATGCATAATTAAAGGGTTGAGACGTAACCAAAGTCATTCAGAGTGGTTTGGTGTGAAATGTTCTGTTCTAGAGAAACTTACTGGGTCAGAATTGTTTGCAGTGGTGGTGACATCCAAACTGTTTAATGCCTCTAAATTCTATGCCAAGGGAAGTTTTTACATTAAATGTCTGTTTCCTGAGACACAGTTTTAGCATAGTTTTTAGAGGGTTTTGGCATAAAATGTATTTTTTACGGTGTATTCAGAGTGGAGGGACACAGGCAGAGTGTTGTAAGGCAACGTAGTCCCCAAAGAAAACACAATTTTTCAGATGTACCACAATTTTACCATGATTATCCATATAAACTCAGAGGACACATGTAGGTTCACCGGTTGTTTTGGATAGTACATAAAATGGCTGTGGTGTTCATCACGACCCCTGGTTCCCATCACCACCACCACCGTCATGAATTCCGATTTGGTAAATTTCTAAAGCGTTTCACATCAAACCACTCTGAATGACTTTATGTACATCTCTATCATTCAAGTATACAGAAATTAAAAAAGAAAATCTATGGAATTCCTGTCAGGTTGACTGTAAACAGCACTTCTCATGCTGCCTCCTAATCTTTTGCTCCTTGGATGCCTCCTTGTGACTAAATTGGGCATTACCTTGAGTGGCAGACCACCACTACCAGCCTATACACACCCATCAGCCATAGCATTAAAACCACCACCACGTCAGTGTCACTGCAGTGCTGAGAATGACCCACCACCCAAATAGTACCTGCTCTGTGGTGGTCCTGTGGGGGTCCTGACTATTGAATAAAAGGGTGAAAGGGGGCAAAAAAGTATTCAGAGAAACAGATGGACTACAGTCTGCAATTGTAGAACTACAAAGTGCTCCTATATAGTAAGTGGAGCTGATAAAATAGATTAACCTGTGGAAACAGTAGTTGAAAATACTCTTTTAGCATGTTTTTTGGTATAAATTACATCAGTGTAATATAACAGTCTTGGCATGATAATATTAGCTACAAGTCATCAATAAATTTTATCTCCCTTATCCAGTGATGGACAGTAATGAAGTAATTCGTTACTGTATTTAAGTAGTTTTTCGGGTATCAGTACTTTACTGAAGTATTTCCATTTTTGGTGACTTTTACTTTCAGTCCACATTTCAAGGTCAAATATCTCACTTTTTACTCCACTACTGATTTGACTATTTCATTTTATAGTAAATTCATTTTGGCTAGTTTATGTTTATGAACAGAGACCTACAGATGCAATACAGTAAAGGAAAACTCATTTGTGAATCTGTGTTTAAAGTTTTTATTAAATTTAAAGTAATTTTTATTTAAATTAAGTTGCAAATAAATCTTAAACCACAAATTTGCTTGTTTGCAAAAAAGTTATTTCATAACCACGTGGTTTTACCTAATGGAAACTGTTTGCCTTCAGTGTTTGTGTTGATGATAATTTTAATTAATAATACTATAATAATACTAATTAATGACATTCTATTAAAAGACTGGTTTACCAAGAGTGACACTGGAGTATTTTCACCTAAAATGAGTCAATGAAGCAGGACATTAGAGCCATAATTAATCGTTTAGTACTTTTACTTTGATACTTAAGTACATTTGAAGGCAAATACTTTAGTACTTTTACTCAAGTGGAGGTCTAAAGGGAGACTTCTACTTTTACTGGAGTAATATTTTACCTTGGTTATCTCTACTTTAACTCAAGTACATGGTTTGTGTACTTCGTCCACCACTGCCCTTAACGCGGTCCGTTTAAAAGGACCATTTTCAACTCTTCGTATTGGAACAACGCCACTAAACGTCCACTATATCTGTCCTTCCGTCAAAGTGCCCCACATAGGTCGCATGAGCGTCGTTTAGAACATAGCTAGAGCGAGTCGATTGATGGAAGTCAAAATCGACCAATCAGAAGAGAGAACCTGAAGCCAACTACCCAATCAAGGCGCTCCAACCGGCGGGAGAAAGTTAACAGAATGACCCGGATGTGTACACAACGAACAAAACTTTAGCGCGAAAACCGGAGCCGGGACAAATGACACGATATATAGAGACACTGTGGATTACTTTTATATAAACACACATTTTGAACCGCCGCAGAAGGACAACCACCGCCAAAATGGACGAATATGATGAAATGTACGGAATCGAGGACGATTTTGAGCAGCAGTTCGCGGACGAGCTGGAGGTGATGGCTGAAATGGACTGTAAGTCCGCTCGGTAGTCCTCCCTGTAGTCCGCTCTGTAGTCCGCCTTGTAGTCCGCCCGCTAGTCCGATGGGGCTGGAGTCGGCTTCTTGTTCGAATTTGCCCGTTCCACCTTAAATGGAGCAGCGATTACATTCTGGCGCCTGAGGCGAATAAAAAGCTGACTTTAGCTTCTTTGTAGTTTCCTGACGGCCGAGAAAGCCACGGCAGTGCAATATAAACACATCAAAACATTTTATTCTGTATGTTAAACGAGTCTCAGTGACCTCAGTATGTGAGGGACAGCGAGCTGTTCTGTTGAGCTCTGTGGGAGTAGAGGTTATGTTAAAGGGAAACTCCACCAAATTTTTAAAATTTCTTTAGAATCCAGTGGTTGAGACGTAAACATAGTCATTCGGAGGGGTTTGATGTGAAGTGCGCTGTTCTAGAGAAACCTAGCTAACTACCTGCTCAGATACAGTACAAAGCTCCTATCCCATCCCATCATTGAGGAGCAGGTGACTCTCTGGAGTGATGGAGCTCCATCCATTACCTTTGGGATGAGTTGGATTGATCCAGAACTGACCATCCAACATCAGTACCTGACCTCACTAATGCAAGCTGTGCTGTATTCTTCTCTGTTTCCTGTAAGCAGTTGAGCCGCCTTACCATGGAAAGGTGTCAGAGTTCCGCAACAAGAAGTCTGCGCCACAGACGTTTGAAGACGCTCTTACATCCGGGGACTTGCCGTTAAGGAACCCAGCTGCAGACACATCGGCCTTAGACACAGCAGCAGCACCGCCATGTGATGGAGAGGAGTCACTGAGTGAGTTGACTGAGATGTATACTGAGTTTCCAGCGTATTATGTATTCACTTGATAACGTAGAGGTGGCCAGTATGACAGTATTGAATGACCAAAATTGTCCTGATTAGTTGGATTTATTGTAGCGCAGAATGTAAAATGCTGAACGTAAAATCTTTGCATTCATAGTGTTTGGTAGTAATTAATTTGGTGAACCATGATGTTCAACACACACAGTAACGTTATTGTGGACACTTTGAATTATCATCCACTCAGTTTAGTTGAACAAGTTGCAGTTTTACCAGAGATGCAGTTCAGCTCTGCTTTCAGAAGCTCTCACTGTGCTGTCAACAGCCACAGCACAGCAGAAGGAGGAGCAGACAGAGGACCTTTTCCACCGTTGTTGGCCTGATGCAGCATGTAATGGAAACTAGAAGGAATTAGCATTATTGTCATGGATGTTTTTGATCAACAGAAGCTACTGATAAAGTAAAAGTTTCCACATTTATTACTGATGGATGACGTGGCGTGTATGTGATGATTTTATGATACAGTGCGGTATATACCAGTTTTATGTTGGAGCAGTATGGGTACTAGTAGTTCCTTCCTTGCTGTATTTTATGTTGGAGCTGCTTGGTAAAGATCTTGGTAAAGACCTCAGCGCTGTATGGCAGGGTTCCCAATTCCAGCCCTAACTGCAAATAGCCCTGAATGATAGTTATACACACTGTCCTTATGTGGGCAGTTAGTCTTTTTTTTTTTTCCCCCAATTCTCTCCCCAATTTAGTTGTATCTAGTTCCACCCACTAGTTAGGACTCCCCCAATCACACAATACCACCAGAGTTAGGAGGGCGAAGGCCAACACAAGCTTCCTCCAAGACGTCAGAAATTCAGAACATGTGACGCTAAAAAAAATGTAATTTTTAAGAAATGCAATATTTTGATAAAAGGTTAGGTAATTACTGTGATTTATTTTTTAACAATAATTCTAAAACCTCAGGAAAAAAGTAATGTACACATGCATATCATGTCTCTTAAAAATGTATTCATGTATTATTGCCCACTCCTACCTACATTCGTTGGCCATTTTCTCAGCTGTCAGTTGTACTCTGTAGGTCTACAATGCCAGATTCTAGAGGTCTAGAGATCCTTTAGCCTTCAGAGCTCTAGATGTTCTACACCAAGACTGGCTGGCACGCTGCTTATATTGACAGAAAGATATGGGTGTAAGTATGTCTAAAACATTTGTCTCTCTTCAGCCCCGAAAGCAAAGAGGCGCAAGCAGGACGTTGCTAAAAAGCTCCAGTTTGATGCCACGCAGGATGATGGCATCACTCCTCCTTCCTCCCCTGAGGTGTATGAGAAGTCAGACAGGAGCAGGTAAAAATCTGTTCATGTACAGCCTCACAGTGCATAGTGTATAGAAATGTCAACACTGTTCACTGTTAATCACTGATGTGTGTATTAGTGATTAATGAAACACAGTGATGGGATCAGATGTAATATGAGTGTATTTTGTTACAGTGCGGTGTTTCTGTATCCTTGGCTGCTTTGCTTGATCAATTCTAAATACTTTAACAGAAACAAGTCTACTGTTTATCTACTAACTATTCTACCTGTTTACATCAGTAACATCATGCAGTCATACTGTTAAACAGGTTACTACTTAATCCAAGTCACTTTATTCCACAATTGCAATGTCTGTGTAACTATTTGATGTTATAACTTTCTGTGAGGGATCTTCTGGAGGCACTAAACTCTTTAGATGTCTGGTTCCTGTCACCACCACTGTGAACAGTTCTAGAGTTTCTCCAGAGCGGAGAATTTTACATCAAACCACTCTGAATGACTTTGTTTATAACTTAACCATTTAATTAGCAAAATTTTTGAAAAATGAGTGGAATTCCTCTTTAATATAGTTTTTCCAATAACTACAGCGCTCCATTCCTCTCTGTAAGAAAATATTACAGCTCTGTTTGAGCGATATGTATTTTTCAGAGCCACCAAATGATGCTTTGGGAATGTTTTGAGAGTTTATAGGCCTAATTGTGGTTGGCGTAGTGTAGTGGGTAACACCTTCTACGCTGTAGACTGGGGTTCAGTCCTCCGCCTGGGTAAGCGCCCTACACTATACCAATAAGAGTCCTTGGGCGTCTGCCCAATGCCATAAATGTACATGTAAATTTGGCAGCTGCACTAAAAACCTGCATTTTATAGTTTGGCCACACGGTGGTGTTGAACAGTTTCCTTACAGTAAAGCATACTTGAAACCTTACAAAACAATCTCAGTTTCAGTTAATCTCATCATTGCTTCGTCACTGTTTTTGTTCAGTCTCTCACATTAGTGCTTGGTGCAATAATAATAAAATAAAAGTAAATAAAATAAAAATAATATTAATCACCTTCCCAGCATATCATCCAGACAAACCACAAAGCTAGCCCAGAGACCCTCCCTGCTACCGCATTTCATTCAGAATTAAGTCACGATGCAGACTTTTTTATGGATTCTTCCATTGATGTGAACATCATTTCATAGCAAAATGAAGCATTTTAAAATCTGTTATTCTGCCTTTGTTGTGAAAAATTCCCTCTGAAGTTGTGGTATAGAAGGAAAACGCACTGACCTTTTAAAGACATTGGTTTCCTGTCTGATCTCTTCGCAGGCCTGCGTTTGCGCTGTCTCTCTCTCCTGATAGGCCACAGGTTGCAATGACGGCCAGCATGTTGGACATCAGTGGCCTGGCAGCGCTACAGGAATCGCCTAAGAGGGTGACCACGACAGCTCGTCATGCACAGAAACGTCCCCCGGCAATGGGGGATTACATCACTGTCACAGACTCGATGGGCAACAGAGTTTATCTTAGCAAGAAAGAGGAGGAGGATGACAAGGTGCTTATTTCCACTGGAATAAATTAACATTGATATATGTAACCCTACAATTAACAACAAACATAGACCCAAAAATGAATGTTTTATTGCTTTTAGTTTTTCAAAAATGCATGTGTCAGTTAGCATGTTTGTAACTTGGCGTAACGTAGCATGCTGGCAGTTTGCACATACTATTTTAACAAACCTTAATGATAAAAAGAAAGCCTCTAACTAGGGCTGAATAATTTGGGGAAAATATCTAATTGCGATTTTCGGACATATTGAAATTGTATTTTAAATGCATTATTTTCTGAAAAATTAAGCTGCACGCCTTTTTTTTCAACAAGAAGACCAGCATAAACTTTTGGATTCATAATTTGAATGCTGAATGTAATGTGCCAGACTGCTGACTCTTACGGTTGAATTTCATCAATTAAAACTTCTTAAGACATTGTTAAATAAGGCAGAACTTAATTGCAGCTCTTGTGGTTTAAAAATAACATTTTTTCAAATTGCGATTTCAATAAAAAAAAAATCGTTATTCAGCTCTACCGCTAACTGCATACGCTAGTGTTGCAAAGTTTGGAGTCAGTATTTTTCAATGAAATGAAACTTTGACATGTCAAATGACATTTTGTTGATTTTCTAAGTGAAAAAGTTAAAACATCCTCTACAGAGAACACAGTCCTGCTCATCTGAGTGTATAATTACTGTTTATTTGTTAATTGTTATTTGTCTTGTGTCAAAAACACATAAAATATGGTTGTTCCAAAGTCATGGCACATTTTATATTTTCACTTTTATTTCTTTCTCAAAATGTTAAACTCTAATTTTATATAGAGTTATATAGATATATGTGTGTGTGTGTGTGTGTGTGTGTGTATAATTTAAAAATGCCTGTTGCCCTTTACATTGGTTGTAAATTTCATGATGAATGGACTAGAACAAACGACCCAAAATTACTTCTGGTTCCATTGACTTACATGTAATTACATTACATTACTTTTTAAGGAAGGTTTTTTTTCCTTCTCCTGTGAAGTTATAATTTTGGCGATACGAGGTTTTCTTCCGAAAACAGCGATATGTAATGCACATTTTTTTCTTTGCATAAACATATACACTAATACGTGATATATATGTTTTATATTTTTAAGGTACCAGATCCACGTTTTTTTCGGAATTCCCAGAGTGCACTGGGACTCCTGGCTGTACCCATAGAGGTCCTCAAAGAGCAAGTGGCTGAAAAGGTAAGACAGACACACATGTATACACCAGTACTTCTACCCAGACAGTGTGTATTCTAACGGCTGTGCTTTGTCTGCAGCGTCACCGGCAGTTGGTGGAGGAATCCCAAAGGCTAACGGAACTTTTGAACAGGTAAGTGTAGCTCAAGTAAACACATCTTTTCTTGGTTAGAAATCATCTCAGAATGTGTTGGGATTACTCTTGGATCAGCGCAGTCACTGCTCCTTTTGGAATCCTCCCGCAGTCTGTTAGGCGTGACTTCGTAGCATGAGGTAGAAACCTTCTGCCCCTCCTTCCCAGTGGATTACAGAAATCTTCACTTTGCTAAACTGCTGAAAAATAGGAGCTTGGGTTGCAAACCTTAAGGTATTTTCTTGATTGATTGTCATTAACGTTGACAGACAGCTATCGATTAATCAGTGGCAAATGTTAAACAAGCGAGGCCAATCCATGATTTTCCTGAAAACTCAATGGGGGTTCCGTTTGCCGGTTTTCTGTTTTCAGTCCCGCTAGAATTCCTGTAGCAATAAAATTGTTGGAGAGCGTCCTCCTGTATATTTAGCTCTAAAATAAAAAGGAAGGGATCATATTGTATATTGACAGTATATGTAGTTGCGGGTTTTATGCTCCAGTGTGTCAGTTTTTTGTCTCTCCACTGTTTTTAGTGGTATAGATCCAGAGCTTCTAGCAGAAGAGGATACAGAAGATCCTGGAGAGAATGATGATGGTGCTGTGGACGAAGGCTCCTCCTCTCGTTTATGGGTGGATCGCTTTGCACCGCAGCATTATATGGAGCTACTGAGCGATGATGTGAGTGTTAAAACTTACATTTAGTCAAATTAAATTGAGGGCAATACAGCAGCAGAAATCAGATAAGCAGGTCTCTTTTAGATACTCATACAGCTCAACATGTTTTGAGGCCAGTGTGTGATGATTAAGGCATGCATTTGCACAATGCTAAGCTTGTCGGCTGCCACGGGTGGATGATCAAGTTTGGTCCTAATTGGAATTAGACGATTTTCCTTCCTAACAAGAGATCAGCATTTGGGCGATTTGGACAGTAGATATACAGGAATGTTGCAGCTTGGTACTGCTTTGCTTTCTTCTATTCTGTATTTGTTTTAAAATGGTTGAATAGGTATGTGCGCTTAAATTTTTGCTCAGCAGTTGCTGTCAGCTGAAATGTGTCAAGTTCAAACACCTCTGTTGATGCGCAAATGTGTTTAAAGCTGTGTGTCTTTGTGTCTCCACAGTTCACCAATCGTTGCCTGTTGAAATGGCTGAAGCTTTGGGACACAGTTGTTTTCGGCAGGGAGAGGAAGCAACGACCGGCTGCTCCAGAGGTCAGGTCGAATATTCCCAACGCACAAAACCAAAATCAAGCTCAGCGCTTCAAAACTAAAAGCCAGATCACTGAAGAGATACTGGAGGCAGAGCTAGACCAGTACAAAAGGCCCAAATATAAGGTAAGAAACACAAAAAGCCAATTGATTTTTTATTTATTTATTTATTTATTTATTTATTTTGTGCTTTTTTTTTTTAGTTACTTTTTTGGCATTAACTTAGTTTTTCTGTGGCTTTGCTGAGCTGTTCTTCTCTCTGTTTAGGTAGCACTCTTGTCTGGCCCTCCTGGTTTGGGAAAGACCACGTTAGCGCACATCATTGCCAGACATGCAGGATACAATGTTGTTGAAATCAATGCTAGGTAACAGATACACACACACATGCATCAAACTACACCACTGAACTCCTTTCTCACTGTGTCCAACAGGCTCCCATATACTAATGTTTACATGTGAATCCCACACCTTGAGGCAGTCTAGTGCTGTTTATTGAAATAAAATGATTTTATTCAGGTATGATGTGGGTCTTTTACTATTAAAAAATATGTGCAACCAATAAATCATGATTTGCTATGTTGGTTTTAGAGATGAGTCGGAAAGTTAGAATTTTCATACAGCTGTAAAAGTTAAAAAAAAAAATTAATAGTGAAAAGGGTTTTAGCTTCCTCTCTTTAGCTGTTCTCTAATGTAATATTATATTAATTATATTAATATTAGTTAATATCACATTTAAGAACCATGAGAGGTCTAAACTCTATACACCACAGGAGGGCAGTAAAGAACTCATGTCATACATTCTAGTCCGAATTTTGTTATCTGTTGAGTCCAGTGGTTCTCAAACTGGTCCTTAGCGAACCCCCAACAGTCCATGTTTTTGCTCCATCTGTATGTGTTGCAAGTTATAATAATATTATTATTATTATTATTATTATTATTAAGTGCCGTCAAGCCATTTCCGACTCCTGGTGACCGTATGGATAGTGTGTCTTTAGAATATACTGTGTTCTGTTTGAGTCTTAAGGCTTTTCACTGGCTGGTTCATGATTCCTCTGCTTGTGTCCATCCACCTTATAGCTGATCGTCCTCTTCCTCTTTTACTTTTGGCTCTTCCAAGCGTAATTTTTCAGGTGAATTAGTTCTTTACAGAATATGTCCAAAGTAATATGGCTTCAGTTTGGTTATCTGGGCTTCGAGTGAAAGGTTATGCTTAATTTGGTCTAGGATCCATTCATTTGTTTTCTTTGCCATCCAAAGTGCGTTGCAAGTTAGGTTGGACCGTCTGGGTGCGATTTGAGAACCACTGGTTTAATCAAGTGAAGGAAACATAGACAGACTGCTGTGTTGGTTTGAAATGTACCTCACAGAAGTGCCGCGCCATACAGCAGAAAGTACATAGCGCAGCTGTAGCACGTAGGAAACGCCACAGAAAAGTTGCACATAAACATCAGTCTGAAGCCCATTTCTAACTGTACTTGTGTAGATTTAGTGAAATAAAACCTTCAACATTAGAGAATTTAGTAACACTTTAGAGCTAAAAGGTACAAAGTAAATTAATAATGAGCTCTACAAAGTTTAGCATGGTTATTATTTGATATTTACAGATTGAGGAGGTTTCTAGTTAAAGCGTCTAGTGATTGTAATATTGTTCCCTTTCGTTTTGTGTTTCAGGTAAAATTTACCTTTTAAACAAATTGGCAGTAATTTGTTGGCAGTTTAAACGATGATGCATATTTTGAAATCTCTTACTGGACTCTCTTAAAAGAATGGTCTGGCAAAAATTCAGATGTACACAATTTTCCACTTTTCCCCAGATGTACTCGATCGGCCAAGTCCAGTTTTGCTTTTTTGGTTTAGGACTGGAGCGGTGAAGCTAACATTCCTAGCAAAGGCTAGAACTCAGTCACCCAGATAGCCTAAATTGTTTCTGGTAAAATACACCCCCAAAACCTCTTTTAATTTCCTCCAACTGCATCCAGGGTTTCATTAGGGTTGTGCAGACTTGTTGGTGTGGATTAGAAGCAGTATGACGTACTGTAAGCTGAAAAAATGATCAAAACTCTACCTTGTAACCACTTTAGGCAACAGGGAGCAGGAGTGCTGTAGTGCCAATCTAGATCAAGTGCAACTTTTTCAAACTTTCTCCATAATTAATTTCTAGAGAAACACACTGACTCAGATTGTGGTTATAGGAACCAGACATCTGTTTAACGCCTCTTAAAATCCATTATTTTTAAATGCATTCATGGCAGAGGCAAAAGTGTTGTGAGGCAATATAGACTCCAATGAAAACCCATGTTTTCAGATTTATAAATATTTTATCACCATCATTACATGTTTAAACTTTGAAGACACATGTAAGTCATTTTGGGTAGCACAGAAAATGATCATATTTACACTGTCAACATAACGACTTCTGGTTCCTAGCACCACATCGCAGTGGTTGAATGCATAGAAATTTTGAAAAAATAGTGGAGTTACCCTTTAACACTGTGTTTAAAACAATGTTTTTTGTTTTTGTTTTTGTTTTCTTTGTCCAGTGATGACCGCAGTGCAGAGCTCTTTCAGAAACGCATTGACACCGCCACACAGATGAAGTCAGTGCTGGGAGCGAATGAGAAGCCAAACTGCCTTGTGATTGATGAAATCGATGGGGCTCCCTCTGTAAGACCCACCTTCTGCCTCAGAATGCTGCCTGAAGCTGCTTGTGTTGTTACCTGTTTATTATCTCTCACTGTCTGCTACTCTGTCTGATTGGCTCAGGCTGCCATCAACATCCTGCTGGCGACTCTGAATAGGAAGGACAGTCGGGAAGGAGAGGAGTCGAGCTCGAATCCCTTAAAGAAAAAGAAGAAGAAAGAGTCTGTATTGCTTCGGCCAATTATCTGCATCTGCAATGATCTGTAAGCTCCTCCTATCCATCACCTCTAGGTGTCAGCTAAGAGTTCGTAAAATCAGGTCAAGATTTAGGTTGAAATTTGATTGGCTGTCTGTCTTAACAGTTATGCTCCTGCTCTGAGGCCCCTGAGGCAGCAGGCGTTCCTTTTAACTTTCCCCCCGACGCAGCCCTCCCGCCTTGCGCAAAGACTGACAGAGGTAATGCTCATATACTACAAACCCAGTTCCAAAGATGTTGGGACAGTAAATAAAATGCAAATTAAAACAGATAGTGGTGACGTGTAAACTGTCGTTTACAGGTATTTAGTTGAAAACAGCGCAAAGAAGAGATATTTAATATGTTAGCATATCAACTTTATTGATTTTTCCAAATTTGATGCCTGCAGCACATTCCAAAAAAAGTTGGGACAGGGATATTTGTGAAATGAGACTGTGGAATGAACCTGTTTTGGAACTTACCACAGGTATGCAGGTGAACAGGTACCAGGTGATGCAAATTATTTTTGGGAAAATGTTGCAGGCATCAAATTTAGAATGAGCTTATATACGTGTATATTTTATCTTTGTTCTATTTCCAAGTGAAAACAGGACAAGAAGGATTTGCACATCATTGTTGTCTCTTTTATGTACGTTTTACCTAATGTCCCAACTTTTTTCTGCTTCTGTTATTGTAAATGCAACCTATCTTTTGTGTAGATCGCACGGCGACAGGGAATGAAAGCAGACACAGGCACTCTGATGGCTTTGTGTGAGAAAACAGACAACGACATTCGCTCCTGCATCAACACGTTACAGGTAACGTGTTTGCAAATGTGTGTGTTTTGGTAAATCAATAGTTTGGCCAAAAACAAATTCAGTCAGTCAGCCAAAGCATGTGTGGTGAAACTTCTAATTTTGCACGGGAGCTATAAGTATTAAAACCTTATACCTCACCAGTGAGCACTGAAATCATCACACACGTGCCTAAAATTGTCTGATTCTTGCTTATGTGGTTTTGACACTATTTGACGTACTGCTACTTCTGTTTTGTCTACTTCTGTTTTGACTATTTATCTGTGGTGTTTTTAATGGTAGCAGTAAATTGTACAATGTCAGAAACCAGATTAAGGTGTTGTTAAAACCTTTAAAAATATTGTAATATAGTTTTAATGAAAACATTGTGCTATAATTTGTATTGTTTACCATAAATGGAATGTGTTCTTTATGTGTGCATGTAGTTTTTACATGGCCGTGGCCAAAAGCAGTTGGATCAGCGTGTTGTGAGTTCTATGTGCGTTGGGTTAAAGGACCAGAACAAGGGACTTTTCTCGTTGTGGCAAGAAATCTTCCAACTTCCTCGATTGAAAAGGTACACATTAATTTGTACATGACATTTCATGATAGAAATATGATGATATGTGAGATTTCTTACATTTTTATTTTACTGTTGTCTAATTAACTGGAGTGAATCGAGTTTTCTGACTCATCTATTTTTGCTGGTCTATTAGGAAACGGATTGGTGGAGATGTATTTGGAGGCCTTGAGGAGGTGGGGCTTAAAGATGGAACTCAAAGACTTCAGCACATCCTTCACCTGGCCTCGTCCAATGGAGAGCATGAGAAACTTACACAGGTACATATTGTCGCTGTCCAAAGAAAAACATTTATCTTTTTTTTTATTTTTTTATTTTTACTTTTCAACATCGTATAAACAGACCATATCAAACACATACAAATATATCTAAATATATATGTATTTACTGGTTGAAATTTGTCCCCAGGAGTTTTATTATAGCCCTTATACAAGTATAGCACAAAAAAACGTAAACCAACCTTACGTTACTTTAACCCATGTAGCTGAGTGGCCAATCAGGGATGTTTCAGTCACGTTTTAAATGAAAATGCAGCACCATTGATCACCTCCTGCTGCCTAGTCTTTTACATCTGAAGTAGTCCATTTTGTTTCCAAGGCAGTGGACATAAAGGAACAGCTGGTCCTTTGGGTTACACCTTAGCTTAAAATAGGCCAATTTTTAACCTTTCATTCAAATGCCACAGCTTAGTGCTCCTCCCAGCAAAACACTACACATGAGTTTCCTGGACAAAAAGTTCTGCATACAATTGTGGCAAGTTTTCAAATCTGTGAATTGGGTCAAAATGATCTGCTAAATACCAGTTTTTCATTATTTAAAATTAAAAAGTATTTTGCAGTTATATATCGCTGTTTTTGGAACACAACCACATATCTCCAAAATGACTTTACATGAGAAGGAAAACTGGTCTCAACTTTAAATGCGAGTTAAAAGAACTAGATTTTTTTCAAGTAATTTTAGAGCTTTTCTGTTGGTCAACTGATCATGAAAGAGCTGCTGGCATTTTCAACTTCTTTAAAAAAAATGAAAAAAAGCACATAACGATAAAAGTGGAGATACATATCCATATGTCTCCTTTTTTGCGAGTGTAACACCGACCATCACTACTGCCATCATTAATATTACTGCTATTGTTATCTAATAATAACTATTAACTCTGTATTATTACTGCTGTGAAGAATCCTGTGGGCTTAGTGAATATAGTTCCTGTGATTTATATGCTTGCTTGCTAATAAAGTATCGATCACAAAAAATGGAGATACAAGGTTTTGTTCCAACGGCAGAGAAATTCGGTTTATCTAGGACAGTTTCAGTTTGGGCCAGAGGGGGGCGACAAATGTTCCTTCACGCATTAAATGGTACATCAGAGGTGCCAAAATATAACTGCTGCACCATTTAAAGTTAACTAACTAGCCTACGTGGATAAGGTCAGCCCAGTAAAAGTAACGTTAGGCTACATGCTGTGGAACAGAACGCCTTATGAAAGAGACAGATAGTTCAGTATAGTAAAATTAATGCAGGAATGAAATGAAAGCAACAAAATGGTAAGGATTCAGTCCAGTCGCCTCTAGTTAGTTGTGAATTTGACAGTAAATTTGCTTGCTTTAACATCTAAAATCTTCATACCTGTTATAACCATCATAATGTTTAATGAAGAAACCTTTACCCAGTGGTGTTTCAGATGTCACTCAGGCACTTAAGACCCATAAATGGTGACAAAACCTGGGAAATAGATCAATTATTAGAAGTGAATTCGAATGTAGGCAACATCAAAGGCGATACATTGAAAAAAGTTAAATAAAAAGAAGCAGTAAGTAATAGAGACTTAATAATATTCATAAAAGCTTTATTAAAAGCTTCCTTTTTTTGGATTTATTACAAAAATTTAAATATATTTTACATCAGTAGAGAAGAGTTCTTTTCAGTATATACCAGGACATTCTTCCAACATGGCTGATCTCCCTTTTCATCACCTGCTGAAAAGCATGCAAAAGTTAAATCTGTTCATGCAAATGAATGGAAATCATTCCCTCATTCCCTCTCTGACCTACATGCATTCTCATTCTCATTCTCTCTCTCTCTCTCTCTCTCTCTCTCTCTCTCTCTCTCTCTCTCTCTCTCTCTCTCTCTCTGTGTCAGGGCCTCTATGATAATTTCCTCAGTATGAAGCTGAAAGACCCCGGGCTGTTGGGGGTGTGCGCCGGCCTGGACTGGCTCTGTTTTTCAGACCTCATGAATGAGTGCATTTTACACGGACAGAACTACTCGCTCATGCGCTACCTTCCCTTCTTGCCTGCTGCTTTCCATTATTTATTTGCGGCCAACTCTGTGCCGCGCATCAGCTACCCCAACAGCCACTACGAGGTAAGACTTTATTGACCTATCCATGCTCTGCCCACAAATATATTCTTCCATAACTACTGTTGTGTCCACACTGTCTGGCCAAAAGAATGTGGTCACCTGACCATCACACCTATATGAGCTACATCCCATTCCAAAACCAAGGGTCCCTCTTTGCAGCTATAACAGCCTCCACTCTTCTTGAAAGCTTTCCACAAGATTTTGGAGTGTGTCTGTGGGACTTTGGACCCATTCAGCCAAAAGAGCATTTTTGACCAAGTTGAACAAGACGACCTGGCTCGCACTCGACATTCCAGTTCGTCTCAAAGGTGTTCAGTGGGGTTGAGGTCAGGGCTCTGTGCAGGCCTCAGTTCCTCCACACCAACCTCATCAAACCATGTCTTTATGGAGCTCGCTTTGTGCACAGGGGCAGTCATGCTGGACCAGGAAAGGGCTTTCACTAAACTGTCGCCACAAAGTTGTCTAAATATACAAACATTAACATTACTCTTCACTGGAACTGAAGGGCCCAAACCCTGAAAAACAGCCCCAGCCCATTATCCCTCCTCCACCAAACGTTGCTCTTAGTGAGTAAAGTTTAAGAGGTCAAGGAGACCATCTACAGTACATAGAGTACTTAGAACAGGGCTGTCAAACTCACCCACTAAAGGGGCCATATTAAAAATATCCCAACCAGTCTATGTGCCAGAGAAATTTTTTTTTTTATTTCATTTTTAATTATTGTTGTAATGGCCAACTGGCCATTGTTTCATCAAAATACGCAAACACTTCAGCAGTAAAATATAGACACTTGCAGTAGACCTTGAAATATTACATGGGCACTTGAAATATACAAAATCTAAATGTCCCCTGGAGCTCGGTCTTTTAAACCTACCTTTTTGCTTGAACTAGGCACTTGGCATCTTTTCTTTGCTGCAAGTTCATTAATAATTGGGCTCAATCTCTGAGCTAACGTTAGGTGTTTATATTGGCTGAACTGCAGTTAGTGTGTTTGGTGATATGACTGATGTGGAACTTTGTGGAATTGAGGTGTAACTGCTGTCCCATAGATTATTGTTGGGGTAGGAGAGTCTGAGAGCACATTATGTTGCAGTGCATGCTGGGGACTGAAGTGCAGTGCATTGTGGAACAAGCTAATATTAATAGAAAATTAAAATCCTTTTCTGGGCCAGATAGGATTGTGTAGTGGGCCTGGTGTTTGACACATGAGATTTGGAAAATAAAGCATTTATTTCTTCTGACCAGTCAAAGTCCAGAACTTTCTTGTTTATCAAATAAACATCCTAATTTGTAAACTGCATAAGACACTGTGTCAGGTGAACACTTGCTACAAAAGAAATGTAACTATAAATGGCTATAAACCCTGCAGTAGCCTCTAGCAAAACACATAATTTACACAAGATATTGAGGTATGCTATTGATTTTATTTTATTGTACCACCAAACTAAACTGTCTGTTGTTCTAAACACCTATCAATCCACTTCTTCCAGCCAAACACTGCACAGCTGAGATATATAAGTTGATGAAATGTTGCATGTGGGATTGTAAAGCTGTCGGGTAACTTTTACACTTGAACATTTTCTAGGCTCTTACAAAAACTCAGCACACCAAGAATGCTGTCATTTCCATGTTGGCTGAGATCCCTCCTGGAATACGGAGTCGAATTTGCCAGAGCACGCTCTGCTTGGACTTCCTCAGCCTTTTGCTGGAACTCATCTGCCCCAGACTACGACCGGTAACTGACTGTCTGAGCGAGTGCGTGTCTGTATGAGTGTTTTTAGGTAGTAAAGATGTGGTGAAGATGATATAACAAGCAACATAAAGAATTACATCTGGCCTTCGTTACTTCTCTGCTACTTTTACTGTGTATCTTCCTTGGTCTTTTATTGCATTTTATGATATTTTAGCATAACATTATATTGATATATAACGTAAAGGTCTTTTTTGTGCGTTTGTTTGGTCTTTCAGGTAAATCCTCAGCTGTACAGCGCCAGGGAGAAACAGCAGCTTTGTGAGCTCATAGATACCATGATCAACTATAATCTGACCTACAGACAGGATCGGACACCTGAGGGCCAGTATACTTATGTACTTGAGCCGTAAGTAAAAACACAGTCTTATGTAGATCTATGCATTATGTACTACAAGCAATCCTGTGCATTGAATTGCCATTTCATGCAGGTAGTCACTGTCATATTACGTCAAATTACTCAAATTAAGTTAAACTCCAATTATACTGCCAAAGTCCTTTAACTAGGGATGCAAGGATACATTTTTTTTCCCCTTCTGATACCAATACCAATACATATACCTCATGATTAAGTTTCGGCCAATACCGAGTACCGATACCAGTACTAGCTCTGTCTAACCTAACTATCTAAAAAGTGCTGATACTTATACAAGACCACTTTCTAAATATTTAAATATTTAATTTTGGTAAAAGCCGTTTTCTGCATTTAAAATAAAGCATACCAAGGAAGGAAATAAAGGTACATTGGTGAAACTTTAGAATGGCAGCTTTAGAATTTTTGTTTATCACAGGGCCCTTAATTTTTCCCATAGAGAAAAACAGTGCCGTAAATTCACGTTGCTTGTTTAATCCGTCTTATTAAAAATTTCTGGTTACTTGAATAAACGTCAAAATAATTGTTTAATATAATCGATAGTCACATTCAAAGTGCAATGCTATTTGCTCTTTTCAATGGAAGGAAACCACACCAAATTAGATGAGTGGCTGATGGGATGCTTTCTATGCTAGAGGTGTTCAAGATGCACCCTGTGTGATTGTAGTGTCCAGACTGTGCTGATCTTTAAATTGTGTTAAGGATAAGAGAGAGGAGTGGAGTCCTATAGTCAGAGTGCATTTCTGTGCTTTAAGCTTGATCTAATTGATTCACTTCCTGGTGGTACTTTGACTTAGAACCTAATCCTGATCTTAATCCTATGCCTAAATTTAATTCTGCTGTATTTTTAGTGTTTGGAAGAGGCTCACTTGGTAGTGCAAGAGTCATCTATGGACCACTTGTTAAATACCCATCATATTTCTGATTATGGGTGCCACGTTAACACCCTGTTTCCAAAAATAGCAGCTGTGTTATTTTCTTTACATTAAGGGAAATTGCGGTTATTTTTCAAAATCCCTGCATATTTCACTCATTAAAAAAGTAAACAAAGTCATTCAGAGTGGTTTGATGGGAAATGGTTTATTGTAGAGAAACTTACTGACCCTTTACAGCAGTGGGGAACCAGAGGTCGAAGTATCAACAATTAAAATATAGCCATTTTATTTACTATCCAAAACCACCAGTGAACCAACATCTATACCAAGGGTTTTTATATGTGACGTTGATTGTGGCAAAATAGTGGTAAACCTTTAGGAGTTTTATTAATTTTGTATAGAACACCCAGTATGTACCTCTCCACCATGAGTGGATTTAAATACATGCATCTCAAAACTATTATAAAGGTAAAACAATTTCTCTTTTTTTTCTCATCAAGAAATCCAGCAATTCTATGTTTTGGAGCTTAAAACACTGAATGTATTGTGCCCCAGTGCCAATTCACAAGCTCTGTGTCATTAGGTTCAGTTTCCCCAAATAAAACATAAGACAATGTTAAAAAATATAGGACACAATTAAAATTATAGTTCTTGCAATTTGAAAATTGCACACAATCGTTTAACCCCTATGTGTCAAACACAAGGCCCGCGGGCTAAGTCAGGCTCGTGACACAGTCCTATTCGGCCCACAAATTTATTTTAATTTTTTATTATTATTAGCCCGTTTCACCCTGAGATGCACTGCAGTCCCCAGCATGCACTGCAACGTAGTGTGTGTTCTGACCCCCCTTCCCCCCACAACAACCTATGGGCCAGCAGTTACACAAAAAGAAAAGATGCCTGGTGTCCAGTTCAAGCAAATGAGTAGTTTTTAAAAAACTACCTAAAACAATACATTTTATTTAGGATTATTTTTGAATAAGTATTAAGTGTCTATTTTGCTGTTGCAGTTTTGGCGTATTTTGATTAAACAATGGCCCGTTCGAGTCATGGCAAAATGTTAAGCAAAAATGGAATAAAAACACAGCTGACCCACGGATCTGCTGAGATTTTTCAATATGAGCCTCACTTTATTTGGATAGTCCACTATAGTCCCCTATAGATTATCTACAGATGTTCAAATTGTTAACAAACTAGCTGTTGAAACTCAGTTGATTCTAAACAGTGCTGGGATTAGGGTTAGGATTTGGAACAGGGTTAGGGCTAGGACCAGGGTGAGGGTTGGGTCTAGGTTTTGGGTTGAGGTTAAGGTTAGGGTTAGGATTAGAGCCAGGTTTAGAGTTGAAGAAAATTATGGTCAATTTAGCAGATATTAAGTTGAATGTAACTTGAAAGTAAATGAAGTATCTACAAAGCATCTAAAGTGGACTATCCTAATAAAGTGTTACCTTAATATGGCCCTTATAGTGGTTGACTTTGACACCACTGGTCTAACCTTATGTCCCAGGCTTTAGGCAGCATATATGTATGTTTTGTGTAACATATTCCTGTGCTAGTACAGTGCAAAAGTTTTAGGTACCTTAGCATGTTGTTTAAAACCATTTATCTGGACAATAAATGTGTTTTTGCCAATAAAAAAACTTTATTTCATTAAAATAAAAGCATAAATACAGCAACAAGTGTATCATTAGAATAAATAAACATAAATACAGTAAAAAGTAACAAGAAGTGTTTATTTTGAAAAAAAGTAATATAATAAAGTTTGAATTAAGAATTTATTCAATCCCTTGAGCAGAACACTTGATTTAACATAATGAAGTATTTATTACAAAAAACACATTGAGATACATAAAATCACTACTTATTGTGCTAATAATATTTGTATTTATTCTATATTAGTGTATTTTTAGCTTTAAACCTAATTGCACATCTAATTGTACTGTAGCTTTTTAGAGGCATTAAAGTCTTTGGCTGTCTGGTTCTTATCACCACCACTGTGAACAACTGAGTTGGTGAGTTAGTCCAGAATGGCGCATTTCACAAATGACTTTGTTGTCTTAACCATTTATTTACGTAGAAATGAAATTGGTGGAATTCCCCTTCTAATTTGTTTGAGGGGCTTTGGTTTAGCAGGTAATCCATTTTGAACAGAAATAACAAATTCTTTCACAGAAAAGATGACTTCATCCCAAGGTCATGCCTGATTTCTTTGAATGTTTGGCTCCATCGCTTTTGAGCTTTGCTTTTCCAAATCCTGTCCTTTTGCTCAAACAAGACCTGACCTGACTGTAATACAACACATCTAAGAAAAAACATCCATATGCAGAAATTGTGATGCAGTCCTGCTTTGGTAATAGCTGTTTGTGGATGAGCTGGTAGATTACGTGAACGTTTGCTGCACACCAGCACATGCATGACCACGTTTTGGTTCAAAACAATTCACCTGTGCTGTACGGTGAGAGAGAGATTATGTTGTAGTTCCAGATTAGAGTGCTTTCCTCTCTCTCTCTTACCCCGTTTTCATTGATTCTGTCACGTGGGATGCAGGAACTTCTCATTCTTCCAATGCCGCTAGACGCTTGGTTTCCGAGGACGAGTTCTTACAGCTGTTGTTGGGAAACACGCAGATGTCTGGAGATGTTCTTTCTTGAAGATGTACCGCTGCACTCCTGGACTTTTTGTGTAAAGGAGCCAAAGGAAGAAAGCTGTGAAAGGAACACAAACAGATGGAAGGATAAATGAGAAGAAAGCCAGAGCTTGAATAGGAGAGCTGGTCCCTAAAGTGGAATGGAGGATCCAAACTCGTACGCCCTGTTTGCATCGTGCCTAGATGGTGTTTGTGTTGGTTAACTTGTGGGTGTCTCAGTGTGTTCTGGTTTGGTGCTGATGTGTATACATTTTGCAGCATGTCCAATATATTCCTATGCAGAATTAGGATTTGTATCAATATTGGTACTAAGAATACCACTAAAAAGGTTTTTGAGTGGTTTAAAATTAGTTTATTAATTGTTATTAGTCCAGGACATAGATACCTTGAAAACCATTAAAACGCATAAAAACCTATTGCTTGCCAAATAGTGAGGCCACACTCATCTATACTGTTAAACCTCAGATCTTGCTGGTGACTTATAGTCTTATTTTGTCTTCTATCAGTCAGCGTCATCAGATATTCATATTTATCAGATATACTGTCACTGCTGCCCTTGTTTATTTATGTGTTACAAATAATAAGGATTTTAAAATGGTTTTTGACTAATAATTTTGATTTTGGGCTGCACAGATGGGGTAGGCCATATGACAATATTTTTTGTTATCTGTTGTGCTTTTCAGAATTTTTGTGTTTCATGTACATTGATCAGCTGCAGGTTTCATTTCAAGCAGCTTAAATGAGTCCTGTTGAATTTGATTTAGGGCAGGATTTATGTTAAACATTAAAGAAAAATTGTTGCACTTGTAGTTCTTGATTATGTTAAATGGTCTCTATCAGAATATTGTGATATATTTTTGCCATATCGGCCACTCCTATGCACCAGTGTGGCATTTCTGGGCTGATTTTTAGCTTCATTGCATTTCACTCTAGAGGTGAGCAATATGACAAAAATGTAATAACACAACACAATATTTTTTCATGATACGCTGTCTTTATTGTAATATTTCTATAATCTATATTGTAATTTGCACTTTTTGTAGGCCAGGGGTCAGCGACATGCAGCTCCTGACATGAAGCTCACTTTTACTGCCCTGTTGCGGCTCCACAGCAGAATTAGATTTGTAGGTAAAGGTAAAATAATCCTCTTTTACAGTAAAATAAAGCTCTTTTACAGTAAAATAAATGGTCTTAAACACTGGAGTTAATGTATAAATGCTAATTCACCCTTTAACCCTGAAGATCAGCGCACAGACTTCTAGTTAGCATAGCAATGCAGATGACAGTCTTGCTTAGCTAGTGGCTAACGAAAAGGCACAGAGAAACATATCAGACGAACATTGATGATTTGGAGACGAATGGACTTGTTTGCATTTATGATCACTCCGGCTGGTTTCCTGATAATTTTCATCTGCAACAAGAAACTGTTAAACACTACAAAGTCGTGAAGCTGAAGTCAGCTTTTTGTTCGAATCATCCCGTTCCACCTTAAATGGTGCAGCAGTTACATTCTATATCCATTTAAGGTGGAACGGTAAAATTTGAATGAGAATCGGGCGATTGAGAACCGACTTCAGCCTCATGAAAAGTCAAACGTTGAGAGACATTTTATAAGAAACTATTCTACTTTTGAAGAAAGGTTTCCTGCCAGAGATGCGAGAATTTTTTTTAAATTGTCTATTAGTATGCAGCAGTTATGCTCTCGTGTTATTGACATGCACTCTCAGTTGTTGGGATTTGAGCTAGCAATCTTCAGACAATGGGGCAAAACATTGGATGACCCTGTTAAATTTCTTTTTGATGAAATGTGCATCTTTAATATGCCTACAAAAGCTTATTTTGATGATAATATTGTCATATTCCCACCTCTAGTTCGCACTATGACGAATATGTGAAGTGCAGTGTGTACTGCATATATAAAATGCAGTGGCAGGACAGGTTAGCACTTATTGTGTAGGCGTTAGCAAAACAGGCTGTTTATACTTTATCTATAGTTTGTGAATGTGTTCTCTCTGATTTTCTGTATGTAGTAGAACCATGCAGCATTCCTTCCTGCAGGCCCGTTGTGAGCAAACGCTGGTAACATCCGATTGGGGAGTTCCGCTGCTCATTGCTCTGTTGCTCCTCCTGCTTGTTTATGCTTTCCTCTATCTGCCTGCCCTCTCGCATCGAGCGCAGCTTCAGGAAGCTCTCATCAATCACACGGATGCTTTTACTATGACGACTGACAAGCTTGACTGAAACGTGACTCACAAACGTTCTACCGACCATCACTTAGTCGGGTCAACCTACAAATTTAGTACTGTTTCAGTTCACAGTATCAGCTCCCATATGCTGCGTTCATGAAGAACACAGTTTCATCAGTTCCTCCAACAAAGCAAGTCTCAGTTTTACAAATACACCACTGTGATTGCCTCAATAACCCTGTACAAGCGGGATACAGAAAGGACTATTTAAAGCCACCCTTAAATACCTTTTTAGCTTATTTTTTTAATTTTGTTTGAAAGCCCAAGCAAGAACCCTGCGTTTTTACAGCAGCCCTGCTGACTTTCTTCCTTCCAAGGGTAACGACGTGCAAGCATCTTTCCTGGACTTTTAAGGAAGGACAAGACTTTATGGGTTTACAGTGGAGATCCTAGTAAATTTGCATTACCTGGAGAACTTCCCTTCGGAAGAATCATTTTTATTCGTTTGATCAGCTCTTCTGATGGATATCACAAGGTGAAAACACTTTTCCATAGCAGAGTCTCAGCCCTCATTACTGATCGCTTATTTTGCTTGTGTTTTCAGAATTCCCACTATCATTTCTTGCAAATTTCCAAGTATTACCATGCAGTTTTCTCTGTTTGTTTGTTTGTCTCATAGGATGACTTGTTTATTTTTTCCACACACTGGTCGTCTGCTGAGTTACGTAAGCGGGTTTAGTGAATTCAGCTGCCGTCTGCGGGTGTGCAATAGGGATCATGGACTTAAATGTTTTGCCCTATAATAGGCCTGTGCCCAGTGATAGTTACCAGTTAATTTAAACATGTTGAATGAATTGATATTGCTCATGTTGGGTTCAGTTTTAGGAATCATCTGAAAATTATCAGCCAAAAAAGTGTAGTTGTTTTATTTATTATTTTGTAACATGGTTGTTTCTGTTATTGTTATAAATATTATTAGGCATGTAAAATAACCTCTGTGGGAAGTACATGGATAAGAGGACTCTTGTTAGCGGTTCAGACCTACCCTGTACCCTGTACTCTGTGCGTGGTTTTGGTCTGATGGTTAATGGTGTGTGTATGTGTGTTTGTGCAGACATGTGGAGGATGTGGTGCGTTTTCCTGGTCTGCCCCCGCGGAAGCAGCTGACCTATCAGGTGAAGCAGCTGATAGCCAGGGAGACGGAGATGGAGAAGATGAGAAGGGTCGAGCAAGCCCACCAGAAACGCAACCCTCAGAGGGTAAGACACTTTTGGCACACAGTATCCTGAATTCCAACAGATTTGCATGAGAAACATTTATTGTTTATTGATTATCAATTAGAAAATGGATAAATCTGGTTCTAAAATCTTAAAATCTAAAAAGTTTGGGAAACCCATATTTAAAATCATTGGCTACCTGTTACTATTAGAGCTAGGCCTTCAATGTGGACAGCATAGAACACACAAACTCCACAGGCTTAAATAAATAAAACACTTCCTTACTTTCCTTTCTTAGACAGAGGCAGTTGAAGGGGAACAACAGGTGAAGAAGTCAGAAACAAAGAAGCAGACGAACAGGAACCACCAGCAACGACTGGAGAACATAGTCAAACAAACTGTGGTGGAGAGCAAGGTGAGTGATCTGCACCATACTGGATTACAAACCACAGCAGCCATGCTGCACTGATTGCATATTCATTCTGCCACAAATCTACAAACTTGCAACCTCATTGTTCTTTCAGACTTAATTGTTTTGGCCATCGGTTCTGAATATGCTGCCAAGGCTTTTCATTCTTGCCAAAGCAAGGGATATCCTTGTATGTTAATTGCGTTAGCTGTTGTTAGCTAGTGTTTTGGCATAAACGAAATGCATCGCAATCCTTCTAAAAAATCCCATTAAAGCACCTGAAATCCTTTGCACACTGCTGCTTTAAATTATTACCCACTACAAATCCTCACCCCTTGACCATAAATACACGTAAGCTAGCCTGAAGGTCTAAACCTGGGATTAATTGGGTTAATAGAGGATCAGTGTAGAAGCATCAACTGGATGTTTTGATGTGGGGTTATGTTGATGTACATGACAGTTTTTGTTTTTCCCATGTTTTTACAGCCTGAATTGGATTTCTTTGGACGAGCCATTGTTCCAAAAGAGAAGCCTGCGGTCACCACAGCAACAGGTTGGCTAGCACTCTCCCTCGTGTACTTACGTGTTTTCCAGCACATTTACTTTGTATAAACATAAATATGACAAAATGTTTTTATAGGGCTGTCAAACAGTTAAAATAATTCATCGCTTTGTTTTGTTTAGTCACTAATTGGTCTTACTTGCTCAAATTTGAGCCTAAGGAAAGATGTTTTCCCATTTAAGTGCATTAGAGCTGGGCGATACAGCAAAAATGTAACGTCCCAATTTAATGCTTTCTTTGTATTCAAACATGCAGTTGAGACGTGTTTTTAAGTACTTATGTCCAGCACATTGAGACATATTGTGATGTAATTTATCACAATAACGATAAATATTGTCATATTGCTCAGATCTACAGTGTGTTTTTATTATAGGGTTCTAAGTAAACAAATTAAGCTTTTCAGAATGTATTTATTACTTTCAATAATTCAATAACAATAACGTTATCATGTGGAGGTTTACATGAACGTGAACATGAAAAATCAGATGATTTCCATTTGGGTGAATGCAGTGTCCAGGTTTCACCACTGACATTCAGTGAGGGCAACAGAGGTTGCACGTTACAACTAATGAGTGTATATATCATATATACAGTCAATAGTTTCAACTTCTTCATGACTGGATTTTTTTCTAGTGGAGGCTCTTGAGGGGAACTATAGCTTTCCACTTTTGTTAGTTATAATAGTCTCCCATAACCTCCCACAGGCACAGTCCAGTGTAGTCTGATGAAGGCATTGGTTCAAAAGACGTTTTAAAAGCTGTATTTGAAGAAGAGGGCTATGGATTCTATCAAAGCAACATACAGTGTGTAGCTGGGCATCAGTGTACATTATAACAATGGTTATAGAAGGATATATTAATATATACGGAGGATAAATTGCATTAACAGCATTAAAAACAATTAGCAATGTTAATAATGTAACACGTTATTAATGTGTTAACGTTGTCGGCTCAATGTTTTCTTATTATCACTTACTCATTGTTTATTTTTTCCTCCGTAACTCTGTATTTGACTCATCTTTCATTTCTCTTACTTGTCTTGTCTAGGTGAAGACGGTAAAGTGAACGGGACCTTGCAGATTGGTAAAGCTGTGGGAAACAGCGATGTGTGGTTTAGGTTTAATGAGGGTGTGTCCAATGCAGTGCGTCGGAATGTGTACATTAGGGAGTTACTCTGAGCATTCTAACTAATATATGAGGAAAAACAGACCTTGTCGGAACATGACCCAAGCTGATAAATGTTTGATATTTGTACATGTAACTATAATCTTGAGTAATAAACTGTATTGTTTCATAAAAATCTCCAGCAAAATCTGTGAATAAATATTCGTTAAGCTTTATTATTCATTCTACTGTTTGCGATTTGTTCGTCTGGTTTGCTAAAAAACATTTTACACTGTAATTTTGCAATCCAAAAACAATTAAATGTTGAATTTACTTAAACATTTTAGCAATGTGCTAAGTGAATGTACTAAATTAATTCGAATAAATCACACAAACGTGATTTAAGTGCTAATGATAAAACCCCAGTGCCCACCCCAGTGATCCAGCCAGTTAAGGTCTTCTGAAGATGTTAAGTAGCTGGATCAGGTGTGGCAGATTCTGGTTGGAACTAGAATCTGCATGAAGGTAGATATTCAGGACCAGGGCAGGTGACCATAGTACTTGCACCTTCACATTAACACGGTTCAACTAATGAAAGCAGAGGCAGCAACACAAATCATGGGTTTAATTAAGACAATTTAAATTACTGTACTACCCAACCATTGTAATAACACACTCAGCAGAAAAGTACATGGTAACCCACCCTTACAGGCAACCACAACAAGGCTACGGGGGCATAAGAATGACACACACATAACGGAAGGCATGCCAAGGGAAAGAGGGTGAGTAAAACGGGTAAAACACTATGCAAATTGATGATGCCAGGAGCCAATGGGAAAGATGTTGAGTTTTACTCAACAAGGTTTCATTGAGCAAACAAGTCACTGTATTTCACTGAAGCAGCACAACTCACTCAGTTACGGGCATTTAAGTAACAAACTAACAGCAAAGCAGTTTTTTTAAATGTACAGTGGGAACATCTTTGCATAAAAATACCACATGATAGAAAGATGTGACAAACTATTTCACCTGTTTATATTAATGATTAAATATTGACTAAAACACTTTGCCTGCAGTGTTGATAAATAAATAAATAAAGCAAATAAATGCAAATATGTTCAGTAAAGGGTGGAGCCACTGCTGTAGTCCTTGTGGTCAGTGGCTGGCTGTTACTACAGCAGGACACACTTCCCTGACTCCACCCATGGGTTGTCCCGCATTATCTCAGCGTTCAGAAAAGGATCCTCAGCCATTTTCTCTTCAATCCATTTAACAAGCCTGAAAGAGAAGGCATAATATTGATTAACCTACAGTGCTTTTGTTCAGATTTGACTGAAATGTAAGTCACTTTTTTACACCCCCACTTTATGCCATATGAAAACACCATGTACATTTTTACACTGTGTGAACAGTGATAAGTAGACCCAAGGCTAACAGTCCCAAATTGCGTAGAATTAAAACTTGTTTTTAATGCACAATAAAGGTCATTTTTACCTAATCCCATAAACTTACTGTTTTTAACACGATATGGGTATTCACCCTTTATGGCTTATAGCACATATCTAAATATGTGTTTACCACTCACTCAGGGATGGTTACAGAGGATTTCTCTCTCGTGATCTGCAGCTGAAGTTTCAGACTGTCCACCTCATTCTTCAGCTGAGTCTCATCCAACTCATCCATCTGTAGACACATTTAAATACAAAAATCCATATTATACATCATGCCATATCACTACTGCATTATAGTAATTATAAAATAGCAATGAGATGAAATACTCTTTAGTTAGACGCTATCTTTTGCTTTTTAGCTTAGTAAAAAAGGATGAACTTTCACATTTTTGGGGTATTTTAGTATTTTAGGCTAACCACTAGTACTACCACATAGGGTGATGTAATCTGATATCGTCGATAATGGATAAGTAATACAATGGCGATCAATGAAAATGCCACTGTAATGATGGAAAACTCCTCTTTTTAATGTGGACAGCTTGTGGATGTGGCTTTGGAGATGATTTGCAGTTTGAAGTTTCTCCCGCAGGGAGTGCTATTAGCATGTAAGTTGCCACAAATCTGCGACAGAAGAAGTTTATGAACGCATGTGTTTGCAGTAACGTTTATTATAAAGTCTCAAAGCTGGTAGTTCTCAAAGGATGTTGGGTTACTCAGTATCATATTATTTAACATCACTTTTATAAAAGATTTTCATTAAAACAGTTAATATTTAAAAAAGCATATAAGACTAAAAAAGAATAGAAAGTAGAGCATATCTATCGTGGACCACGTTTTGTTTTTTTTTTGGGTGGGGAGGCCATATCAGTAATCTATAAATGATTTTTTAACTAGAAAATATTGTGCTTTTTTTGGGTATCACAAAGGCCTAACACCACATAGAAAACACTTCTAAAATATTTTTAGGCACTTGGCTCCTTTGCATGCTACATAAACATAAAAATCAATTCAGTAACACGCTAACTCTCTCTCACCTTTTTAATGTATGTATTGATATATTAAATCTATGTAAACTCATACTTCTCCTATCACTACTATTCTGTTTAAAACTATACTATGTCAGTTTTGTGTATTTGGAAACCTTCCCCTTGTCCAAGTGGATGAATCTGATGATTGCGAGTGCGTTGAAAGACAATTCAAAGACAACTTTTGTAGAATTTGTTGACAACAAAGAACGAGTCTTCACACACGAGTGAATTATCTACTGTCATCATATCTTAATCAGTATAATGCTGATTCTGTATTTGAGGCCGTACCTCCAGCCGGGCCTTCTTTTTGAGCCTGTGCGTGTGACGTTAATACTTAAAGAAGTGTGACGTGTTCTGAAAAACTGCAGATTCCAACCTGAATTTCAAATGATTATTTCAGGCTTTACAGACCAGCTACTTCGTTTAATTTTAGCAAAAAGTCTTACATAGTGCAGCTTTGGTCTTTCAGCTTGAAATTGTACTTGCTTGGATATCAGCACTTCACAACACTTAAATAAGTCTGTGAAGTATTTAAAGATGGCTAAATTAACTGATCAGCTTTGTTAAAGGAGGATAATGATGGTGTTTGGTGATGTTATGATGTTTTGAGAAGTTGAGTCCTCTCAATCGGCCTTCAAAAGCTAGAAAGTAGACTTTCACCCCTTTTTTTTTCATACTGAAAGGAGAATTCCACCCATTCTTCCAAAAACGATGTAAACCAAGTTATTCAGAGTGGTGAAGTCTGAAGTCTGAGAGAAACTTACTGAATCAGGAACCAGACGTCTACAGTTAAATGAAATGGTTATTAAAACGTTGCCTGATGTCTAGGATAGTTTTGAGAGAAGTTTTGGCCTAAATTCTATTTTTAAAGTCCTTTAATGGATTCGAGAAGTTGTGATACATAACTGCTTGTTTTTGAAGATTTATATCTGTTTTTACCATCAGCATAACATTACAAATTCACAGTATGTTTCGATTTACTGGTGGGTTTGGACAGTACAGAATATCACTACATTGGAGTTGTAGGCATCATGTAAGCTCTAGTTCCTGTCACCACCAGTAAAGTAGGTGCATTTCTCTACAATGAACCATTTCACATTAAAGCAATCTGAGCGACTTTAAATACATCTCAACCACTGAACTGCGAAATTCCCCTTTAACTCAATCTCATAAACCGCTAAAAAACAATTCAGTTCACTGTGTTTACACTTAGAAGTGCAGCACTCTATTTGAAATGGTGGATAAAATGTATACCATTGACTTTAATATGAAAGGCCTAAAATAGCAAGAGCAGCAGGCTTTAAATGCTGCCGTTCTTATAAACAACAAAACTGTAATTGCAGCAGCTTATCAGGCAAACATTTTGACACAGAGCAAAACAAATCTCGCATTGGCAGTTTCATTAGTGGCGTCTGCTTGTCACTAAATGCAATAACTAAATATGTAAATACAAAAAATGATCTGAATATGGCAAATTGTAGAGCAATAGACAAATGATCAGAAGTCATTAAATAAAAAAGGGCAAAACCCACCTTACTAGTATTTATGTGGCACAATTATCCAAGATGCGAAGTAGAATGAGATCCAAAAGTAAAAGTAGAGATCCAAAGAGTGGCTTGACTGATGTTGCTATGCTCTCCAAGAAAAGAATCTTTAAGCCCAGGTGTATGTACCTAACAAATGGCCTGTCACAGTAGCAGGAGACTCAAACTTGTTTGTTACTCAAATTATAGGGCTCATCTCTTTATGAACTGGAATGGAAAAGGGGTGTTGCCCTGATTTGACTGTGCATTCCCAATGTAAAAGACATGTAAACGATTTTGAGTTCACTCTCTGTAACCCTGAAGCAGATTTTCCAAACCTTGCAATGCAAAAACTCTTAACCTACTTACAATTTGTGAAGAATTCCTTTGCCTTTGTCCAAACTCAAGAAAAATGCAGTTACTTTGGTAAAGTAATGACTAGAAGTTCAATTAAAAGCAGAGTCGGAATTGGTGGTCTCCCACATCTTCCATAAGAGAGGCAAAATTGAACTTTGGTGGGTGGCCTTCTTTTGAAGTTTTTTTCATGTTCAACATAAGATTCCTCTCCCCTGGATTAACTAAAAGCATAAACAGGATGTAGAAAGAATCTAAACAGTTTTTAGTGTCAAAATAATTTGATGTAAAATGATTTTATTCCAAGTGATTGTGAAGCGTTTCTGTTGACCAATTCATCATTAAATATCCACACAAACTAAAGGACAGCTGCTGTGTTCAAATTAAGTAGAAAAATAGAAATTGACAAAAATTAATATGATTTTTCTTTGACAGCGATGATATATATGTGCTGTTACTTTTAAAATTACTCAAAAAACACACCTCAAGCTTTTTATAACTGAGCAACTGGCAAGACGGCACATCAGCAAATCTTTCCTTCAATTCATTAATTAAAATGTATACTTTTAGGTTTTGGAAAAATAGTTGAGGCAGAAGAACCAAATTATGCCATTGACCCTAACCATAAAGAAGTGTTAGTCTCAGTATAAATAGGTACATGGCGCTGTGGATAGTCCTGGTAGAAACAAATGGACATGTCACAAATATTGTGTACTTAAAACCATTTAAAAAGAGACTTAATGTGACATAAAAACTGCACTAATATAATGGAGGATTAGGCTTGATTCTGTGGTAACATGTTCAAGCACATGGGGCTCCATGTGTGACTTAGCCGTCTGCTAATAAGATCAGAGGATGCTACAAGCAGGCAACTTAGTAGAGCGTTAAGCCTCCTTCAGCAGCTACAGAGGTGATTCAAAGGCTAAATCAAAGGTTAAATCAAAGCAAAAGCCACATTAAAGATGCATATAAATAGTTTTACTTAAATATTTTATTTAGAGCTTGATTTGTTCTTAAATTAGGTGCAATTATTATAACATGGAGATCTGACAGACACATTCAAGGAAAAGGTATAGGCATTGACACATGGCATGCTGAACACCTCAATTCCATATATAGACAATCCAATTTCTTATCGCAAAATCTTCAGACATTTCTAATTTCCCTTTCAGCAGCACATTTGAACATTTACAGAGGTTTCATTTCAAGTAGCCTAACTAAGGCCTTGTTTAGAATGCATAGAATAGGCATTTTTTTAGCAGCTCACAGCCACTGTACTAGATAGTCTTCTGGTTGCTCTTCACCACTTTACCAAGTGTCGAAACCTCAGAAGCCTTTTCGACTCCACGTAGCCACTCTGTGCATTTCAGCAGCACACTCTGGTCAACGCCCTGCTCCACCACTTCTTCGTACTCCACATCGTCATACTGATGGTGGTCATTCAAGAGGGAGATTTTTACAAGCGGGATGTTGGATCGAGGACCAGATTTGGCTGAGAGCTCCCTCTGCCGAAGGGCTGCTTTGCTTGAGGTACTGCGTGCCACACGGAGCTGCTTTTCGTGGCTACGTCTTTGCAGAATCACGACAGCCTCAGGCGTCAAGCTCAGAGAGAAGCTCATGGCCTCACCGTTCTTGTCTGCGAGACTCGAATCCGAGCTGCCTGAAGAGGCTCGAGGGCTACTTGCCGAGGTGCTTGTTGCTGACCCGCTGTTTGGTGACGTGCCTTTGCTAGATCTTGTAGCTGAGACGCCTCTACCAGAGGTGGTGCCCAAGGAACTGGTCCTTGAGGCGTTTGTTGAAGAACTTGAACAGCCATCAAGTTGTGGGCTTGTGATCCAAGCACTCTTGCCTTCCAGTCGCAGCATGGAGGTAGCATGGCTGGTGGGGAGTTTACTCTTATACTGTGTCGCCTTCTTGCCCAGCTGCTTCAATCTGTAATCAATAGAACTCTTTTTGTCCGTAGCCCTAACAGGAAGCACCTGTGATGGACACAGCAACTTCTCTGTAACTTCTCTCGACAGGCTTTTTGGCCGGCTTGCTGGAGGGAACGGCATCTTCACCAGAAACAACAGGACATAAGACAGGAACTCTGTCTTCGAAGCAAACTGAGGAAAAAACAGGACACGATCAGATACGGTTCTTGCATGGTCAGCCAAGGGTGAAGTTGAGATCCGATCCAAAACTCCCCACATGCACCTGCCTATCCCAGCAGAGATTCACAAGGGAAACTGCACACAGTGTTAGCTTGGCTATTAATAAGGTTCTATAGAAGAGGTGTGGCATGGGCATGGCATGTGACTTGGAGCAGGTTACCTTGCACGTGCAGATTAGAAAGCAACGGTTACGTAACAAGCCAAGCAGGCTGAACCTTCATCATTGACTCTGATGCTTCTAGTCACGCTCCCCAGTGAAGGATAAAGTTTATCCATGAGAAAGAAAAATCTATGGCCTAGGAAAACATAGAGAAGTGCATTGTTGTGGAATGGCATTTCTGCTAGCTGCTTAGAACTGCCTCCATGGTCACAATTCTGAGTTTGTACACAAAGTGCACGTGTCAAATCAGCAAATAACTGATATATTTGCATTGGTGGACATGGGTGCACCAAGCACTAGACCTTTGAAATGTGTGTTGTCCAGTTCCTTTAGAGAGTTCCCTCCTCACACCATTAAGGGTTTCCCCGTTAAGGGATTTACGGGTATTACTGGAGCTAATCTCTGCAAGAGAGAGCGTTTAATCCCTAAAGTCAAACTCAGCAGCCAGCATATCAGTGTTATTCTGTAACAGGTAGGAAGATGGACCAACTGGTAATAAAGGACCAACAGAGGAAAGTGAGCATCAAGATTGGTAGTATCCATGGTAGTTGCTCAGAAGTTGGATATATATATCTTTAAAACGTTTCACAAAGAAAAGTTCCTGACCATGATTCAATAAACATTTGACAACTGCTGTTAAAGGCCAAGCATAACACAAATGTGCATTTGTAATGCCCAATTTTTCTTACCTAGAGACAATGTCATTTTGGTATTATGTAATTTCAATAGTGAAAGAACTGAACACCTTTTATTTAATTGGATTTATACTTGTATTTTCTGGAATGCTACACATGACTGATTCTCCTCAAAGAATGCTAAGTTAGACAATTTGGTATTAGTCAAGAGGAATGACTTTTTGGTAAACAATATCATTATCTTAATGTTAAATGTAAATGTATTATGAAAAATCTAATACAAAATTTACAAATCAAAACTGAAGTTGCTGGTGTTCTCAGAACTGGACTGTCCACCCCAGACTTCAACATCACAGAATGATTCACATGTATGAGGTCCTGGGTTCAATCCCCAGCATCTCCGAAGAGGCACAGTGATGTGGTTGGTGTAGTGTAGTGGGTAACACCTCTGCATTCTACACTGTAGACTGGGGTTCACTACACCTATAAGAGTCCTTGGACAAGACTCCTAACGCTACCTTCGCCTACCTGTGTAAAATGATCAAATTGTAAGTCGCTCTGGATAAGAGCGTCTGCCAAATGCCATAAAATGTAAATGAACCCAACTTCTAAGACTGAACTTTGGAGGTGTGGAAAAATATCCCTGCAGATTTCTTTGAAAAACTGGAAGCTGTAATAAAGGCAAAGAATAGTACATTTGAAAGAAAGAAAAAACTATATATATATATATATATATATATATATATATATATATATATATATATATATATATATAGTTATTGAGTTTTCTGTAGCCCTCTGAAGCCCTTCAGGATGGTAGATCTCCAGGACTGGGCCCCTTTGTTTGAGATTTTCTGCATGTAAAAAATGGCCAAAATTCATAAAGTTACATATAGCATAGATCTAACACTGCTCATACCTTAAGAAACAGTAGTGTGGGACATTAGGGTGTCTGAGATAGTTGAGAAGGGAAAGGGTAGGGATTGAGTTGGTGCAGGGACACAGCACATCTGAAAAAGGGGCATCTGAGTGCCCCTTTATTAATTGTCCAGTGATTGGGTAAGACCCAACAGATCATTATTTTCAATTCATTGAGGTCTTCTCATTTCTTCTGAATTTGAATGAGCATTGCAGCATTAAAGTAATGTTGAGTCATATTATGTAGCATTCTGTTGCACAGTAGTGTCTCTCTCAACTTCGGCATTTTGTGAATTCACGATTTTGTATTGTTGTTTTTTTTTCACTCATTACATCAAACCATTGGGAATCCCTACCACAACTGACCAATACTGGCCTAGAGTGAGGGTCCAATTTTAGATGCTGAAGGCCACAGTCATCCTCTGTACTCAGTAGAATTACAGGTCCTAGGAATGCCTGTACAAGTATGGCCTCAATGGTTCCACCTTGTGGCCTGTTGAGTTAAGAAATGACCAATTTACAGCACAAAGATTAAGACAAATGTATTTGCCCAGTCAGTACATTATATTATATTATATTACATTCATGAAGTATTTTGATCCAGAAATGGTTAAGAGAATTGAACAGTTTTTGAAACAGTCCTGAAAGCCTGTTAAACTGCTTGGGTTGTATTTGCAGCAGACCAAATAAAGATGAAGAGTGTGGACTAAATTGATGATAGGTTCAGTTAACTAACACATTTTTCTAAAATACAGATATAAAATATAGATAGATGCAAATTCTCTGGTTCCGTCGAATATATTGTCTGGGCCTCTTCGACTACAAATTATCTGATTACTTTTATTATTATTCAGTGCATGGCTTTATAGTATCCACTTTATTTTTCACATCAACACTGTATCTTGAGATTATGGTGAAAATATACAGGTGGAAAGCAGAAGTGTCATTCATTACTGTTTTAGCTCAGTCAAGTAATGACTCCTTATTTGTTAAATTGTCATTTTATGACTCATTAAATGTCTCTGAGGAGTTTCTGGGACAACATGCAGTTTGCAGCTGCCACTGAAGCTGAGTGAAGATTAAAGTATGGTAATAACATTAATGTTATGATTTTATGACTGTAAAATTATCCCTGGAACTAAGAGGCCAAAACCCTGAAAAACAGCCCCAGACCATTATCCCTCCTCCACCAAACTTCACTGTCAGTACTATGCATTCTGGTATGTAACATTCTCCTGGCATCTGCCAAATGCAGATTCACCCATCAGACTGCCAGATAGAGAAGTGTGATTAATCACTCCAGAGAATACGTTTCCACTGCTCCAAAGTCGGCATGCTTTACACCACTCCAACTGACGCTTGGCATTGACGCTTAGGCTTTTGTGCAGCTGCTCAGCCACCTGCTGACCTGTTAGCAATGAGTGTGACTGAAACACCTGAACTCAATAACTTGGATGCGTGTCCACATACTTTTGGCCATACCATGTGCATTTTAGTCAGACCTGTTGAGGAGAGGCCGTTGCCCCAGCCATCTGTACCGTCCACAATCGATGTCAGCAGTTAATGTACCCAGTTTATTACTGAAGTAATGGATGTGCAGATGTTCCCTTGGCTTTGTACTGACTGTACATAGTTCTGCAATAGTAGGAAGTGGAAACGACCTGTGACCTATTTGGCACAGGCAATTAAGTATAAAAGTTTTACAAATGTGTACGAGGAATAGTTGTGCTTACAATACATTATTGCTGTTCATTTGGCTTTCAGTTTGCATGGGATCTTGGGTCTTATCATATACAACATTTAAAAAATGCTCTCAAAACACTGATGAGCTCTGCAAGTTATGGAAATAAGATACAATCAAGATGAAATCAAATCATTTAATCATTTTATTAAAATTGTTTATAGTTTTTGTCCAGGTTTCTTAGATGTTTGGCAGGGATACTAAAAATGACACAAAGCTTTTGGTTCTTCACAGCAGTTTATAACTGCATCAGTTTAAAAGGCCGACAGTGCCACCTAGTGACTTCTTACAAACTAAGCTGCGTATTTTTGAGGGCAATACATCAGCAATCGCTTATTATTGCCTTTGAAAGTTTAAAAGCTGTATTTGTTTGTCAAAATACAGCTTGTATTTCATATTGTTGTTAACATGACCATACTGTTTTCTAATGTGTCCTTTTTTTGGGCAGATTTTCATGTATTTTGTGAAAATATATAAAATGTATTTGTAAAAAATAAATAGTACAAAATAAATGAAGTACAGTTTCAGGGTACATTGCCAAAGTAGCAGTTTGGATTAAGATCTTTTTTAATTCAGTCAAATAACAGTTTGTTGGGTAGTATATGCGTAATATATTAAACAAGACTTCTTTTAGTTCCTAGAAATTTTCTTTAGTTACCAGTTTGAGTCTTTATTTTCTATTTTCCAATTCAGATCTTTCACAAATTTATTCCAATAAAATATGACTCAAGGAACTGTAATAATATCTCTTTGAAATAGCTCACAAATGCCTCTGTTGTTATTTTTTTACGAACACCTGAACTTTCTAGCACCTACCGTTCATGTACAAGTCCACTGAGAATGACAGGAAATGCAGTGTTACAGTTTAGCCCATGGCTGGGTTCACTATAATAGACAGTAATAGATGGTCAGATGTAACATTTGTAAGAAAAGTCTGATGAATTAGATTTTCTTGGAACATTCCAGCTCCGTCCCTTTATTATCCTCAAACCTGCCGCTAGTTGTGTTAGTTTGTCTGTGGTTAGTTATTCATGTAGTACTCCATAGCCATAGCGTTTCCAAGTGTTCTTCAGGAGATATTTCAAAGCTGCCCTTATTTGAACTAGCCTTTCTTAATTTAGCCAAACAGTTCACTCCAGGCCCAGTGGGCTCCATTAACAAAACCCAGGTATGTTCTTTTCTGTATAATTCTTTTGTTTCTTATGGAGAGGAATTGATGCCAAAGTGAAATGCAGTCACTGTTCTTCTTGTTGGATTGTGGTTAATTATAAACTCCTATATCGCTGTTGTCAGAAGAAAACCTTGTATCTCCATTTTTAAATTTTTTTAGTTTTTGATGTAACTTGAAAATGCCTGTTACCCTTTACATTGTATGTAAATTTCATGATAAATAAAAATAAATGGATTAACGGAAATGACCCAAAATGACTTGGGGGAAAAAAGTCTGGTTCCATTGATTACATTAAAAGTAAAGTAGGTTTTTTCCTTCTCCTGTAAAGCTACCATTTTGGAGATACGAGGTTTTCTTCCGACAACAGCGATATGCTTATTCTGTCTGGTTTTAGAATAGTCATTCTGTCATTTTGTTTAGAGTGTTCTGTGCTTTTCCTGTGCCTCTCTATCATGGGTACATAACCTTGAGACTCAGAGCAGGAAGACATCTCTGTATGAAGACATCTTGAAATTAACCTAGCCTTCTCCTCAAAAGTGCACGACTCACTTGAGTTTATTCCCAATAACTTCTACAACCGCTCCACAAGTCAACAGTTTCTAAGTGTGCCTCACTAGTTCTTTGGATTTTTGCTTTTTTTCCTACTTGTCTTTGATTTTTGTCCTGCGTTCGTTTGTTCATGACTGGTTGATGGTTTGCCTGCATTCTTTGACCCTTACATACGACCTGTCCAGGGTGTATCCTGCCTTTCGCCTAATGACTGCTGGGATAGGCTCCAGCTCCCCCCACAACCCAGAAGGATAAGCGGCTTAGAAGAGGATATATATATGTCCTGACTCTCCTGATCGTCCTGGTGATATATATTCAGAATTTGTAAATGATGTTCAACAGAGACCCTGTAATGTTTAGCAGTACTAATTATTCCCCAGATAACTCAGCAGAGTCTAGGACTACCAAGGAGAAGCAGATAAAATTGAGGCTTTATTCCTGCCACCAGTGGATCAAGATTACTAATGTGTTTTTAAAAAATGTGTGTTTTAATAATTTATGCACAATTATTTCAGGGAGTGAATCATGTGATCTTTAAAAGATCTTTCTACTGTTCAAACTACAGTATTGACATTTTATACAATGAGGATGACACATACTCTTTGTAGTTAGATTAAGAGATGTTGCAAATTGTTAAACCTGGAATTTAAGTGATTAAGAGCAGGTTCTGAAGAGGGTATATGCAGAAAATCACAGCTAACTCTGCACAGTAGGCCAGAAAACACAAACACACACAAGAGCAAACACTACAGTTACATCTACATAGGGAATAGTACCAAATAATATTTTTACCCTGTACTGATTTAAATCACCTTTATGCAGTTAAAGACTTTTTTCATATCTTTTCCATATTAGTTTACTTTTTCATACCAATGATGAATGATAATTAAACTGCCTAAAAACATTTAAAATACAGCTACTTATTCTAAGTTAAAAACATTCTTGTTTTATATTTGGCTTTTTAATTGTGTGCTAACTTATTATATCCCTAACGTCAGATCTCATTAAGCCCCACAGTATATTCATAATAAAATATTAACTATAGTATGTTCTGTATGCAGCAGTATGTTGGATAGTACAGAAGGAGAACATTGTTCTAGGGTAGTGTTTAAATCTGGTGAGCCTATGATGTCACACGGCTTGTCCAGTAGAATTGTTCAAGCTACGCTAAGCCTCCTCTTTAGCCTGGTTTGAAGCCGGTTTGTCCAAAAGCATATGTTGCCATGGTAACTCAGCAGGGCTTAAGATCAGCTTCTTTCGTATAACCAAAATTTACCAAAATTATTGAAATAAGCCTGATTTATTTAGTTAGCTCGCTTTGTGGAACTTGTTCATAACTAGCATGAGGACGCTGAGCAGTGACTGGTTCTTATTTGACCTGAGAACATCTGTGGTTTCGCCACAGACCGAACTGGCCACTGTATTTATCTCTCACTACACTACCCAGAGCAACCTTGAATTCTTGAGATTTTCAGGCATGCAGCACACACACTACACCCTCAGAAAAAAACAAACTGTACAAACTGTCACTAAGGCAGTACCCCTCTTGTCACTGGGGTGGTACCTTCAAGGATACATCTCAGTGCCTTTAGTCAGGGAACATAATTGTAGCATAATCCATTGAAATTATATTTTCTAAGTTGTATTGACTCCACACACCCTGTCTCGTCTCCAGGCTTTTTATTTTATTGTTCTGTTTTAAAGCATTAGATTATGAAAAGGTACAAATATATTTTTTTTACCTGGAAAAAAAACTAATTTAACCCTTCTGTGGTGCTCATATACACACATATACAAACACATACACACACAGACACACACACTAACAGCAGGCCATGTAGGAGGAGAACAGAGTGAAGGACACAGCACCTTAACACTTTTATTCCCTGTGAGTTCACCCCAACACCACATGTGTAATATAAATGTGTAGGGGGTAAACAGTGTGAAGTCACTGAAAATGTATTATTTTATATGTTATACACAGAAAATTGGCAAAGGCCAAGGAATCTGGGGTTAAAATAATAATAAATCACATAATTTTTTCTTTTGGTAAACATTGAAAATGAACACCACACAAGGGTTAAGGTATCTACTTGGACTACTTGGAGAAAATTCACTGTGAATGAATTGTTAGTGTCTTCAGCCTTTTTGCATGCCTTCATAGATGCTAACTGTTTACAGATCATCATACCTGTTTGCCATCATAACAAACTCAACAAACACAACTGTGGGGCTACACTGATTTACAAATTGTGTAGCCCATTTTGTTCCAACCAGTTTAGAAACATTACGCTGTGGTTAAAACGCAAGAACAGAAATGTTAAAATATGGTTTCTGCTCAGAGCAAATCAATTCATTTGCTACCCTGCTTGCACTAGCAAGAATGTTAACTATGGTCACATAGCACTAGCCTAGCTAGCAGGCTAACAGTTCCAAAAGCATGTTTTTGTCATGTTTAACATATTTGGACTTTAAATTTTAGTCTTCAAAATACAAGAAATTTTCCCTGAGTTTCTTCTTTTGATAACCTGTTTACTCATTTTCAAAGCTGTTAACAACTGTTCTTCCTGCAAAAAACATGCATCAATACAGCACTCATACACATACTCACAGGATTCTTAAACACTGAGCGTCTGAGCGTCACTGGTAACTGACTTACCCCATTTTCTAGGGTTCAGAGAAACTATGGTCCTAATTTACCTAATCCATCCATCCATCCATCCATCATCTAAACCGCTTATCCTTCTGGGTCGCGGTGGGGTGCTGGAGCCTATCCCAGCTGTCATTGGGCGGAAGGCAGGATACACCCTGGACAGGTCGCCAGTCCATCGCAGGGCAGACAGACAGACATACACAGTCACACACACTCACACCTAGGGGCAATTTAGCATGTCCAATCAGCCTGACTGCATGTTTTTGGACTGTGGGAGGAAACCGGAGTACCCGGAGGAAACCCACGCAGACACAAGGAGAACAGGCAAACTCCACACAGAAATGACCCTAGTCGCCTGGCCGGGAATCGAACCCAGGCCATTCTTGCGCTACCCACTGCGCCACCGTGCTGCCACTTACCTAATCCAAAACAAATTAAATCTTATCTAGCCTACAGAGGTGTACCAGGCTTGGGGCAACATTAAATGCTAAACTTCCTAACACTTGATCTTTTTGCTCAGACCAAGAGTCAGAAATGCATATCTTTTCCAGAGATTTAGATCTCCACCCAGGACTGCCTCCAAAAATTAGAAAGAAAATATAAGAAATAAGTGTTCCGATGGAAGGACTGATGAATAACCCAGCTGGAACACTCTAACTAACCAGACTTTACTGTTTAAACAGTGAGTGCATTTGCAAGCACTCAATAATCAGATTTCTGCAGTTATCTGATTATTCAAATAGTCGTGTAAGAAATCCAATAAAATAATGTGAACTCTTACTCTGATTTCTTTCAGATTTCTCAGTCTGCGCATGTGCAAAAACAGACCGAGTTATCGGAAATCAGGAAGCAGTGTTGCCATGAGATGGCAGCAAGACACTTTTGGAGCGGTGCTGAAACCAACTACATATTTGACGAAATGAAGGAAATGTGAATATTCTTCATCTTCTAGATGATGTACACCGATCTGGCATAACATTATGACCACATCCTTGTTTCTACGCTCATTGTCCATTTTATCAGCTCCTCTTACTATATAGCTGCACTTTGTAGTTCTACAATTACAGACTGTAGTCCATCTGTTTCTCTGCATACTTTGTTAGCCCCCTTTTACCCTATTCTTCAGTGGTCAGGATCCAGGTCGCAGGTACACGACTGACTTTACATCTACAAGGTGGACTGACAAGGTAGGAGTGTCTAATAGAGTGGACGGTGAGTGGACACAGTGTTTAAAAACTCCAGCAGCACTGCTGTGTCTGATCCACTCGTACCAGCACAACACACACTAACACACCACCACCACGTCAGTGTTACTGCAGTGCTGAGAATGATCCACCACCCAAATAGTACCTGCTCTGTGAGGGTCCATGGGGGTCCTGACCACTGAAGAACAGGGTAAAAGTTAGCACAAAGTATGCAGAGAAACAGATGGACTACAGTCTGTAACTGTAGAACTACAAAGTGCACCTATATAGTAAGTGGAGCTGATAAAATGGGCAATGAGTGTAGAAACAAGGGAGTAGTCATAATGTTATGCCTGATCAGTGTATATTTATATTTTCAGGTAAAATGGTGCAATTTTTATTTTTTTTTTTAAAAGCTGCTGCATGAAGTTTGAGTTTTACATTACGTTTACGTCATGTATTCTTCTATGAGTTTATTGGCTGGTTGCAAAGCAGAAATCTGATCATTGTCTGACTAATGTAGACCCGGAGTTTTCCCATTATCTGATTACTCAAGAGCACGTAAATGCATTGATCGGATTACTGACAAAATCCGATTTTTTCTGCAGTTATAGGGTTATCGAACGCATTTAAAGGCACTCAGTGATTACACAAGATAATTACCCACATACTCTTAAAAAAGGAGGGGGTTATAGAACTTTAATGGAAAAATATTTCAGATGAGCAAACATTTATATTACAGACAGCTTGTTAAACACTGCAATATAAAAAATTATGAAAAAGTTAATTTGGAAAGACTAAATTTTAAAAAGAATCAAGAGATAAAAATCTTATGTAAAAACATAAGCTATAGAAGAAAAACATAGAGAACAGAGCATATTTATTACCAGGGGTAAAAACATAGTAAGTGTCAAAAGCATTAAGCTGCTTTTGTGGCATCTTGTCCTCCCTTAAAAAACAAAAGCTATTCAAAAAGTGTATTTGTTTATAACACCATTTCTAAAAAAGTTGGAACGCTACAGAAAATGTAAATAAAAACAAAATAAATGATGTGCAAATCATTTAAACCCTATATTCCTTCGAAAATGCTTCAAAGACAACATATCATATGTTGAAACTGAGAAATTGTATTGTTTTTTTAAAAACATATGCCCATTTTGAATTTGATGCCAGCAACACATTCCAAAAAAGTTGGGACGGGGGCAACAAAAGGCTGGCAAAGTTGTGTAATGCTTAAAAAACACCTGGTGGTTGTTTGGCAACAAGTCAGTAACATGATTTGGTGTAAAATGAGCATCCCACAGGGGCTGGATCTTTCAGAAATAAAGATAAGGAGAGGTTCACCACTCTGTGAAAGACTGCATGATCAAATATTGTAACAATTCAAGAATAATGTTTCTCAACATAAAATAGCAAAGAACATTTGCTTTTCATCATCTACAGTACATCATAACATTAAAAGATTCAGAGAATCTGGAGAAATCTCTGTATTCAAGGGACAAGGCCAAAAAATAGTTTTGCTGGCCATGATCTTTGGGCCCTCAGGCAGCACTGCATTAAAAACAGACATGATTCTGTAGTGGAAATCACTGCATGGGCTCAGAAACACTTCTGAAAAACACTGTCTGTGAAAACAGTTCAGCGCTGCATCCACAAATGCTAAAACTCTTAAATGCAAAGAAGAAACCACATATAAACAGGATCCAGGAATGCTGCCACCTTCTCTGGGCCTGAGCTCATTCAAAATGGACTGAGGGGAAGTGGAAAGGTGTCTTGAGGTCCAACAAATCAACAATTGAAATTCTTTTTGGAAATCATGGACACTGTGTCCTCCGGGCTAAAGACCACTTAGCTTGTTATCAGTGCACAGTTTAAAAGCCAGTATTCATGATGGTATAAGGGGTGCTTTAGTGCACATGGCATGAGTGACTGGCTCATCTGTGAAGGCACCATTAATGCTGAATGATATATACAATTTTTGACAACATATGCTGCCATCCAGATGATGTCTTTTTCAGGGAAGGCCTTGCTTTTTTCAGCAAGACGATGTCAAACCACATTTTGCATGTATTACAACAGCATGGCTCTATATTAAAAGAGTCTGGGCACTAAACTGGCCTGCCTCCAGTCCAGACCTGTCACCACAGAAAACATTTGGAGGGTTATGAAATGAAAAATACAACAAAGGAGACCCTGAACTGTTGAGCAGCTGAAATCCTGTATCAAACAAGAATGGGAAAACATATCACTTTCAAAACTCTCGTCAGTTCCCAAACGCTTGCAGAGTGTTGTTAAATGAAGAGGTGATGAAACACAGTGGTAAACACGCCCCCATCCCAACTTTTTTGGAACATGCTGTTAGTATCAATTTCAAAATGGGCATATATTTTTCAAAAAACAATACAATTTCTCAGTTTCAACATTTAATTTGTTATCTTTGTACTATTGTCAATGAAATATAGGGTTTACATGATTTGCACTTCATTGAATTTTGTTTTTATTTACATTTTGCCCAGCATCCCAACTTTTTTGGAAATGAGGTTGTACATGGTCAACAAATTAGCCAGTGCACTGCATGATTTTCAAGTCATCTTTTAATAAATCTCACACCATGGAGCTGGCTTAGTTAACACTAACTAAGCTAGCATGATAACAGCTCCCGCACCACTCTGCATACCACAGAACATGTTTAATTCTTGCTAAATAAAGCACAAAGAAAAGTTTAGATTGTAATGATGCAAATCTGAGGGAGTGAAGTCGAGCAACTGGCTAAGAAGAGATAGGAAGACCTGTTCCGTAGTGTTGGGACCAGACCCAAACTGTGCCACATACCAAAGTACAGGTTTAATTCTGACTAACTGCTGCTCTGCTGAAAGTGTAGATGATAAACATCTGCAAGAGCAAAATCAGTGACAGGTGAGTGTCAGAAAGCCAAAATTTAACCTGTTCTGTGGTGTTTGAGACTGTAGCGTTTGGTAGGTAGCTAACAATAGTTTAGTCAGCAGTCAAATGTGCCACGCACCACAGCTTGGTTCATGTTACAATGACACTTGACTAAATTGTATCTGAGACTGCAATGTTGAATGACTGGTGTGAGTATGAAACCCGAAATTGAATGTATTCTGTGGTGTGTGCATCCATTAGCTGTTGCTGGGCTACTATGCTTTGCTTTTCTTTTTTTTTTTCCTGGCTCACATTTTCTCCTCTTTTTATCAGCGCCACTATAGAACAGAAATTGTGCATGTAATTTTGTCATCATTAATTTGGCTTAAAAAAGCCAACTTACTGTTCTTTGTTATTTTCTTTTCCTACTTCTTATTAAGTTGGCTTGATAACTTACTGGACTTTTGTGATAATCTTATTATCATTCTACACTCAAAAAATAAAAATATTTCTCATCCTGCAGTTTTCAAGTGATGTCACAATGCACATCTCTCACACAGACACACAGACTCATATGCTTACAGCCTAATGCACAGCAATTAAAGGTGGCTTTAGTTTTAAGATAGCACTAAATTTAAGACATCAGTAAATTTAAGGTATCACTGAATGTAAGGTGGCAGTAGAGTTAGGGCAGCAGTGAATTTAAGATGAAAGTAGATTTAAGATAGCAGTAAATTTAAGGCATCAATAAGTTAAGGGTGGCAGTGTATTTAAGGAATTAGTAAATTTAAGGTGGCAGTGAATTTAATGTCACAGAATATTTAAGGTATCATTAAATTAAAGGTGGCAGAGTACCTAAAGTGGAAGAGAAATTTAAGATGGCAGTGAATTTAACGTGACAGAATATTTAAGGTATCAGTAAATTTAAGGTGGCCCTGAATTTAAGGTGGAGATGCATTTGAGGTAGGAATGAATTTAAGCAGGCATTGGATTTAATGTATCAGTGGCATTTAAGATAGCAGTGTATTTAAAGTACCAATGAATTCAAGGTAGTGATTTTAAGATATCAGTAAATATAAGATGGCAGTAAATTTAAGGTAGCACTGAATTTAATGTGGTAGTAAATTTAAGGTGGCAGTGCATTTAAGGTGATAGTGTATTTAAGGTTCAAGTTAATTTAAGGTATCCGTAAAATTAAGGTGGTAGTGAATTAAGGTGACACTGAATTGAAGGTGGAGATGCATTTGAGGCAGCATTGAATTTAAGCAGGCATTGGATTTAATGTATCAGTGGCATTAAGGGAGCAGTGGTTTTAAGATAGCAGTGTATTTAAAGTAGCAAAGAATTCAAGGTAGTGATTTTAAGATATCAGTAAATATAAGATGGCAGTAAATTTAAGGTAGCACTGAATTTAATGTGGTGGTAAATTTAAGGTGGAAGTGAATTTAAGGTGGCAGTGAATTTAAGTTATCAGTAAATTTAAGGTGGCATTGTAATTAAGATTTTAGAAAATTTAAGATGGCAGTGAATTTAAAGTGGCAGTGTAGTAAAGGAATCAGTAAACTTAAAAATGCAGTAAGTTTAAGGTGGCTCTGAATTTAAGGTGACACTGAATTGAAGGTGGAGATGCATGTAAGGTAACAATGAATTTAAGCATGCATTAGATTTAATATATCAGGTGCATAAAGGGAACAGTGGTTTGAACATAGCAGTGTATTTACAATAGCAATGAATTTAAGCTAGGGATTTTAAGGTATCAGTAAACTTAAGGTGGCAGTAAATTTTATGGTAGCAATAAATTGAAGATGGTAGTGAATTCAGTGAAACAGAACATTTAAAGTAGCACTGAATATAAGGCAGCAGAGCATTTAAGGTAGCACTGAATTTAAGGTGGCAGAGTATTTAAGGTAGCAACAAATTTGAGGAGGCACTGGATTTAAGGTAGCACTGAATTTAAGGTGACAGTGCATTTAAGGTGGCAGTAAATTTTAGGTGGCATTGTATCTAAGGTATCAGTAAATTTAAAGTGGCAATAAATTTAAGGTGGCAGTGAATTTATGGTGGAAGTGAATTTAAAATGCACAGTATTTAAGATATTAGTACATTTTTGGTGGCAGTGAATTTCAGGTATCCATAAATTTAAGTTGGCAGTGAACTTAAGGTAGCAGTCAATTTAAGGTATCGGTAACTTTAAGGTGGTAAGGAATTTAAGGTGACAGTGAATTAAAGGGTATCTTGAAATGTACGATGGAAGTAAATTTAAAATTGCAGTAAATTTAAAGTGGCAGTGCATTTAAGGTGATAGTGTGTTTAAGGTTCAAGTTAATTTAAAGTATCCATAAATTTAAGGTGACAGTGAATTAAGGTGGCATTGCATTTAAGGTACCAGTAAATTTAAGAAGCAGTGTATTTACGATGTCAGTAAATTTAAGGTGGCAGTGTATTCATGGTATTAATACATTTAAGGTAACAGTAAATTTAAAGGGAACTCCACTGGTTTTGCAAAATTACTGACTTATTCTGTGGTTTAGATGTAAACAAAATTATTCAGAGTTGTTCAGCGTGAAGTGTGCCTTTCTGGAGAAATTTACAGAGTCAAAATTGATCACCATTGTAGTATTAGGTACCAGACGTCATTATGTCTACACTACAAATATCACAATTTTATCTGCTATCCAAAATGACCAGTGAACTTACATGTGTTTTATAAATCATTATACACCAGTTAGTTCCGGCCATGCAAGCCGATTGGTTGAGAAGCGTTCTCGCCATAACATCACAGGTTTTTCACAAACAATGTATCACTCCGCTGAGATGCCGTTGCTAAGCAACGACTTTTACAGCTGTAGGAGACGCTTAAGCAATTTGAGCATTTTTACTTCTTACTTTGTGTACAAACAGAAAATGGGTACTTTTAAGATCACATTTGACCAACAACTGATTTGGTCCCTAACTGTCAGTTAGTCTGTGTAAGGAGCTGGAGAACGAACTGCTGGCTGTGCAGCAAATGAGCGGAGTTCGTTACTCTTACATAGCAGCAAGCTGCTTGATAAGGAGCTATAATTTTGCAGAAGGAACTGCTAACATTAAAACATATTAAATGACATGTTCACGGCCCAATTTATTTATTTCTTACTTTATTTATTTAACTGTTGTAACTTTCCACCTTGCACACATTTTGTGTTGTTTGGATTGGTGGTGGCAGTGAAATAAGGTGACATGGTATGTAAGTTATCAGTAAATTTAAGGAGGCATTGAATTTAAGGTGCAAATAAATGTAAGGTATTAGTGAATTTAAGTTGGCTCTGCTTTTGAGATGGCACTGAATTAAAGGTGGCAGTGCATTTAAAGTAGCACTGAATTTAAAGTGGCAATAAATTTATGGTATCAGTAAAATGAAGGTGGCAGTGGATTGTAGGTAGCACTGAATTTAAGGTATCAGTAAATTAAAGGTCGCAATGGATTGAATGTATCGAGCCTAAGGTAACAGTAAATTAAAGGTGGCAGTGGGTTTAAGGGTGCAGTGCATTTAAGATTCCTGTGTATTTAACAGCATAGGAACCACTTAGCAACAACTTATCAACAACCTACAACACCATAACAAGCACCTAGCAACACCTTACCAACCAGCTTGGATACCGTAGCAAACTCACAGAAACATGCAAGCAACAGTTTAGAAACCATAAGCAATCTTCCACCATTTTAACATGTTAAAGTAATTAGCAGTCTTTTTCAAGCCAAGTTAAAGTTTGTTCACAAACTTTCTCTTTCTAGTCATTTTTAATAACTTGGCTTGCAAAAGCCAACTTGCTGTTCTTTGTAATCTTCTTTTTCATATTCTACACCCAAAAAAATTAACATGTTTCTCATCCCGCAGTTTTTGAGCTAGAACCACAAAACTTTGCAGGATTACAGGATATAATTTACCCGATTAGGTTGTTTTTGCTTTTCTTTTTTCTTGTGCGATCAGATGTATGGTTTTTGTAAAATTCATCATTCATTCAAAGAAGATATTATTTCCTATAGGAAATGAATAGCGGAATGTGCTACAAGTGATGTCACAATGCACATGTCTCACACACAGACTCACATGCTTACAGCCTAATGCAAAGCAATAACAGCACAGACAATAGATTTAAGGTGGCACTGCATTTAAGGTAGCACTAAATTTAAGGTGGCAGTGAATTTAAGATATCAGTAAATTTAAGCTAGCAGTAAATTTATGGTGGCATTGTATTTAAGATATCCAAAAAAATATGATGGTAGTGAATTTAAGGTGGCAGTGTATTAAAGGAATCAGTGAACTTAAAATTGCAGTAAGTTTTAGGGTTGCTCTGAATTTAAGGTTACACTGAATTGGAGATGCATTTAAAGTAGCAATGAATTTAAGTAGGCTTTGGATTTAATGTATCAGTGGCATTGAGGGAGCAGTGGTTTGAAGACAGGAGTTTATTTAAAATAGCAATGAATTAAAGGTAGGAATTTTACGCTATCAGTAAATTTAAGGTGGCAGTAAATTTGAGGTAGCAATAAATTTAAGGTGAATTAAAGGTCTCCGTAAATTAAATGTGGTTGTGGATTGAAGGTAGCAACAAGCTTAAGGTATCAGTAAATTAAAGGTGGCAGTGGATTTAAAAAAGCAGTGGATTTAAGATTACAGTGTATTTCATAGCATAGGAACCACCTAGCAACACCTTAGCAACTAGCCTGGATACCATAACAAACTCATAGCAACATCTAAGCAACAGTTCAGCAACCATAAGCAGTTTTTCACCATTTTGACATTTGAAAGTAATAAGCAGGCTTTTTCACGCCAAGTTAAAGTTTGTTCACAAGCTTTGTTTCTAGTTATTGTTATAAAGTTGGTTTGGAAAAGCTTCATAATCTTATTTTTATTATTCTATGCCCAAAAAAAAAGATGTTTCTTGTCCCGCAGTTTTCAAGCTAGAACTACAAAACTTTGCAGGATCATTATATCTATACCCGATCGGGTTGCTTGTGCTTTTCTTTGTTCTTGTGCGATTGGATGTATGATTTTCATAAAGTTCTCATTCAAAGAAGATGTTATTTTCTATGGGAAATGAATGGCGGAATGTGCTACAAGTGGTGTCACAATGTACATCTCTCACACAGACACTCAGACACAGTACACACAGACTCATGCTTACATTGCATTGCATTTAAGGTGGCACTGAATTTAAGGTGGCACTGGATTTAAGGTAGCACTGAATTTAAGGTGGAAGTGAATTTAAGGTATCAGTCAATTTAAGATATCAGTGAATTTACAGTGAAAGTGTATTTAAGTTATCAGTAAATTTAAGGTGGCAGTAAATTTTAGGTTGCATTGTATTTAAGATATCAGTAAATGTAAGGTGGCAGTGAATTAAAAGTGTTAAAAGAATTTAAAGTGGCCCGGTATTTAAGTTGGCAGTGAACTTTAAGGTGGTAAGGAATCTAAGGTAACTGAATTTAAGTGCAACTTTAAGTGTACAGTGGAAGTAAATTTGAAATGGCAGTAAATTTGATGTGGCAGTGCATTTAAGGTATGAGGAAATTGAAGGTGGAATTGAATTTAAGGTGGCAGTGTGTTTAAGGTGGAAGTTAAGTTAGCAATAAATTTAAGGTGGTAATAAATTTAAAATGCCATTGTATTTAAGGTACAAGTAAATTTGAGGTGGCAGTGTTTTAAAGGTATTAGTACATTTAAGGTGGCAGTGAATTTAAAGGGAAACACTGATTTTGCAAAATTACTGACTTATTCTGTGGTTTAGATGTAAACAAAATTATTCAGAGTTGTTCAGCATGAAGTGTGCCTTTCTAGAGAAATTTACTGAGTCAAAATTGATCACCATTGTAGTACTAGGTACCAGATGTCATTATGTCTACACTACATGTCTACACTATTTTTTCTGCTATCCAAAATGAACAGAACTTAAGATGGCATTTTATTTAAGGTATCAGTCAATTTTCAGTGGTAGGGAATTTAACATGGAAGTGAATTTCAGGTATCCATAAATTTAAGTTGGCAGTGAACTTAAGGTAGCAGTGAATTTAAGGTATTGGTAACTTTAAGGTGGTAAGGAATTTAAGCAGTGAATTTAAGGGTATCTTTAAATTTATTGTGGTAGTCAATTTAAAATGGCAGTAAATTTAATGTGGCAGTGCATTTAAGGCAGGAGTAAATTTAAGTTGGCATTGAATTTAAGGTGGCAGTGTATTTAAAGTATCAGTAAGTATTAGATGGCAGTGGATGTAAGTTGGTAGTAAATTTAATTTATTAGTAAATTTAAGGTGGTAGTGTATTTAAGGTGGCAATGGATTCAGGGTATCAGTAAACTTAAGGAGGGAGTGTATTTAAGATAGTGGTACATTTAAGGTGTCAGTGGCAATGTTTTTAAGGCATTTATAAATTTAAGGTGACAGTAAATTTAAATGTGAACTCCACCAATTTTGCAAAATTACTGAATTATTCAATGGTTTAGGCGTAAACAAAATCATTCAGAATGGTTCAGTGTGAAGTGCGCCTTTCTACAGAAATTTACCAATTTAAAATTCTTCACCATTGTAGTACTAAGAACCAGATGTCATTATGTCTACACTACAAATATCAAATATTTCATTTTCTATCTAAAATGACCATTGAACTTAAATGTCATGCTAATAATGGATAAATAGTTCTGCACGTACCTCTCCACACCGCGTGATTTGTAATATCTTAATGGGATGTAGAGCCTTTGAATGATTCAGTAATTTTGCAAAATCGGTGGAGCTCCCCTTTAAGGTGCCAGTGTATTTAAGATATCAGTAAATTTATGGTAGCAGTATGTTTAAGGCAACAGTGTATTTAAGGTATCAGTAAATTTAAGATGGCAGTGAATTTAAGGTGTCAGTGAAATTAAGGAGGCATTGAATTTAAGTTATGATTACATTTGAGGTGGTATTGAATGTAAGATGGCAGTAGATTTAAGTTAGCACTGAATTTAGGGTAACAGTAGATTTAATGTAGTGCTAAATTGAAGATGGCAGTGTATTTACATTATCAGTAAAGCATTTAAGGTATCTGTGAATTTAAGGTGGCAGTGATTTTAAGATGTCAGTTAATTTAAGGTGTCAGTAAATTTAAGGTATCAGCAAATTTAAGGTAGCAGTGTATTTAAGGTGTAAGTAAATTTAAGGAGGCAAAGTATGTAAGATATCAGTAAAGTTAATGTAGCAGTGAGCTTACAGTATCATTAAATTAAAGGTGGTAGTGAATTCAAGGTGGCAGTGTATTTTAAGTGGCAGAGGAATTAAGGAATCAGTCAATTTAAAGTGGCAGTAAAATTAACATATCAGTATATTTAAGGTTGCAATGAATTTAAGGTAACAGTAAATATGAGGTGGCTCTGAATTTAAGGTATCAATAAATTGAAGGTGACAGTGAATTAAAGTTATCAGTAAATTTAAGGTGACAGTGAATTAAAGTTGGCAGAGTATTTAAGGTATCAGTAAATTTAAAGTTGAAGTGTATTTAAGGTATCAGTAAATTTTTGGTCGCAGTGTATTTCAGGCATCAGTACATTTAAGGTGGCAGTGTGTTTAAGGCATCAGTAAATTTAAAGTGGTAATAAATTTAAAATGGCAGTGAATTGAATGTGGCAGTGCATTTAAGGTATAAGCAAATTTAAGGTAGCAGTGAATTTAAAGGCATCAGGAAATAGTGAATTTTAAATTGCAGTGAATTTAATATGGCAGTGCATTTAAAGAAGGAGGAAATTTAAGGTGGAATTGTATTTAATGTGGTACTGAATTTAAGGTGATAGTGACTTTAAATGGAGCATTGTTTGAAGGTAGCAGTAAATTTAACATGTCAGTGAATTTATTGTGGCAGTGCATTTAAGGTATAAGCAAATTTGAGGTGGCAGTGAATTTAATGTGGCAGTGCATTTAAGGTATATGCAAATTTGAGGTGGCAGTGTATTTAAGATAGCAGTGAATTAAAGGCATCAGGAAATGTAAAGGAGTAGTAAATTTTAAATTGCAGTGAATTTAATGCAGCAGTGCATTTAAAGTATGAGGAAATTTAAGTTGGCATTGTATTTAATGTGGTACTGAATTTAAGGTGATAGTGACTTTAAATGGGGCATTGTTTAAAGGTAGCATTAAATTTAAGATGTCAGTGAATTTATTGTGGCAGTGCATTTAAGGTATAAGCTAATTTGAGGTGGCAGTGCATTTAAGATAGCAGTGAATTTAAGGGCATCAGGAAATTTATGGGGTAGTAAATTTTAAATTGCAGTGAATTTAATATGGCAGTGCATTTAAAGTATGAGGAAATTTAAGGAGGCAATGTATTTAATGTGGTACTGAATTTAAGGTAATAGTGACTTTGAATGGGGCACTGTTTAAAAGTAGCAGTATTTTTAAGATGTCAGTGAATTTAAAGTGGCAGTGTATTTAAGGCATCAGTAAACCTAAGGTGGTAGTGAGTTTATGGTTGTGATAAATTTATTGTATTAGTAAATTTAAGATGGCAGTGAATTTAAGGTGGCAGTGTATTTATGGTTTCAGTAAATTTTTGGTGGTAGTAAATTTAAGTTAAATTTAAAGTGCCAGTGTCTTTGAGATATCAGTAAACTTATGGTGGCACTGAATTTAAGGTGGCAGTATATTTAAGATATCTGAAAATTTAAGATGGCAGTGAAATAAAGGAGGCACTAAGTTTCATGTATGATTATGTTTAAAGTGGCATTGAATTTAAGGTGGCAGTAAATTTAAGGTAACAGTTTAAGGCAGCACCTAGCAACACCTTACTATCCACTTTGGATACTGTAGCAACTGCCTAGGAATATTGAAGCAACACTTTAATAATCATCAATAGTCTTCTACCATATTTTAACATAATTAGCTGACTTTTTCAAGCTCGTTCATTCACAAACTTTCCCCTTTCAGTTATTATTCAATGCTCAAAAACTAAAATGCTTCTCATCCTACAGTTTTCAAGCTTGAACAACAAAATTGCATGATTGTAGAACCTATAACAGATTAGGTTGTGATTTTCTAACATATGGTTTTCGTAAAATGATCGTTCAAAGATGATGTTTTTCCCATAGAATACAAATGACAGAATGTTCGGGACAATCAAGGCTAACTGCTATAAGTCATGTCACAATGCACATCTCTCACACAGACACTCACACACTTACAGACTAATTCACAGCAATACCAGCACAAATAATGGATTTAAGTTGCACTGCATTTAAGACAGCACTGAATTTAAAGTGGCAAGTAATTTAAGGTGGCAGAGAATTTAAGGCATTAGTAAATTTAAGGTGGCAATGAATTTAAGGTATCAGTAAATTTAAAATGGCAGTAAATTTAAGCTGGCAGTGAATTTTGGGTAGCAACATATTGAAGGTGGGAGTAAATTTAAGGTAGCACTGAATTGAAGGTGGCAACAGACTTAAGGTAGCACTCAGTTTAAAGTGGCATTAAATTTGAAGTGAATGTGAATTTAAAGTGGCAGTAGATTTAAGGTTGCACCGAATTTGAGGTGGCAGTGAATTTAAAGCATCAGTAAATTTAAGGTGGCAGTGAATTGAAGGTGGCAGTGAACTGATGGTGGCAGTAAATTGAAGGTGGCATGGAATTTAAGGCATCAGTAAATTTAAGGTAGCACTGAATTTAAGATAACAGAAGATTTAAGGTAAGTGAATGTAAGGTGGCAGTAGTAGTAAAGTCGCTCTGAAATTAAGGTATCAGTGAATTTAATTTATCACTAAAATTAAAGGGGCAGTGCAATTTAAGGAGGCATTGGATTTAAAGTATTGGTGGCTTTAAGGTAGCAAAGAATTAAAGGTAGAAGGAGATTTAATGTGGCAGTGAATTTAAGGTATCAGTAAATTTAGAGTATCACTAAATTTAAGATGGCCGTGGATTTAAGATGGCAGTGAATTCAAGGTGACACTAAATTTAAAGTGGTAGTGCATTTAGGGTAGCAACGAATTTAAGGAGGCATTGGATTTAAGGTATCAGTGGCATTAAGAGAGCAGTGGTTTTAAGGTAGCAGTGTATTTAAGGTATCAGTAAATTTAAGGAGGCAGTGATTTCAACGTTGCAGTAAATTTAAGGTATTAGTAAATTTAAGGTGGCAATGTTTTTAAGATATCAGTTAATTTAAGGATGCCGTCAATTTATGGTGGCAGTGAATTATGATTACATTTAAGGTAGTATTGAATTAAAGGTGGCAGTGGATTTAATTTAGCAGTTTATGGTAGCACCTAGCAAAACATTACCACCTATTATACTGCAGCAACTGCCTAGCAACATCTAAGCAACACTTTAGCAACCATCAACAGTCTTCCACCATTTTAACATCTTAAAGTAATTAGCTGGCTTTGTCAAGCCAACTTAAAGATAGTTCATAAGCTTTCTAGTTTTCAAATACTAGCCACAGTATTTAAAAACTTTAAATACCACAGTATACTATTACCATTACACCAGTCCTATTGTATGCATAATCTGCCTGTTTTAACATCTTACTCTTGACAGACACTCATCTCATTTCTGCAAATAATGGCAAATAAGCAATAAAATAAAAGCAATGCAATTTGATATTGGCACATAGCACGTTGTAACGTGTTGCATCAGCAACCTGACTGATTGGTTTGTCAGTTTGAATGTTGTAATCAGAAAGAAGTAATTTATTTTATTGTTTTGATTTTGATATGCATAGATGTTAGGTGTTTTATTTTCATGCAAAGTACTTTTTTGGCTTAAATGGTGACAAATGTGAAAGTGCTTTAACCTCGTAAATTTTCTGAGCAATAAACAAGCATAAACAAAAATCTGTTGTACTTTAGCCATTGAGTGTAAAACCGAAAGCATGTTGGGCCTCCTACTACCCTGAGCCCGTCTAATTAAATCCCTAACAATTGCTATACGCTTACTTACACACACACACACACACACACACATTTTTTTCAAACGGCCATCCTTCTGGGTCGTGGGGGCGGTGCTGGAGCCTGTTCCAGCAGTCATTGGGTGGAAGGCAGGATGCTATACACTTACACTTGCAATTATTCTAAGTTTAAATTGTCAAAAAGAATCAAACAAAATAAAACGACTTCAAATGCTGAGTTGGTGGAGAGAGGAAGAGGCCTTTTTTCAAGCATAGCACAGAGCATTTGCACGGCAGCGGTCTCCAAACAACCAAAGTACAGACATCATTCAAAATACAGCTAAAGTCCCCTTTTTCTGGGGGGATGAGGTAAGGCCTTTACCTTGTTTAGCTATGTGTCCAAAAGTATTACCATTTTCGGTTCCTCCTAGGTGCAAATGCATGCTAAATCAGTTTTTTTCAAAGGAGCCTAATCCAATAGCTTCCCCTTTTAAAGACATCCCATACCATATGCTTATATAACTCTTACTCAGCACTCAGATTTCAGAGGGTTCAGAAGTTCAATTCAGAAGCACACAGCTTAATCCTATATGACCTCCTTTAAAAGAGAGCATCCAATATTTCTCTTTTTAATCAATACCAAATCTGCTGATTAATAAGATATTTATTCAAATCAGCCAACAAGAACCAAATGAAAAAGACAAAACATCACAAAAACACAAACTCAGGTGTGGACTTTAACAAACAAGCTAGGTGTGAAAACAGTTTTAGCATCCATTTTTCTAAATTAAAATCATCTTGTGGACCATAATTGATTGCGAAATGATGAAGGTCCTCAACCAGTCACTGCTTAGCAACCTCAGAACAAACATGGTTTAAATGTAAATCAGGCAAAATTATTAGCTTCAGAGAGCTAAAAAAGAGGTTGCTGAGAAATGCTATTGTGGTCATCTGGAAGGAGCAGCAGTAGTGATGAAACTATTAACAAGCAGCTCTAAGGTATGCTTACTGCATTTGCTAGCATGTGTTTTGTTAAAATGATGTCGAACAGTAAATTAAATTGCAGAACAATGTGAAGATCAGTAAGCTAGCTACATTAGCTCTTCTTAGCTTAGCTACTGACAGCTTAATAAATTTGTCAGATAAAACTAGACTCTATGGTGCTCGTATTCACGTTTAAAATGTTCCGTTTCCATGTCTCTCAGAAAAACACATAGACAATAGAGAAGATGGTTTGATTATGACAGTGGTGGGACATTAAGCCAGAATAGTTTCTTTTAGTTGTGGCTGGATTAAAGATTTGCATTAATTATGCAAAAACATTATCAGCAAGGTCACAAGTAGTTACTCTCTTTATAATTTCAAGTCAGCAGCAAGTTCGTAGTAAAATATTTCTCCAGGTATGACATGATTTATAAAGAAAAACAATCTGTTCTTAATCCTGAGTATGTCTTGTGAATGTTTACATGTGTAATCCACAGATGGTATTAGTCTACTTAAAGTGTGGTTAAAGGTATGTTTAAAGCATAAAAAAAATACCTAAATAGAAACCTAATGGCTTAAAGTGTGAAAATAATATATAAATAATAAACTATAAGTGTGACTTGTGTCAAGTTCACTTAAAGAAATTTATTATACTGCTTGATAAAAACTGTCAAGATAGTATTTTACTGAGAGTATACTAAAAAGGGGACTTTTAACTAAACTAAACTAAAAAGGTGCTAGGTGCTCCTCTCCCTGATCAAGGACAGCTGAGGCCAATCAGGGGAGGAGCATGGACACTTTAAAAGACCAGCATGGAGAGAAAAAAGAGTTTCATGGCTCGAGAGACGCTGGGGGTATTCTATCAAGTATGCTAACTCAATAAGCCAGGCTTTTTTTTTTTGTCACTTTTTATTCCATCAAAGAAGCTAATTTTATGCCCCATCCTCTTAAAAAAGATGGGCCTTCAAGATTTTTTTTTAGGAAAAAAAAAATGGTGCTAAATAAAACCATTAACACTGAAAGAACCCTCTGCATGTTTAAAAAAGTCTTTGCTTCATGAAAGTGTTCTTCAGATTGATTGAGAATGTGCAGTAGATGGTTCTATATAGCTCCAAAAAGTGTTCCACTATTGTTACAAACCAAAGCACTATATTTTTGGTATTATATAGAACTGTTTTTGCTAAGAGTGTAGTCAGTTACCATAACATATGCTTTTGGACAAAGCTGAGGCTTAGCATAGCAGGCTATCAATGCTATTGGACAAGCCGCTATTGGACAGGCTCACTGGGTTAAACCACTAGAACAACGTTCCATTTCAAAAATTAATATATTGTGGCACATGAGACTTGACATTAGGGATATAATTAAAAGTAGCATATGATTAAAAGAAATTTTAAACAAGTATTGTGATCGTGGCTCTACCTCAGACATTTACACTGGCCGAAAGAAAGCCAGTGGTATTTCAAAGAAGCCCACTCACCCTGGACGTAACCTCCCCCCCGCAAACCCCCCCCCACCCCCCGCTTTTGGGAAAGAGATTCAGATCAATCGGAGCAAAAACAGATTAAAAACTGTTTATTCCCACAGGCAGTCAGATGCATAAGTCTCTCCTTCTCCTCCATAAGACTAAGAAGAAATATTTTTCATCTTGCGCTATACATCACTTCATTTTGCACTAGTATGTCTGTATATACTTATTGTGGTTGCCTTTGGCCTTATCTTTAATTTCTTTATGTCCTTGCCTTGTCAGTTCTAAAGCTACTAAATGTTTTGTTGTTTTTAAACAATGACAAATATCTATCTAACTATCTATCTATCTATCTATCTATGGGTTAAACTATATGAAGATGACGTCAGACGTCAATTCAGGGTAAAGATATTACAGACTCAAAAATATTAGTTACTATTGCCTGTAATGCTTACTTTTGTGTTTGTGTTTTCTGGCCTACTGTGAGGAGTTAGCAGGGTCGTTGTGCAAACACCCTTTATGGGACTTGCCCTTAATCACTTGAAGTCCAGATTTAGCCAACTGCAGCATCTCATCACCCCAAAAAGAGCCTGTGCATTTTTACATAATGTGGATGATACTGTAGGCGTAACAGTGAAAAGATCTTTCAATTAAGCAGTTAAAGAGCACATGGATGGCAGAGCTGTGAGGGCCATTGATTCACTCCCTGAAATTAATGTGCAAAAAATTTTCAAACAAGCATTTCTTTTTAACAGGAGAAAAAAAACTTTGATTTTTGTTCAACTAGGAGAAATAAAAATTCAAGTAAATGTTATATAAAATGAGAATTAAAAAAAAATTACTCTACACGTCAATTTTTTTCCCTTAATTTCCAGCTTTCCAATTTTCATTACTTTTTTCTTCTTCAAGGTCATGACAGTGAGCATGTGGTGGTTTTGGATGTTCCTGCATGATCAGGCGATAATTATTATCGCTGAACATTACAGGCCCATCATAATTATCACAATGTCACTCATACAGCCTTTTAATAATTACATCATTTACAAACTCTGAATCCTAGTATGTATCCTCAGGAGGATCAGGAGAGTTTCCCCAGATTTCTGCATGATGTGTATGAAATGATAGGGCACCAAATCAGATTCATTACAGAAGCCCCACCCACAACCAGAGGCAGCAACAGGAGCTGTCCTTTTAGTTAGATATAATGTAATATTCATTTGGTTTCTATACAAAAAGATTTAGTTTATTACTATACCATTCTGGAGTGCATTTCATCTCACCTCACCTCACAAGACCACTTGACTTCCTTTTACCTATTTTCTGAGGATCTATGAAAAAAGCACATGGTATGTCCACTGTGTCTTTTCAGTTACCAGAAATTTTCTGTTACCTTTCTCATGTGTAACACCAATGAGGATTGGTAACACCAGTGACACCTACGGAAAAGTGGATGTTTCTGTAGAATGACCCATCTGCAGCCCACAGCAGCTCCCAATCACTATGTCTTTAAGAATGGCCTTGCATCGCTCCTTTGTTTCTTCTCTGCCAACAAAGGCAGAGGAGACACTGCCAGTCTCTTCCCAGCTTGAGCTCTTCCCAGTCTGGTCAGGGTGTACCACTGTCGTCACTGAGATGCAGGACAAGAACCTTGGCCAGGATCTTATAATCTACCGTGAGAAGCATGATTGGTCTCCAGTTAATCAGCTCTGTCTTATCGCTTAACTTGTGCAGCAGTGTGATGTAAGCTGTTCTGGCAGACTGAGGCAGGGAGCCCTCCTCTCTGACCTCCCGGTAGACTTCTGCCAGGTCCAGCCTGACCAGAAGGCCAGAAGGTCTGGTCCCACTCCACCAGCAGACTGTATCCACCCAGGGCAATGCTGCACTAGTAGTATATATCATACACCTTCTGTCAAACGAGTGATTTATGACGCCTTGAGTGACAGGTCAGTTTTGATTGACAAGTTGGCAGGGGTTTTATGACACCAACACAACCCCATCTACCCCCACCTGCTGCTCTATATTTATAGTGTGACAATGGGGACAGGGTTTGTGGTTTACATATATAGTATTTAAGCATTCTTCTCACTGGTGGTGTGTTATTTATGAATTAATTATTATTATTATTATTATTTTTTTTTTTGCAAAATGTCTACTACTAGTGTGAATCAGACTTTTCTTAGTGTATCTGTGGTTACACCAGCTGTTAGTTCTAGTGGTTTTGATGCCAATTTGGGTTTTGCACCGAGGAAGAGACTGTGGCAATGCATTTGGTTGCAGGCCTCGCAAGCACTTCAAGGGTGTTAAGATTAACCTCTTTGATTCTCTGGCTTGTGACGTATGTGGGGAGGGTCAAACAGAATCACTGCCTTTCTGCAATGTCTGTTTAAAGGGAACCCCAGCCATTCAAAGGGCGTACAACGTCAAGACAGTTCCCAACACACGCTGACATGTTTGAGGATTTTCTTCCAGCAGATCACCCTGACAACCATGGGCCTCTGTGGTACAGAAATTATCGGGTGCCAGACTTCGATTATGCACCGCTCGACACAGGCAGGGGTGTTGTGAACTACAGCCATGATGAATTCGCCGTGATCAACACAGTGTCAGACCTGTTGAAGCTCCTGAAAAAGCTATATCTGATTCAACCAATGATGTGGATGGTCAAGTATGCACTACAGCATTAAAACTGAAGTCTGCTGTCATTGTAAGCCTACAACACATCATAAACAACAAACTGAAGGAAACGTGTCTCGATTGTGAAGTGGATCACCTCCAGTAAACGTCAACATTCATGCCTGTTTGAGCCGGATATCTTCTTTTTTGAAAAATACTATAAAGATATAACGCAGACATTGTTCACACACGAGTTAAAACATGCCATAGCGGGGCTTCTAAAGTGTTTTGGAATACAGCTACCTCTTCTAAAAATTGAAGGATGTGCTGAAACAGTTGTCTGTGAATTACAGTGTGAGTGATGCATTGTGGAAAGGCTACAGGAAATGAGAGAACCTGGTTAATCAAACATCTGAACAGTTTGTCACCGACGCTGTTGACTGTTGGAAAACAGGTTCAAATACTTGCGGCACTGTTTAAGACAAAATGGGGAATGTTTGTGGACTCCAGGGTCTGTCAGACCATGTGTTAAAACATACCATGTGAACTACGAATTAAAACATTTGTTGTATAAATGTATTGACAATTGTGTCGATGATTTTTAGCCTCTTTAATAGTGTGCATGATGTTGATGCTAAACGCTTACAAAATTTCAAGAATCAAATATAGTTAAATCTGCGTCAGATGATTGTCACGTGATGCAGTTATGTATAGATTCCAACGAACCAACCTATGTGACTATTAGCAAAACTCTGTCTCTTATGCCCAAGAGTAACAATACAGTAAAAATCTGTCATTTGCTTTACCTGTGTACATAAATATTAGACGTCTGGGTGATAAAACTTTCAAGAAAGAAACTGATTTATTGTTTGTAAAGTGATTTAACACTTGTTGAATATTTGGTTGAGAGAAATGTGATTGTGTGACACTTCTAGATTTCATTGATTCGTTGTGAATAAAACAGTAAATCAAACAAAAATTGGGTCATTATTTTCAACGATGGCATCTATCAACATGTCAGATCTTATGAAATAAGTTTATTACACACCTAATTCTGGTTCATTAGGTGGTAAAAATCGTTTGAAACGGGCTGTTTTAGAGGATACAGGAGTGCGTCTGTCAGATTGGTTAGCAGGGGAGGATGCATACACGCTTCACAAACCCATACAGCATAATTGCAAAAGAAACAGGGTTATAGTATACAGTATTGACTCTCAATTCCAAGCCGATCTTGTAGATATGAACGCATATTCTAAGGAAAACTATGGTTATAAATATAGGTTGACATGTATCGATGTGTTAAGCAAATATGCCTGGGTCCGTTTGTTAAACAAGTCGGGTTTGGAAGTCGCTAACGCGTTTGCATCCATACTAGCCGAGGGTAGAGTGCCTCAAAAGTTGCAGACTGACAGGGGTAAGGGGTAAGGAAAACAAACATTTGCAAAACCTGGTATCAAAAAACAAAATTACGCATTTTGCTACAGGTAGTGAACTAAAGGCTAGTGTCTTAGAGCGTTTTAATAGAACTCTAAAAAGTCATATGTGGCAATATCTAACAGCTATAAATTCCAAAGGGTACATTGATGTTTTACAAGACAGTGTGTGCGTGTGCAGTGTAGCAGTGTAGTGTGCGGTTACAACAACAGTCACCACAGAAGTAGAAAAATGAAACCAGCTGATGTGTCCAAAGACAATGAAACTATTGTGTTTAAAATGTTGTATGGTGTGAAAGACTAAGCAAGAAAACTGTGTTTAAGTACAAGGCGGGCGATGAGAATTTCTAAAGTCAGGGGTCCATTTGCAAAGGGTTAAGAGGAGAACTATACACATGAATTTTTCACTATTTCAGAGTGTATCCCTCGTCAACCACCTGTTTTATAGATTGATAGATTATGATGGTGATGTTTTACAAGGTAGTTTCTACGAAGAAGAGTTGCAAAAAATAAATGTGCCTGGAGATTAAACATTCAAAGTTGAAAAGATTTTATAGAAGAAAAACCAGGGTAAAAAAAAATGGTTTTGGTGAAATAGCTGGGATGGCCTCCCAAATTCAACAGTTGGATTCCTGAAAAGGATGTGGTGGATATACAAAAGCCTTAAAAGATGTGTCGCTTTTGTGAATGCATTCATTACAACAAACGACAAACATGGGTGACAATGGTTTTTGCATTACTTTGCCATGTAAGTCATCGATGTCAGTATACCCCGACGACCAAATTTCTAATTACAGAACAAAACTGGCAAAAGCAATTGATTTTAAAAGGTGACTGGGAAGTGGGTGTTTTTAGAGTTTTAGTACCCGCGGATGTGGAAAACATTTGATGAAGATGACACAATATTTATGGTGATCGATTAAAAACGCTTCAAAAATAACAAAAATAAAATTACCTGTCAGATATTATAAGACATCCCATGTTGATTGATGATCAATTTTTTAAACTAACAACTATCAAAATCAACACGTCAATTCTTCAAACGGGAACGTGGTTGCAAAACTACATTTTAGACCTGTAAAACAACGAACCAGGTTTTAAAATGGATGCATTCAATGCACACACTATGGACCCTGAACGCTATGCTTCTTACTACCAAATTTAAGCGGGCGGTATCATGCCTGGTTATGCAGGTAGTCCAGCTATGTACGGAGCCGGATTTGGCGGAATTTTAGAAATTTGTTCCGCATGGCAATACCATCATTCAAAACAGGGTTTAATATAGCTAAACCATATCTAAAAACAGCTGCTAAAAACATTGTAAGCAATATTTGTCAACAGTGGTCTTGCACAAGTAATGCGAAACAACCAGGACGGTTCAGGCATGCTAGTAATGGCACGAAAATCTGTGAAACGACTCCCTGGAAAGGGGTGTGGTTGACCTGCTAAGCATCAGTTCAAACGTGAGTTCAAAAAAAGCATAGATTCAAAAAGGAAGAGAAAGGAGAAACAGACCAAACAAACACCCCGAAGAAAGGCCATCAGTACTATTTTCTGAACATGGCTCTACTTCATCGCATGTCTGAAGAATGTATCAGGTCAGAACTAGACTTGTTCACAGTGCCTTTAATACAAACATCTATCGAGAAAAACACTTATGTAGAAACTTGGAATTTGGATATTCCTTTGGGCTTTTTATAAGCGGCCATGGTGAAGATTATACGGATCTGAATAACATTCTCTTGTACCTTCATATTAAAATCACAAAACCTGACGGAAGTGACATTGATGATGGTGCTGCTGTGGGGTTGATAAACTATCCAGGAGCCACAATATTTTCACAGGTCGATGTGTCCCTAGGTGATCGACTAATCACAGAGTTCCAGTACCTACCCATACCGCAGTATCATACTGTCTTGCCAATTATGGTTGGGATACCTTGGAAACAGCTTTTTCTGCTGGACTTTTTTCTGGACACTGCTGGACATATGGATGCGACAAACCCCATTAGAAACAATCTAGGCTTGACAAAGAGGGCGGCATTTACAAATGCTAGTAGTGTGGTAGAACTGCTGGCACCGATTCATAGTGACACTTTTTTCAGGAGAAATTGATGCTTAGCGGTGTTGACATAAAAATCCGCATGACCTGTAATAAGGATGAATTCTGTCTAATGCGACATGATGCGTTAGCTTACTAAGTAAACATTCTCTCGGCATCTTTATTTGTTAAAAAACAAGTGTCTGTATCACCAGCTGTAAGGCTGGGTCATGCTCAGGCGTTGCTGCCAACAACTGCTAAATACCCGATTGACAGAGTGTGTCTAAAAAATTTCTCTATACCAGTAGGGACGAGAGTTTCTAATCAAGAGAATTTGTTCTTGGGAACACTACCAAAGTCTATGATAATAGCAATGGTTGACAATGATGCTTTCACAGGTGCATACAATAAAAACCCATTTGCATTCAAACATTATGACTTGAGTTTATCGCTGTCTATGTAAATGGGCAACAGTATCCTGCTAAACAACATCAACTCGACTTCCAGTTTGGTTCTGCTGTGCGTGAATTTTATCAGTTGGCGTTAGCATCTGGTAGACATCTGAAAAACCAGGCATTGATAGAACAGATTTCCTACTGGGCTACACTCTGTATGCATTTAATCTTACACCTGATGAAGAATGTAGTCAACATGTGTCTTTGGTCAAATCTGGGAATATAAGACTGGAGGCTTGTTTCAGACCCCTTCCACACGCCATAAATTTGATTGCATATGCTCTTTTGGACAGTATCATTTGAGGTGTCTAATCGAAGACAAGTTTTGGTTGATTTTTACTAATGAAATTTTATCCATGTATTTATAAGAACAAGTTGTTTAAATGTGTCCAGCATGTTCAATCAGGACAAATGTTTATGTAGTTTGTAAACGCACCCCGCTGTTGTTGTGATTAAAATAAAAACGGACAAAAACGTATTTCAGCATTGTCATTTATTTACAAAATACAAGACAGTATTCAACTTCAGTATTCAGCACGTCGTTAACAAAATACAATTCTAAAACACGTAAACAAATATGTACACAACATTGTGAACAATCAAGATACACAGACACTTTAGCCAAAAGTTTAGCCATTTACTTCTGTCAATAATGGGTGATGTAAACTTTTGATGTAAACCGTCGCTATCGGCCGATCGTGAAATGTCCCCCCTAGGCGTTGCATAACCAGCAGACTTTTTGTTTAACAAGACAATTTTTTTTTTGTCTGACATGCTTGTTTGGGATGGTAGAAAAATGTTTAACATCGTATCCATCGCCAAAGATGTGCTGTAAAAACTGTTCAGGCACTGGCAAGTTTTCCCTCATTGAAAAACGGCCCCACAAGCTATTTAACAGCAATTTGTTGATAGATCGTCGTTGGTTAAGACTAATCCTGTTAGGGTTGAACTGAATCTTTTCTTTCTCAAAATAATCCCTGATATACTCAGCCCTCTCTTCCTCATTGACTGCTTGTAGTGGATAACCACTGGTCTCCTGCTTGTGCTGTAAAAATGTCTTTACATAATCACAGAACAACGTCTCTGAACTGTATGGAAAATGCCAAACCTCATGGATTTGTCTTTATCAGTTCAATACTAACCCATGTCCCTGTGATAGATCTATCTTCATCACTATGTGTGCAAGTTTGAAGCTGGCTTTCCTGCTCGGCACAAGCACGACAGAGTGGGAACATTAACTTGCCATTACAGCGGTGTGGTAATACAGGGTGTAGGAGTTTTCTCGGAGGATGTAAAGTAGCTTTAACTAGACCGTAGTACTCCTCAAGAGGTCGAAAATGTTTGAAAAATATTTGAGGCTGACCTATGGGGTACTTCTTTCTAGTTTGACAGAATAGATACAAACTAGTAAAGTCCAAATATCTGATTTTCTCACCCTCCTTCGCCTTGTAATACAATTTGTACGCATTGGTTCTACCACCAAAAAGTGTGTCTCTTGGTTTGCCTTTCGGGGGTCATATAGTTAGACATGAATGCCATAACACACATCTTCCCTCTTAGTACGCGCCCACTGACATTCCCACATTACTTCCACATGTAGATTGCATGCACGAACAGGTATCTCTACCTTGGTGTCAAACTGTTTCCTCAGTTCACCATACAACACCTTTGACATCGGATGGGCCTGGTTTGGACTGTAGCGACATTCATGACCATGATGCATGCAACCATTAAATTCTAATGCTTTACGTACACCATCTTTTCCATAATACCCATCAACATAAAATGCACCAAACTTCGTTTCTCCATGAGAGAGTGCTTGGTGTACATCGACATCTCTTGTACTTTTAACATACTCAAGCCATTCAATAGAAACATTTGAGAATGTCTTGTGTTGGTTAATGTATGTGTTTGTGTCAGCGCTAACGTGTCTTTGGGTAGAAAATGTGTGTTGTACACAGCCAAGCAACACGATGCTAGTGTTGTATAGTTAAACAGATCCAACTTTGTACATTGAATGAACTCGTCACGTACTTAAAACACGCTTCACGTAGTAAAACGACATCATTCCGGCCATAAATGTACAATTCCTTTTGGAAGTCAGTCAAACACACCACCAGAGACTGTTATACCACTCATCAAACTGTTTTCTGTCTTTGTCACCCATAGTTTCATAACCGTAAAAACACTTGTCAGGATACTCGCCCACATAGCTTTCATTTTTCTTTAGATTAAATTTATGTGGAAAGTACCCTTTCTCCGAACATGTTAGATTTAATGCTGATGCTGTTTTAGCCAATCGCATTGGAATGAATGAGTATGAGTCTATGTAGCATTGTTTGAATGTTTCGTCATACATGGAGATCAGTTGACATCCCATCATGGTAATTTTGACAGCTATCCCCACTTTAGAAAAATATTCCAGTAACAGGAAATTGTCCAGTCCAGCAGCATTGTGCGCCAACCATGTGTATCCCTGGTATTTAGGTCTTCTAAATTCTTTCACAAGACACTCTATGCAGTCAGACCCTTCAGCTGTGAACTCTCTACCGTCAAATGTAATAGCACAGACAAAATTAGCCTCATGTTTACCGTTTTCAAATCGTGTCTCAGTCAAAGATGTATGAATTGCAGGGCTCTTTTAATTTGATTTGGTTGTATGTAACATTCATGTGTGGTGTCCGATATTAACTCTTCTCCACAATGAACACAACGTCCTGACACACATCTGTGGGGTTTTGGCCTTGTTAAACTAACATGATAACAGTGGCCGCATTTTTTACAATACTTGGTTAGATCACATGAGGATGCCATTACTCCTGTTGTAGGTTGTTGTTGTTTCTATTTCTTATGTTGAATAACAATATTCGGACTTGCAGTAGCGGGAACAGTCGTTGGAATATTTGAAACGTCTGGGGTTCTTGTAATACAACACATCTTGACACACATCGCAACTGTATATACAACTATGATCTCTGGCACTGGAGTAACCCTTATAACAAAACTCACAAACATATGGGACGCCCATGAATGCTTTCAAATTTTTGGCCAAGTAATAATGGTCGTCATGAAGATACAGATACAGTCTTGGTGTGTGGTTTGTCTTTTGTTTGATACTTCTCTAAATTACCCAAACTAGCTTTGTGAAAAACAACTATTTTAACACCATACTTGTATTCGAAACTGCCAATATCATTAAACCCAACCCTGTGGTCACGTGTGTAGCCAGCATTTGTCTGTATTTGTTTGGCTATAGGTTCTAATGTGTTATGGGGTGCTTGTGGATTTAGAAAATGAGCAAGGCAGATTGCAACACAGGTTATTTGAGATGTTTGTTGGGCAGAAAAGATTCAGTCTATTCCTATCAATTACCTGATCGTGTGCACGCACCTTACGACGAACACCATCACTTTTACTCATTACAATGGAAACAGTCAAAACGAAACTCATCTGTTTTAATGCTACTGTTACTCTGTATAACCCTTTCAATAGCATCTGAAAATCTGTCAACACTGTAACCATCTCTCGAAGATAAAGCATTTACATCAGATGTTAAATTACTACCTCTTAGCGTTATCAATAACACTACCATCACCACCCAACACTCTGGAGAAAGATACAATGTCCGACAACATAGTGTGTATATAGGTTGCATATGAAGCCATATCTGTAGATGGAGCATTACATAAGTTCAAAGTCCCGTGTAGCACAACACTGCTAAATCTACTTCTAGGCACTACAGTATAATCATCAACAACACCCCCCATTTCTTACTAACTGTGCAATATCATTGTCTGATAAACCAAAGCCATTAGATCAAGTGATGGGGAACCATGTGTTTGCATGCCAGCGCCTGTCTGTTCTGTTTGTGTTGTGTATTTTGTGTGTCGCTTTCTAGGGATGCTATAGTTGTCACAATTTCATCCTTTGTATTTGCTCGATGGTGAACAAGTCCCAAGCTTCATGTATAGGGTCGTTATACGCAAAATTGCTGCAACTATCACCGGTTCTACGTCTTGTTGGTGGGGTTTGTACTGTATGACTTGTATTTGGTGACCAATTGTCATGTGTAATTTGTAAACTACTAAGTACATTATGTAAGGTGTCTGTGTCTTGCTGTTCATTAAGTTCATCAATACCAGTCAAATACTCATCATTTAGACACTGCAATTGTTCAATGGGTGACAACTGCCCCCAACACTGACTAACATACTGGTTGTTGTCTGATTCCCAAGACCTATTAGACGCCATTTTATATGTTTAATTTAGGGATTTTACCATTACATATTTAAAACAACGCTAATGTGGTTACATTCAAGTTTTGTGCCAATGAGTTAGTTTATGTAAAACTACTGAACACAATACAAACCAGCCGTGACAATGTCAACACAACAATACAAAACAACCTTAAACAATAAAAAAAACAATACAAAACCCAAGCCTTAACCAATAACAAAAAATAACTATTTGGAAGATGGACCAGGAACTGGGATCCATGGTGATAGTTTTAACTGCAAGAAACTATTTAAATTAAACAATAGTTCTCTTATGTTATCATTTTCAGCCTTGTCTTATCAATTTAGTATGTGTATTAAGATCACCAACTATTTTCTGAATAATAATGTCACGCTCCTGAACCCCTTTTTCTAATTTTAGAAATTTCTTCATTTAGTTTCTTCTTGTCTTTATCACACAGACGAAGAAAAGTGGCTTGTCTACGTTGTTCAATTGACAATCTTTTTATCTCTTGATTGAGACAGCTTAATGTTATATTTTCCCCAGAATTATTACATATGGTACAGCGGCCTGCCTGGTCTTGGGCTTCATGCCCTTGATTTGACCGCAAATCAGTGTCTCTTGGTTTATTTAGAGTTCCAACTTTTGGTACAGCTGCTGTAGTTTTGTCCTCGTTTTCTGAAAAATTGATGTTCCAGTTGTTTAAAAAGTCTTCAGACCAGCTGGCTATGTCCAGATCAGGATCAACTCTGGTTAACACCATATTCACATACAACATAAATCTGTAGACAGATCAAGTAAAAATACATTTACATATAGTCACTAATGTTAAAATATTGTAAACAATGTTTAATTTGTATTTTCTTACCAGTTGATTTCTGGATTTCCTCAGGTCTGAGTTGTTTTGTATTTGGCTCGGCTACACACAGAAGCGCCTTGTTCTTTTGCCCCTGCAATGATTCAGCTGGACTGCTTGTAGCGCTGGGGTTAAATTCAACCAATTCGACACCGTTAGCTACTGCAACACGGCATTCAATTGCTTTAGACGTACTTGGGGCAGCGTCAAATCCAGGTGGTATTAAGAGACCAACCGACTCAACCAAACGGTTCAAACCTGCTACAGAACAACAGCTACATTCAATAGTCTGAATTAGTATAACAATTTTGCTACAAAAATCAAAACAAACAGTCTCACCAAGAAGGTTTTCACAAACCGATGTGCTACCAGGTTCTGTAGAAATGCAAGAAATATTTTTTAATGAACATCAAGAGCTGCAAATAAATAAATAAGCAAGTAAATAATGCTATAAACAACAGTGACATACCATCAAACAGTTGCGATAAACCTTCAATACTTCTGATGGCTTCGATTGTTTCAGGCTCAGAGTTACCTAGAGCAAGAACATTCCTGTTAAATACAAATTGTAACAGTCTTTTAGTTATTACTTTAAATGGAAAATTAGGCAAAAGGTCTGTAGCATGGTACATACAGAGAAAGCTGGCGTCCACGTCTCGTTCCCGAAATACAACACGCGCACAGCAAAGTCGTCGATGGTAAATGGGGTGAATGCAGGGTCTTTGCGATCCGGTTTTATACACCATTTACTCAAGGCACTCCCCTTACTATGACCTGTTGAATACCTTTGTGTTTGATTGGTTTGACTGGATAGCTGTAATGATGGTGTCATATGAAACACACCCTCCCAAGCCGACCCGCCCACCTGACACACACACCCACGCACACACATAAATCTTTGGGTAGGGGTGGTGAGGGGGGTGAGGGGAGATGTGGGTGGGGGTAAAGTGGAGAGAGGGCACCTTGTCAATCCTACCAATCTGTCCATCACAGAACCATAAATCAGATGGGTCATAATCAGAGGGTCATAAATCAGGGTCATAAATCATACATTTGAAAAACAGTGTATGAGATACATACTACTGCTGTTTCCAGCCTTGGTGTAGATGCGTTCAGCTCCATGCTTAAAGACCTCATTTGGAGAACCAACAGGCCACAGATGATCCAATCTGGACATACAAAGGAGCCTCCCATCCACCTCTGTGAATGCTTGTTAGTGCATGCTGTGGTGCCTCCCCATGCCGTCACGAGCAGCAAACACGGCGGAGACACCAACAGCAAAATAAATAGACTAAAAAGTATTAAAATACTAATACTAAAATAACTTTGAAATACTTTAAATGTACTTGCCTTTACAGATGAATGCAGTCTAAAATCTCAACTACAAAATGCACAGAAACACACACAATTAACATTCAACACATCAAGCAAATGCAAATACCCTCTCTAATAAAGAACTGAAGCCACAAAAAACTGCAACTGTTTAACCCACAGAGAGTTGATCTCAGTTTCTCTTTCTTGATCTTAGGCAAAAAGCAAAGAAACAATAACCAGAAACCCACAAAACTCTTTCAAAAATAAGAACAACGTTCACCTCCATGGAAATCTTTAGTAAAAGCCGTTGAGCCTCTGCACACCTAAGATGCTGGCTGAGGGTACAAGGCATTAAGAGGATCAGAATCTGAGTCTGGCATGGACTCCCCCTTTTGAAGACCTCCCTACGAGCTGGCGTCAAATCAGGGTGGGCAGCTTCTGCCTAAAGTGAAAAAGAAAGAGAATAGTAAATATACAAACTTGATATCCAAATTAAAATGGAGGGACAACGGTAAATGGACGAAAAAGAACAGCTCCAAGTTGAACAAGCACAGATATCCAACAGGTCCGAACAAAACTTGGCGTAGGATCTCATGGGCCACCATCCATGACTGGTCCAAATGCTTGTTCAGAAGACCAAAGACCATCATTGCGCCAAACCGTCTGGGCTTCATTTAATGTGAGCCCGTGCACTGGACTCACTGGCTCCCGACCCTGTACACAAGAGATCATTGAACGGTGGTTAGTTAAAACTTCCACACTTTCTCCTTCTAAGCTGTATTGTTTTAAAACACCTGGGATAAAAGCGTATGTTTTCGGAAGAAAAAACAGGGATCTTAAATCTACAGGTAAAATCTTTAGTCTCTGAAGGTACAACAACATCCAGAATTTCACCATGGCTACTGTTTTATTTCCTCTGGATGAGATTGCATGAGGTATGGTTAAAAATGTGCTGCCTAAAAATAGGTGGAGGTCAGGAATTCCGCTGCTGGACGGCAGTGACCCGGAAGTCATGAGAGTTAAACAAAACTCCCACATCTTTTTGTCCATTCCCACTCCCCACTCAGATGGCCTCCATTTCCAGGCCTCCAAGAATGCCCTCTCATTAAATCAGAAATCAGAGAGAGAGAGGGAGGGAGAAAGAGAGAGGGAGAAAGAGAAAGGGGAAAAAAAAAAAAGGGGACAGATGGGAAACAGTCCCCTCCCGTTCCCTCACCTGTGCAGCCACCAAGGCCTCCCCATGACAGTCCCCTCCCGTTCCCTCACCTGTGCAGCCACCAAGGCCTCCCCATGACAGTCATTCCTGAGATGCAATGCTGCCCAGTGAACCTTGACTGTGTGTGCCAGGTCCCCTGTTGTCTGCTTTGCCTGGAGATTCCTCAAATTTTTGTACAGGCACCTGTAATCAAATATGATCCTCTCCGCTATGGACCATGGATCGTTTCTGATAAACTTGGTCACTTTTCTGTAGTGCCATGGGTGAGCTGTCAAAGAGGGTATTGTCCCCTTCCCTATGCAGTGTGAAAGCAAACCAGAATTTCACAAACAAACTTGAGATGTGGAGTCCTTCACCTGTCTCGCAAGAAAATTTCAGGTCCAGTGGGATGCAGAGCACTCCTCTACCACCCTTTTCTCTATCCTGGTACATAGTGTACCTGTCAACCTGTTCAGACTTCCTTCCCCACACAAATGTGAAAACAAGATGTTCCAGATGTTTCCCCATCACGGAGGAAACAAGGAAGATATAGACCAGGTAGGCCAGGGGGTTCAGACCCTGTTCACCACAAGGACCTGTTCAGAGAGTGAGAGGTCCGTCCCGCTCAAGAAGATGGATTTGGCCTGCAGCTTGGTGAGTGCGGCATCCTAGTTCTTCTGGGCATGGCCTTCCCTCCAAAAGTTCACCTTCAAGACCTTGAGCCTGTCCTGACAGAGGGAGAATCCACCTGGACATTGTTCCTCTCTGCCCATGCACAGGATGGCTGATTTAGCCCTATTAATGTGAGCCCTATTAATACTTTACTAATGGTTCCTTGACAAAGTAGACGCACCACCATCAAGAAGGCCAGACCGAACCCCATCCCCCTGAGGTCCTCCCACCACTCAGCCTGCGTGGAATATAGGACCTTCATCTTTCTCCAGTTAGTGCAGAGAAGACAAAGAGGTCTTCTAAGGGAAAGTCCTATTCAGCCTCCACACACTCCTCCCAGTCTGCCCCTTCCTACCAGCAGGTCATGAGTTTGTGACCTGAAGCCCAAAATGGCCTTCGATAAAAGCCTAATATCTGTGCCCTGTCAGCCACAAACAAACTGCTCTTAAATAGGCCTGAGTTCTGCTGTCAAACTAAATGACAATCCTGGAAAAACACCTAAATGATTTTAGGAAAATTGCTGGCATTTTAAGTTGCTGCTTAGTCCCACTAATGTTCAAAGAAGCAACTGAAAAACACATTTAGAATACATAAAAAGATGCCCATGCCCCTTACCTTCCTCGCCACACTCCCTTGCCACACAGCCACACGTGGAATGGGGCGGCCCTTGCCTGAAGCCATCATGTGCTGGGGTCGCGGGTTCAAGTTCTTGTTGCTGACTGGTTGACGATGGGGCCGTCTGGGCCACCTAAACATGCTGGGAGCAGACGATGAAAGGCCTTGAACAGCTGCTGCAGGTGGAACTGCCATGGCCGCAGGAGCCACCACAAGAGGAGTAGCAGCCGCACCATCCAGTGCCTGGAAATAGTCCTTGAAGAGGCTGCTCCTCTGTAGTACAACCTGGAGTACAGATGATTTTTTTATTTTTTTATTTTTTTTATTTTTTTTTTATTTATTTATTTTTTTTTAAAGCAAATATCTGCACAATACCAGCATGGTGCCCAAGTATTGGACTAAATCAATTTTTCTAGCCAAATTAAAACATTAACAGACTAGCTAATATTAACAAAGCACATCACTTGCTAAATATCTACTTCTAACATTTAAACAGTCTGCTGGGTTGGCAGTAGTACTACACTTTAAACTTACGTTTTACCACTGCCATTTCTTACTAAACCATTTAAAAAGTCTAAAAGCTAATTTTACTTTAGAAGCTAGTGAGCCATCTTCACAGTCAAGCACAGTCACCCTTTAAACAGCCTACAACTGAGCTTGGTCACATGGGTAAAACATGAATCCTGACTGGTCTCACATTCACCGGCAATTCTGATTGGAGGTAGTATAGTGAACAAGGCACAAGTTTATTAATGAAACACAAGGAATTGTAGGAAGGTTTGCAATTATTAAACTTAAGATTTTAAACATGTAGGCTTGTGATACTGCATCATTGTCATCAGTGCTTGTTTACCAATTTGCTAGGCACTGTCAAAGCAAAATGTCTACCTCTGCACATGAAGTCATCAAAGGTAAGAAATGTCCTTTAAACATTTTTTTTTATGGCCACCATGGCAATGCTTAGCCAAGTGTGAATGATAGGTTAGGTTTTTAAGTTTGCTGGTATTGGTTTTTCTTTGCTTTGTGTACCTCAACTGTTGCAAATCATTTATAATATTTTCATTAGGTAGAAGGAGTAAAAGTTGCCATGAGTGATCACATGCTTTATATGTAAGGGTGTTTCTGGTGGAGTTGGCCTGCATTGTGCTATTTTGAATAGCTTGTTGCTTTATGTTTTTGCTTTCTCTATGTGGACAACCCCCCTTTTATGCTGTAAACTTCACAAATATAAAAAAATGCTTTGTCATACACTGACAGACATACTAAATATGTTTATCATCTGGCAGATTCAGTTAAGAAAAACTCCATTTGTTGTGAAGTTGTTAGTTGTGCAATCAGAGGGAAGTTGATTTCCTGCAGGTGCTGCATTCATCAGTTAAATGACATTTGTGATACACTAATGAAAAGGTTTATTGGACAAAATATGTCAACTTTGACATTTCAGTAATGCTTTTACATTAATCCTTTATTTTATTGGAATGCTTGATTTTACTATAATATACCACTTGAATTTTATGTTCTTGACATAAGTGGATGAAGATGTCTGGTGGGTGAGAACCCTTAAGGGGCTTAATTGTTCTGCCAATAACAGCAAATTGCCCAGATCTTGATGCAGCAAAACACACCATCCCATACCACCACAAGGTTTGAATGTTTGTATGATGTTCCTATTGTGAAATGCAGTACTTGCTTTATGGTTGACATAAACGGACAGATGTCATCTAAAAAGATACATTTTGAACAGTTGTGTCCACAGAAGATGATTCCAAATTGTTCAGGTGCTTTTTTTTTTGCAGATGTGAGCAATGGCATTTCTTTTGATAAGCAATATTTTCTGCTTTGCTGCTATTCCATGAATGCCATTTTTCCACTGCCCCTGTAGAGTCATTAGCTAATGCTAAAGTGATCTGTAGTTACTCGTATGTTCTAGAGCCTAGAGCCTTTAGTGACAAACTGGATTATTTGCCTTTGTGCTTTTGAAAAAATTTAGCAACCCAGACACGCCTTGGAAAATTCATCGCTTGGTGATGTCCCAGAATCTTTAAATTTTTTTTTGACTTCACAAAGTGACGTATTTCAACCGCTTTTTTTGTTTGATTTTTACATCACTTTAGCACCCTGCAAAAAAAAAAAAACCTTGCAAACATTGAAAATTTAACAAAAGTTAACAAAAAAAGGCACCTCAATTAAATGTTCAACTGAAAGGATAATTTATTAAAAATCTGATTTGAATCTTTTTTGCATAAAACAAACAACTTCCCATTATTTTCAGACAAAATGTTAAAAAAGAGCAGTGCAATAGTGCAAAAATAGTCACACTCAGTAATTCATAAACACCAAATGAAATTGGTTACTTCACTAGATCGGATGCTCTAAAAAAATAAAGGCAAGAATCATGTTTTGTTTTTAATCGCTGTACAAGAAGCATAACAGTAAGAATATTTCTCCCTCTCTCTATCATTTTCAGAGCAGACAGTTACATTTCAGTTCAATTAATGGTGGCTATATTGTTCATTTTCTCCAGTTAGTATAGCTAACAGTTAGCATAGGACAGGCCATGAGCAGAGATTTTGCCACTGTCAAATACTTTCTAATTATTAATATTCAGTTTTAAGGCATTATTGTCTGCTATGCAAACATCAAGGTTTTTAAAAATATGTTAGGAATTAAAATATTCTCTTACCTTAATAAGGCCTCAGTAAGCTGACATGCAGGTTGCATCAGAGAGTTCATATTCGTGTGTCTCTTACCTCAGTGTTTCTCAACCTTGGTCCTGGAGGCCCACTGCCCTGCACATTTTAGAGCTTTTCCTGCTTTAACACAGCCACTTTAACTCAATAATGTTGTTAACGAGCTAATTATTTGTATCAGGTGTGTTGGAAGCAGGAAAACACTGAAAAATGCAGAACACCCTGCAAAATAGAAGTTCATTCAAATGTGCCTTAACTTTTCAACTCAAAATGAGTATGCTTTCAGTTTACCTTTTATGTACTTATCAAACATATACTAAACAACATTATACTTAAGTATATTTGGTCCATACTTGCACTTAATCTTTTGATCGAGATATACTTAAGGAAAGTACCATTAAGTATTCTTGCCATATACATAAAGTATGTTTACAGCGTTATTAACCCACACAGAAACAGACAAACATTTGACTAATTTTATTAACAATTTTTCCAAGATGTGAGTTTGTTTTGTTTTGAACTGGAATGTGAGCTATGCTCTTATATTTTGGCATCAAACGTAATATTTGTTTGAAAATTCTGATTTATAAAAAAAATGAATGTTCTTAATCCTGAGTATGTCTTGTGAAGTTAAAAATGTACTTTCATGAACTAAAACGTTGGATAGAAGTATTGTGGTGGTGGTGAGGCAGACCTTTTTTATAAAAAAAAGTGTTCCACTATTGTTACAAACCAAAGAGCCCTTTTTTGGTACTATACACACCTGATTTTGCTAAGAGTGTACCATGTCTCATGCTTTTGGACAAAACTGCTCCATACCAGGCTGAAGTTGAGGCTTAGCATAGCCTGATCAATTCTGTTGGATAATCTGTGTCACGTCATAGGCTTGCAGGGTTAAAACAATTCTTTAGCGACACTTAAGATTTGACACTAGGGATATAATTACTTTTTCAAAAGAAGCTTATGAATTAAAGGCCAAACATAAACAACATGAGTCTTTAACTGCGTAAAGGCGATTTAAGTGAGGGGTCTATTCAGGGTACAGATGCAAAAAATAGTAGTTACTATTGTCTGTGTACATGAAACTATGAATGATTACTTTTGTGTTTGTATTTTTTGGCCTACTGTGAGGAGTTGGCAGTGTTTTTCTGCAAACACCCCTTATAGGACCTTCCCTTAATCACTTGGAGTCCAGATTAAGCCAATTGCAGCATCTCTTAATCACCACAAAGAGAGCCTGAGCATTTTAACACAATGTGGATGATAACTGTAGGCTGAACAGTGGAAAGATCTTTTAAATAATGCAGTTAAACATCACATGGATGGCTGTGAGGGACATTGATTGATTCACTCCCTGAAATTATTTTTTTTTAAACAAGTGCATTTTAACAAGAGAAATAAAAGGATTTTGTGATTTTGTTGAGCTTATAGCAGGAATAAAACCTCAAGTAAATGTTATTTTAAAAAATATTAAAATTACTCTAATTTACACGTGCGTCTTATTTTTCTTAATTCCCAGCTCTAGATTTCTAATTTTCAGTTAAACTTCAATTTCTTTTCAGGAAGTGTGTGTTTTCAGTGGTGAGACTAATCTTTGAAGATTCTGCATAATGTTTCTGAAATAAAGGAGCACTAAATCATGCCAATTACAGAACTATTAAGTAAATATTATTTATATTAAGTATTATTGCCCAAAACACACTAAATATCTGAATATGTTCGGGTTCTTTTGTGTGCTTTGAAGCTGATATATCGCTTTAACTGCACTCTTTGGGCTGCTGAAATATCGCGGGCACGCGCGTGAGTCGTGAGAATGGAATCACGGTATGTGTTAGTTGAACCCACTGAGCCTGGAGTGAACTGTGAGGCTAAATTAACTGTGAGGCTCATTCAGATAAACGCGGATTTTATAAGCTCGCTTTGTAAAACACATCCTGCGCCTTTAACAAAAACGCTCAGAACGACAGCACATGCGCTGTCGTTCAACATTAACGGGACAACTGTGCCTAGCCAGGAAACGGTGTAAAAGCAATCTGTCTAACCCTTTTCATATCCGTTTCGCGCCAATGATCGCTGGAATCTGTTCGGATCTAATTATCCTGGTGTAGGAGTTATTGCAATTTTAATCTAATTATGAATATGATTTATTATTGCTTAAACTTAAGAGGAAGTCAGAGTAACTTGGATTTAGTTTAAAGTCTACAGACCAATGCAAGGGGAGAGACAGACACTCGTGCCGAGGATGCTTCAATCAAAAGTAAACTTTATTGGCTAAATATGACAGTACAATTGAATAACTGGGTTAATAAACAAAAGAAAAGAAATAAACAAAACAACGGAATGGCTCAGGTAATGTAACTTATTTCACAGTTTAAAAGGGTATGAAGAGGTGACTGAGGGCGCTCCCTGGGAAAGCAACTCGAAATTTAAGGACAAAGGAGTCTATAGGTTAACTCAGCCTAACTAGCATATCTAAAAGAGAATTCTTATCAAGTAAAATAGCGTCGAAATTTGACTGCACAAATGAAAGATAGCCTTACTTTGGAGTCGGGAACCCGGACTACCGATCCTCTGAGATGGGTCGCTTGAGAACAGGCTGGAGCTCACACGCTGGCGTTCCGTCGCTGGACTGGGAGGCTCGGTGGGGCTTCGATGACCAGCTCAAGGCGGCTCAACTACCCGATGATGGAGCTTGGAGCCTGGGCGGTCGCTCGGTGTTAACCCGCTCGGCGGTTGAGGTGTAGCCCAGGAAGAGATTCCGGATTCTGGCTTGCTTCTTGAGGCTGTAGCTTACAGCAAGGCGGCCCTTCTGGTCAATCTGCCTGCAGATTGAGGTGTGGCTCGAAGGGAATCTCAGGCTTGCCGTCACGAGTTGTCTTGACTCAAGATGGCTATGGTGGATACAGTCAAATTTCGAGACTACTAACCTAAACAACTACCTATCTTTGTCAGAGCTGAAACTTGAAGAAATTCCTTACTTGGCCACGTAAAGAAATCGGGATACGGTTTGTTGTTTTGATTTGTTATTTTTCCTTTCCTATTTTCAGAGTTAATCCCAGGTGAAGATTTACCCTCCGTAGAGGGCACGCGTTCGAGCACTTGGTCTTTAGTCAAAAGACTGAGTGTTACGAGTTAAGCGTTTAAAGTTGCTTTGAGGACAGTTTTTGAACAGTAAATCTGATTCACTTTGTTTACTTTTTTATTCTGACAGTGCACAGAACATCACAAACTTGAGTGTATAAATTATGCCAAGGTAGTTAGCTTGTCCAGTGAAAATTACTGCTAGAGGTACTAGGTGTTGGACCCAGACACTGCCCAGGCCCTGTGCGTGCCATCTGACTGAGGACTTGAGGGAAGACATTGTGAGCATGGTCTAAGCATACCTGGGTCAGAGGGGGTTGTGAGTTTGACCTTCTGCTGACAGACAAGTTGGGGACTTCCATTTTGGATATTAGTCTTAATAGCCAGTTCCCCAGGGACATTCAAGAATTAAGAAAAACATTGTTCCAGATCAGAAAAGAACACTTTAAAGTTGGAAGAATTTAGGGCTCTATTTAAAAAAACAAACAAAAAAAACCACTAATGCGCATATATATATATTATACACACACACACACACACACACTTTACTGTAAGCCATATCATTACTGTAACTGCTGAAAGGATAGTAAAACCTGGCTATCAAATAGATCTCCTCTCATTCAAAGGTGTACTGCTAACTGATAAAGTCTCATGTTTGGTACATCTAATCTCTGATCTGAGCTAGCCATTTGAAGTTTTTCCATCTTCCATCAGGAATTCCGCTTGCTCCAGATAAAGGGGCCAGACTTTAAGCAATTTAATAACCTTATTGGATCACAAAATAGTTATGTGCAGTGGACAGAGCAGTCTGAGCAAGGTATTCATTTTAATGAGAGCAATCCTTCCAAGCCAGGAAAGAGGTAAAGGGGCTTAGCAATCTAAATCTGTCTTAATGGCATACAAAAAAAGGAGAGAAATTGGCCTTATGTGACCACATGTGGGTGTTATACACTCACAAATAAACAAAATCAGAGCGTGACTAGCAGAAAAGAAATGTCTCCAAAAGACTTGGAGCAGATATTACAGATCCTAGTGGCATGACTTCAGATTCATTTTGTAACCTGAAAAAATGCAGAATGTTAAGATGGTTTGGGTCAGGCAGGGAATTCATGTTATGGTAATATTTATCTACTGTGAGGGTTGGACATTTGTCATTAGTCTCACTCTTAAACCACTTATCAGACACATTTAACATTTAATGCCTGCTTTAAAGTTTGTTAGCAGGAAAATTTGTGGCATTAATTCACCAGCAAAAAGAACAATAATGTTGAATCATATTAAGCTTAAAGCCAAAATCTGTTTTCAAGCGACACACCTTATGGATTTTAAACATGTAATATTTGTTTCAGATCTTCTATATGGGGGAGTTTATAACAATTTGACTGAGTTCAGTGTTTGTTCCATTTGCCTTCCCCGTCACCAGATCTGAATCCAATAGAACACCTTTTGGATATGCTAGAATTTGGATGTGTTGACATGAACATACACCTTAAAAATCATAAATTGCATAAAACACAATTAAAATCTCCCCCCACCACAAGGGGGGCCCTCCCCAGCATGTTGGGCTGCAAGTCATGTAAAACTTCATACCTGTAATTTTCATCATTTAAACCATAATTAAGAATGTTAATCTTTGCCTAAAAAGTCAGATTAAAACCGGTAAATTCTAGAGTAAGATCTAGAGTACCTTTTTTATGTAGCCAGGCATTGTCTGGTACCAAATATTTGGTATTGGCAAACACTTCATTGTCTTTGTACCATGTACATATTTGGTCATCGCAATTCACTGGCCCACAAGTACTAGGAACGTCTAGAGATATTTTAGACACATCAGCCTCAGGTGTATTTTCAGGACAATATATTAAAATGACATGATTTCCTTTATCAGCACGATGATCTGAGGAAGTATGTGTGAAGTTCTGTGGTCTCATTGCTGGTAATAAATAAATTAATGAACATCAACCATTAAATCTAGCAGGTAATTCACTGAAAGCAGTACTACCACATAACCAATATGTCCCTGATGTTGCAGGGATACGGCAAAATTCATTTACTGACAGCCAATTAATCCATGGACCATTCTCAAAACTGCAGTCTTGTATTGTTTTTGCCGTAAAATGTGGTCGATTTTGGGAGGTACGACTATGACTTAACTGATTAAGCTGTATCACAAAACCACATAATGCTTTAGGAATTTCCGCTAGAAATGGTGACGTGATCGAATGTTTTTCAACACACCAGGGCAATTTAAATGGAGTTATAATATCAGTAATATTATATGATGGAGCATATGTTTGGTCACAAAATGGCATACTAGTATGGTGGACCAGATTTGCCAAAATGAAAAATAAATAAAATGTAAAATAAATGACATAGTAAATTAATATATGAAGTAGAATTGCATAGAATAATGATAAATCTAAAAACAAATAAATATACATAATTAATATTAATAATTAAAACGTTATATAAATTAATGTCTGCATTTATTTGTCTATTTAGTAATTTCCCCTTCTCACTAATTTTTGTATTCTTTTTATTTATTTTTCATTTTTTCTGTTTTTCTATTGTTTAATTTATTTTATTAATTTTTCCATAACTATTCTATATTTATTTATTTATTTATTTCTCTATTTCCTTGTCCTTATGCGAATAAAGAGGCTGTCAGTCAATGATGTCACAGCATCTTAATATTCCTATTGGTTGATCGATGTCAGATTCTGTAGATCGATTGTACATGTCTTGCTCTCTCAGCGGTAACTAAGGACAAAACAGTACTGTAATGGCTTCTCACAGGCAGCAGACAGACAGAGATCTGAGACTCTCAGCTGATCTGGCTGAAAATACAGGTACAGATTGTTTACTCTTCCGTTGGAGGCTGTGGGGACAGTTTGCTCCATTTTGCTGCCTCTGCTGATACAGAGGTCGACCCTGTAGTTTTCAGAACTTTGGGGGAGGTGGTTCATCTTTTTCTGCAAAATTCAGATCACCAAGACATTTGGACACCCCTCTCACACACTGCCTGTGGAAGCCATCAAAAGTTATTGATTTGGCAGGTTTGTCTGTTCGTGGCATTGCAGCTCTTCATGGAGTTGGTAAAAGAACAGTTTGATCAGCTGTTCTCCTCCTGGGCTTGATTGCTAAGCCTGAACATGAAAAACACTCATCATATGAACGACGAAAAACAGAAATAAATAAATGAATTAATGAAAAAAAAATAATAAATGAATACATTAATCAATGAATAAAGCAAACAATTGTTAAACATATAGATATGAATAAATAAAAATGGCATTAATAAAACAAAAATACACAAATAAATTGAGAAATATATAACTGCAGAAAAAGGAAGTGTGTATAATTACAATCACAATAAGCAATATATATATTTTTTTTATTTATTGATTTACTGAGCCATTTATTTTTTTTATTTTTCCATTTGGCAAATCTGGTCCTCCATATACCAGGTGTACAACACTGAGTGGTCTTTGGCCGGATTACGTTGTGGCATGAACTGACATTGAAAATTGGAACATTAGTATGTAACACGGCACATGTATCGTAGTCAAAAATAGCATGTCCAGACCATGCTAGTCCTGCGGATACACTTATCGCGTGTGGGATACAAACATTTTGTCCTGGAAACATTATTTGTCTTGTTAGATTGAATAAAGATTGAAATGTGTTGTCACTGTCTACATTAGAGACAGGACTACTCAGGAATAGTGTGTATGTAGTGAACACAATGACAGTCCTGAAAACAACGTTCTGATTTATTTTGATCATCTTGGTCATCTGCGAGTTGGTGAGATGTCTGGCTTTGATGTCTTGATGACTAATGATATTGTCTGTGTAGAACACTCAGATGGTCATCTGTTAGTAGAACCGGAAGTATTTTTGGCTGGTTCAGGTTGTGTGGTTCTTGGAGGTCTTTCTGCTTCTGGTAGCTGTAAAACACAAAAATACCATCAGCAGTATCTTGTTGTCATAGTACAAACAACTGGGAACATACTTGTGGATTGTGTGACATTGTATTCTGTGCCACCAGTCTGACCCTACCTCACCTTTTGGGTCCTAAGGTCCTAACTGGAAGTGTGGAGACGCTAGTCGTTTTGGGGTATGGGACATTCTTCACTTTGGGGATCACTCCTGCTGGCCTACAAGCCAACAGTTCTGCCCCAAAGCCCTTCCAGTTAGGCCACCCATGTATCCCTAATTAAGGAGGTGCGACAATATTACAATGTGAAGCATGTGTCCATGCTTTACGACCTTGACATAGTACTGCTGCATCTGTGATCAGTAAGACCTGAAATGGACCCCTCCATTTTTCCTCTAATGGACCAGCAACATGATTTTTGATCATGACCCACTGATCTGGTACAATTGCATGCCCCCCCCCCTTTCTGGTGGTTTGGAGATTGCTTCAAATTTTGCAGCTGCCTTAGCTGCAGCATCAGCCATACAATTGCCCTTTGTTTCTATCGAGTTAGAGGAATCATGAGCATTAACTTTAACCACTGCAAGTTTTTCTAGAAGCTCACTAGCTAACATGAGATCAGAAACTAAAGCAGCATGCTTAATAGGGGTTCCTGCAGCTGTTAAAAACCCACGGCGATGCCAGATTTGTCCAAATCTGTGCAAAATTAAAAAACAATACACAAGTCTGTATATATGGTTGCAGATAGACCAGGTCAGGAAGATGGCCCTGAGCAACAACTGCATGAGGCGAGCAAATGGCCCATCCTGCTCTTCTGCATCCATTCAAAACCTGAGCAGAACCATCACAAAACAAAATTATATCAGGGTTTTCTAAAGGAACCTCAGAAATACCCAAAGGAGGTGTGTGTGTGTGTGTGTGTGTGTGTGTGTGTGTGTGTGTGTGTGTGTGTGTCAACAATACACAATCATGGTCATCACTTTCACCCTCATCACAACCATCAGGCAATGCTGTCATCATTACAGGGATTTAGATTAGAGGGATTGGTGATCGGTGCCCTTTGGAGGCAAATATTAGGAGCTGTAAGAGTGGCCACCCAGTTATCCTATCTCTGAGCAGTCACTGAAGTTACATGAGCAGAAGATAGCAATGACACAACAGCATGTGGATAACACACTGTGAGAGGTTGTGACATCACTACAGGGGCACAAGCTGATACAGCTTGATATGTAGCTTGTACAGCACACAAACATGGATCCTGCTTTTGTGTAACTTGATGTAAAAAAGATCTCACAGTGGACATATTCAGTTTAAATGCTCCAAATCCTGTGTGTGATGAGCAGACTTCTGAGTAGCTTGCTGAATAAGCTTAAGCAACTGTCTTGCTACCTCAGGTGATAAAGTTTCACCTCCTGAACTGTCCTGACAGTCACTCTCAGTCTCTTTATGCTGAGAATCATAACGCTTCCGTTTGCAATATTTTTCCCCAGTGTCCCTTTTTCTTACAATAGTGACATGTATTATTATTTCTATTGGGAGTTTTCCTGGACTGCTGGGAAAAATTTTGCAAAACAGCAGAGATATAATAAACAATTTTAGACTAGAATCCCTTTCATATGCTGCTAGACTCTCAGACAACTCACCCACAGTGGTTGTCCACCAGGTTGACTTTAGCAAAGGCAAAACCTTCCTCATCTCTGAGGCAACAGGAATCTTAGAATTAACTACCTCCTCAACAGAAGTACACCCATCATGCCCACCGTGTAACAAACGTTTCTGCAAAACGCTGTGTGTACTGATTCACAGGCTCACCATCCTTTGATGACACACTACTACCTTCTGCCAATAAACAGAAGAACCCATGATGTTTTTCAAAACCGCTAACAGCCTTGCATGACATTCTTTAACTGCCTTTACAGATTGCAGCTTGTCTATCTGTTTCTCATAATATGACTCCAATTTATCTGTCTCATCCCCTCATCACTATCTGAAAACACATCACCAAGACATCTAATAAATGTAAGAAGTACAGCTTCGTCTTACGTGCCATTAGCATCAGAAAAGGACCCAAACCCATCACTTTCGGATGGCTGAATTCTTTGGCAATGCGATCAATTTGCTCAGGAGGAAGAGGCTTGTGTTTTAACAGTTACTTTATCCTGTCCATCTTTTAACTTTACATGTTTTATCACTACAGCTTCCAGTACAGAGAGGTCAAAAGTGTCGTCCTCGCTGTCACTGGAAGCCATGTCTTCCCCAGTCACAGTTTCATTCAACACTCTAATAATCACAACTCTCTGTGAATTATCAAAGTTTTTCCATGTGGAACATGGAGAACTGGCTCTTTACCTCTTCAAACTTAAGCCAAAAACTTCTCAACAGTGTGGCAGTTCGAAAACTGACATAACCTTTATTTTCTTGCAAAGACAGAATACAATTGAGTTCATCAGGACAAAATTGGAGGACTCTCTGGATAAGCTTTCTCGAAAAATCCTACCTGGACATCCAGAGAAGCTTGCCTTCCACCTCTTTGAATAAAAATCTTACGCTGTGGTGTAACTACAAAGGTAAAAACAGTCCTAAAATAACTTTTTAAAATGTACTTACCTTTATAGACGACAACAAACTAAAATCAAAAACACAAAAAAGCACACACAATTAACATTTAACACAATAGAAGCAAAAGCAAAATGTCCTCTCCAATAAGGATGCGACTAAGCCACATGAAAAGGCTAATCTCTAACCTACAGAGATCACAGTTTTGTCCTCTTTATCTTAGCCAAAGGGGCGAGAAGCGATTAACCAGAAACCCGCACCTAGCACGAGACGGCCCCCTTGCAAGCTCAAAGCTACTGCATGGTAACGGCAGAGGGTCGCTTGTTAACCCCATCCCATGCCAGACACATCAAACAGATTTAGCTCTGCCAAAGCAGAGCATTCAAAAATAAGAACTCGTCAACGTTCCCCTCCATGGAAATCTTTAGTAAAAGGCGAAAGATTTATGTGTGAATGAACAGAAACCCGAGTTATTCCTAGAAGCACCTGAGCCTCTGTACACGTACTGGCAGTCTAAGATGCACAGAGAGCTTCCGAATCGTCCCCTTTTCTTCTCTCCTGCTGACTGGCATGGACTCCCCATTTTGATGAAGACCTCCCTATGGGTTGGCGTCAAATCAGGGAGGGGCAGCATCTTCCTAAGATCTTGGAACTCATAATTAAAAGACTACAGGACTACCATTAAATCATTGAAGGCAAGTGTCTGAAGCCTAAGTAGGCGCTCTGGTCTTCCCATTGTTGAATGGGAACTCGACACAAGCAGTTCTAAATGCCATCCTTGTCCACTTGAAACACAATTTATTTCTTCTGGTTTAAAGTTCAAGGTTTTTTGGATCAGCTTCTGGGAGAAGTCCAATTTGGACATCCCCAGGAGCTTCCCCTCAACCTCTCTAAAAGAAAAACTAATGCTGTGGTGCCTATCCATCCCGGCATGAGCACCTGACATTGTGGTGGCGGCACCAACAGCACTCTAAAATCACAAAGTGAATCAATAAATAAGCTAATACCACTAAAAGTTGTTACTCATTGGATGACAGTGCCTGGCAACAAGGGTCTGGTCTTTTCTTTAAACGCAGCAATGTGGAACTCCATGTCTTCTAATGCAGAATCTCTCTCTGACAAGTGCTGACAGGAGCCACTAAACAGGCAACTGCTTCCCCACAGAGAGTCGATCGCAGTTTGGTCCTCTTGATCTTGGTAAAAGGCTGAAAAGCGATACACATGAGCCACGCACATTATAAGCCACACCATCACATTTTATGTACATAAAATGCAATAAAATGTCCCTTTTTTCTAGGACAGAGGTGAGCCCTATCAAGCTGGCGTCAAGTCGCCGGGCTGCTGTCCAGCGGAGATCCTCACTGTATGCCCGCTGCTCCAAACTCCATGTTCTCTTCGGGGGGGGCATCTATGGGACCCCCTCTCCGAGGGTCGTTTCCATATCCTGGGAGTACATCACTGACCCTGACTGGGAAGATCTCATGGGCAATCATTGAATTCAGGTGTTCCAATCACTTCTATGGCCACAGGTGTATAAAACGAAGCACCTAGGCAAGCAGACTGCTTCTACAAACATCTGTGAAAGAATGGGTCGCTCTCAGTAGCTCAGTGAATTCCAGCGTTGTACCGTGATAGGATGCCATCTGTGCAACAAGTGCAGTTGTGAAATTTCCTCGCTACTAAATATTTCACAATCAACTGTCAGTGGTATTATAAAGGGGAAGCGATTGGGAACGACAGCAACTCAGTCACATAAAATGACAGAGCGGAGTCAGTGGATGCTGAGGTGCATAGCGCGCAGAGGTCGCCAACTTTCTGCAGAGTCAATCGCTACAGACCTCCAAACTTCATGTGGCCTTTAGATTAGCTGAAGAACAGTGCATAGAGAGCTTCATGGAATGGGTTTCCATGGCCGAGCAGCTGCATCCAAGCCAAGCCAAGCTCAATGCAAAGTGTCAAATGCAGTGTTGTAAAGCATGCTGCCACTGGACACTAGAGCAGTGGAGACGTGTTCTCTGGAGTGATGAATCACACTTCTCCATCTGGCAATCCGATGGACGAGTCTGGGTTAGGCGGTTGCCAGGAGAACGGTAGTTGTCTGACTGCATTGTGCCAAGTGTAAAGTTTGGCGGAGATGGGATTATAGTGCGTGGTTGTTTTTGAGGAGTTGGGCTCGGCCCCTTAGTTCCGGTGAAAGGAACTCTTAATGCAGCATACCAAGAGATTTTGGACAATTTCATGCTCCCAACTTTGTGGAAACAGTTTGGGGATGGCCCCTTCCTGTTCCAACATGAATTCGCACCATTGCACAAATCAAGATCCATAAAGACATGGATGAGCGGGTTTGGTGTGGAAGAACTTGACCTCAACTCGATAGAACACCTTTGGGATGAATTAGAGCGGAGACTGCGAGCCAGGCCTTCTTGTCCAACATCAGTGTCTGACCTCACAAATGCGCTTCTGGAAGAATGGTCAAAAATTCCCATAAACACACTCCAAAACCTTGTGGAAAGCCTTCCCAGAAGAGTTGAAGCTGTCATAGCTGCAAAGGGTGGGACAACATCATATTACACCCAATGGATTTAGAATGGAATGTCACTCAAGTTCATATGAGTGTGAAGGCAGATGATCAAATACTTTTGGCAATATATAGTGTAGGTGTTGTGCTTGTTCTGGAGCAGGGTGGGCTGCATTTCCCCACGCTTGTTTGATCGGATGTAATGTGATGCTGGGAACAGGGCTCACTTTTTCCCTGTCTTGTACAAGAGAGACAAGAGCCTTGGCATTAGTTAAAATGGTGACGTCTTCTTTTCCATATTATATTTCTTTAAAAACTTTCTGATAAAATCATATTCATACAGCAGGGTAAAAGACACTGGGGTTCTAAGATCAATGGTTAAAATCCCTAGTCTTCTCAGATCAGAGCCCATCCAGAACTTAACCCATCCAGAACTGCTCTTTTGATTTTTCTGGATGAGGTTGTTGCATATGGATGTGGAGAGATGTGAACTTCCTAAGAACAAGTGGGGGTCTGGGAGGCCTTTCCCTCCATTTTCAGGTCTCTTTTTCACCATACTCCTCTTCAGTCTCTCCCACTTGGACCCCCACAGAAAATAAAACACTGCTCTCTCCAGATCTATAAGAAAATGTCTTGGAGGACTAAACAGAACACACAAGTAAAATCAGTGGCAACAGAACAGCTTTAATAATTAAAATTGTCAACTGTCTCCAAAACCCCAATCTCTGCCTAACCTTCCCCAGCATGTCAGTCCAGTTACCCCAAGTTACCCCATCCACCACCCTCTTCGTCAAATTTTATTTATAAAATCTCTTATCTTTTTCTTTAAAATCTAGGTCCAGGTCGGTCCGTATGTCCCTCCAAGGTCCAAAGAGCTGGGCTTCGGACTTGCTCCTATTGAGCTTGGCGCCCGAGGCCCTTCCGTACCAGTCAGTCACGTCTTTGTGAGGTTCCCATTCACAAGAATTTTGCTGCTGATGTCTTGATACAGCAGACCCACTGATTTTAAAAACCTCCCTGGAAAACCCATTTTTTGCAATACCTAAAACAGGTACTGATGCAAGACCCGATCAAAGGCTTTTTCAAAGTCTAAATTTAGAACTACTAGCCGAATGTTTCTGTCTGTTGCAAAACAGATGGTGTGTCTAACCAGCACTAGGCTGTTGCAGGGATGCGCAGGCTTAATTCTGGGTGGATCATGTCCTCTAAAACTGTTGACATCCTTCTTGATAAAACCTTGCTAAAAAGTTTATACTCTAAAGTTTACACGATCCCTAATCTGAAGCTCTCTAGGAGTTGGTCCAACTTTTCAAATTCGTTAAAAACAGTCAAAATATCAGTCGATTTAAAATATTCGAAAAGGTCAGATAAAATTCTATGGGGAGTCCATTCTCTTCTGGGGACTTACCTCTTTTAAAACCTTTGAGACATCTCATTGTTTCTGAAAAAGTAGTTTCCTGTTAAAACATCTTGACTATTTACTTTATTCTTAAAAAAAAGTTTAAGACCTCTCTCATGCATACTCTTTTCATCATAGAAGTCTTTGTAAAAACACTCTCTCTTAAAATTCCTTCTGTGGTTGTTTCCTCCCTCCCTTCTCTTGTCACTTTGGAAATCCCACCTCCCCTTGATAAAATTTTCTTAAAATACTGTGTGCATTTTTATCCTTCTTCTACTTCCTGTTCTTTGCTTCTTAACATTTGTTCCTTCACTTTTTTGATCCATTTAAAGTAAATTTTCTTTTACGTCCCTTATTTCTTCACTGAAATCAATACCCTTGTTGAAAAGATTAAAATACCTTTGTAGCCTTTTTTGCACTCCCATCTTGCGCCTCCTCTCTTGTTTTCTTTTCCTGCTTTTTTTTAAAAAAACTTTATCCGGTCTTTTACCACAGTGCTTGTGAGTCGTAACAGTCCTGGAGGGTCTGCTAGAGAACTTGACTCTCAAGTGAGACTCTTGGGCAGTCTCTGTAGAGATGGTTAGATTCACCACTGAGATTGCACCTCCTGCCATTGGGAGCCTCTTCAAAAGTGTGTCCATGTAGCTCCTAACTATCTCTTCATCTTGCAATAGAGAGCAGTTCAGCCTCTGAGGCTGCAGGTCTTCTAAAAAATCATACACGTTATTCTCGTCATTGAAACCATACACGTTAAGAATGTTAAAATCCCTACCTAAGAAAAGTCAGATTAGCTAAAATAACCCATCTCTCTCTTGCCACTTCATTCACGAAGATATAGGGATTGTTTATTAAAATGGCAACACCGTCAGCCCTATTGTAGTGTGAGCCGCTCCGGAGACAGGGACTGGCGGATCATCGCTGCTCCCATTCTCTGTAACTTTCCAAGAATGGCAGAGCACATTCTTGCAATAAAAACATGTCTGGCTTTATGCTCTTTAAAAAAGTACAAAACACACTCTGCTCTGGTAGGTGCTCTCACACTTCTAACATTGATGGTTGAGATAGTGAGAGCCATGAGCAGTATGGATTTAAAAGACATACAGATTGTATTAAAAGACCAACGTTAAAAGGTGACTACAATCACTCAGTTTCATGTGACACCTGCTCCTCCTTTATCCCCACTAATCTGGGGTTTGGAGGTTAGCCAGTGTCTCCAGCTTCCGAGCCCCCAGTGCTGCGCTCTTGTGAGGCCTTGGACGTGGATGCCTTTAGCTGGAAATGGAGAAAAGACATCTCATTTGGGGATCCAGCGGGCCACAGGCAATCCAGGCCTCCCGAAGACGAACTGCCTGAATCCTGTATTGCCTGCTGTTTTTTCTCTGCCAGATCAGGCAGAGGAGACCCTGTGGGTCTCTTCCCACCAACTGGGAGGGTGTAGCCTCAGGCTCCTGCTCTGATTCTCCCTGGATATTTGCTCTGCCATCTTGTTCATGACTAATCCCTGAGGCTGGCTGGAGATTCAAATCCTTCACCAAAACCTCAGGGCCCACCAACTTCTCCTCCATTTCCTCCTCCATTTTCTTCTTCTTCTCTTTGTTGTTCTGGCCATTTACCTGCTGTCAGCTTGTTGGCAAAAGATTTTGGGCACTCTCTGTAGAGATGGTTAGATTCACCACTGAGATTGCACCTCCTGCCATTGGGACCCTCTTCAAAAGTGTGCCCAATTTCTCTACACTTCCTACACATGATTTCCTGACATGCTCAACCAAATGTCCAAGCTTGCACATTTGCAGCAAAGTTTGGGCTTGCTTTGGTAGAAAATATGTCCTTGGATGGTATTTGTCTCAGGACTAGGTAACCACTTGTTGAATGGGAACACCTCCCCGAGTAGTTCCAAATGCCATCCTCATCAAAAAACTTCATAGGTGGGCTTTTCATGGAGCAAAATCTAGCCAGCCATGTAGCAATGTCATCTCCAGTTACAGTTTCACTGAACATTCTAACAATTACCACCATGTGAGAATTGTCAAAGTTTCTCAACCTTGTACATTGAAAACTGGTCCTTGACTAACTCATATCTGTTATAGAAATCTTTGAACAGGGAAGCAGAACAGAAGCTATCATCAAATCCTTTGTTTCTGGGCAAAGACATTAAGCAGTTCTAGTCATTAAGTGCAAAGCCAGGGTCTTCTGGATCAGTTTCAGTCCAACTTTGACATCCCCATGAGCCGATGCTCTACGTCTTTAAATAATAGGTGCACACTACGAGCAGCTGACATGCTTGGAGGCACCCGGTGGCCACCAAAACCACTAAAATAATATAAATAAATATAAGGAAAAATACTAATTTAATAAAATTGCACTTACCTTGCTGATACGGGCTTCTCCCATTGGCCTTGGTGGACAATAAAATGTAGAGAAAAAAACACAGCAGGTCAGAAATAGGCCTACTTGACACCGACTGACACCAGCCATAGACAAGTATAATATTCTCTTGAATGCTTGGGTATGTGCACACTCAAGAGTTGATCACTGTCTAAGCCAAAAGGCTGAGAAGTGTAGCATTTTCTAAGATTTTTGTTCTTTCTTTATTATGCAGCACATGAGAAATCCAGAATTCACAAAACAGCACAAACATATCCGGTTTGCACACATGCTACTTCTCACAGAAATAAAAGAACAACAAAACCACACAAAAAAACAAGCAAACAGGACTATAGCACACACACCCTGCCACACCTTCAGATATACACCTCAAGGACACATTTCACCCCGCAGCCCTCAACCATACAGAACCAGGTCTCTGTGCTGCCTGTTTTTAAACCCCGTCGACTGTAACCACTCTCACCTGCCTCCAGAAGCGGACCACGATGGGGCAGCACCGTAAGGCGTGGTCGACTGTTTCCTCTCTGCCGCAGCCTAATGGGCACGAGGGGGTATAGCTGTGCCCATGTGGGTAGAGGCATTCCCAGGCTGCGAGGTGGTCTAGAGTGGCCAACCAGTGGAGGTCCTTGCTGGCCCTGTCCAACCACATGGGCTGCAGAGCAGCCCAATCTATGTTGAGGACATGGGAGAGATCGCTTGTGACCTGTGCCGCCTGGGGGTCCCTCCTCTGCCTGTATAGCCCTTTGCCAAGATTTTTTTTTTTCGAATGTAAGGAGTGTGATTGGTCTCCAGTTTGCCAGGTCAGTTGACACCCTTCTTGAACAGGAGAGTGATGTGCCCCACCCATGCAAAGGATGGCAAAAGCCCTGACCTACCAGCCTCCCAATAGACATCTAGCAAGTCGGGTCCGACCAGTGGCCAGGAGGTATGATACCATTCCACTGGTAGCCTGTCAGCCCCATGGACTACCCCACACTAGAGTGACAGCATAGTGCTCTCAAGCTCCTGCAGTATGAGGTCGCCTTCCAATAGAGTCCTGTTGTCCTCGGACAGCCGACCTGCTACCGCGTCCAATAACTCTGGTGCGCCGTGCCCATCAGTGTCCTGGCCTGGAAAAGCTCCCTGTAATATGAGGCAGCTACTTCCAGCTTCCCCTCCACCGTGATGTGCACCTGCTCACCCTGTTTTATGCCTCTGATGTGGGCCCTACCCTGCCGCTGCCTTTTGGTATCAAAGAAATTGCGTGTTGGGCGCTCGTCCAGTTGCAGCTTCTGCCTGCGGGCTTGTATGCAGAAGCTACGGGCTTGATCTTCGCAAGGCCTCACTGGCAACCCTGTGATGCTCCGGGTCGTGCTTGTACCAGGCAGCCTGCACATCCTGCGTCCACTTCCTGATCTCTTCCTTCCTCCTTCTTTCCCCCCCAGCTGCACAAGAGGGCCACCATCTTTTTTAAGTAATCCCACCACTCAGCTAGTGTGGAGTACAGGACCCTCATCTTCCTGCAGCCTGCATAGAGAAGACCAAAGACCCTACAAAAAAGGGTCTTGAAGGAAGGCCCTGTTCAGCCTCTACATGCCCCTGCATCTCTGCCCCCTTCTGCAAGCAGGTCTACGCTGAACAAGCAGTGATCTGAGGCCCAAAAAGGCCTTCAATGAAAGCCTAAGATCTGGGCCTGTTGGACCTGTTGCTCTGAAGGCATTGACCAACCCTGCAGTTGCTATCACCAGAGCCATTTCTTCCCCTCTCTCCCTGTTCAAGTCCATGTTGAAGTCCCCATCTGCTATCAGAACCCTGTTTATATAGAGCAGGGGCTCCAACAGCCAGAACAAACCCCGTCTTTCCCCTGCTGAACTGGGAGCATACACTTCTATAATTCTGATCTTTACCTCTCTCCATTCCCCATCGATGCTCAGCACCCTGTCCAGCACTGGGGACTGGTCAGAAGTGACACAGAAGTCGTGCGACCCAAACAAAATACCCACACCATCCCCCTTTCCATCACCCACCTCCCCATGCCGAAGGTCCTGACCTCCACTCTTTAGAAATAAGGCCGTGTCCTGCTGTGAAACTAAATGACATTCTTGCAGAAACATAACATCAAAATGATAGGAACGCAAACTCAAGAAAACTGCAGTCCTTTTCAGCTGTTGCTGATCTCACACTGTTTAAAGAAGCAGCTGAAAAGCAGCACATTTTAAAGCAAGGTATATTTTATTGCTTTTCTACATTTTTACATTAATAACAGTGACTTAAATTATTGAAATATTGTACGAGGCAAAAAAAAACAAGACAACAAATGAAGGAACTAGAAAAAAAAGAAAAGGGGTGGCCTGCATATCTTTAAGTTGATTAAAAAAAAAAAAGATTAAACAAAAAAAAGTCATCAATAAACATACAGTGCTATGAAATGGGAATAAGGGAAAGGCCATCCACATAAGACAAATGGTTTCCAGTGGGAATAAAACTTATGATTTGACTCTCGCATTGTGAACTTGATTTTCTCACAAAAATTAACACAGAAAGTGGACATCCTTGATGAGTTCCTCGTCCAAGTGGGAAATAAGGTGAATTTTATACTGTTTGTATGGACAGATGCCTGGGGAGAAGAATACAACAATTTAATCCAAGATATGAAAACTGAACCAAAGCCAAATTCTTTTAAAACATAAAATATGTAGTCCCACTCCACTCGATCAAAAGCTTTCTCTGCATCAAGTGCACTTCTGGAATCGGTCTAGGAGGAGTTGAATAAATTATAATAAATAAGCATCTAAAATTAAAATAAAAATGCTGTCCTTTAATAAATCCAGTCTGATCACAGGTTATCAAAGTTGGTAGAACATTCTCTAGGCGTAAAGCCAGACACTTAGCTAAAATTTTTACATCTACATTAAGGAAACTTATTGGACGATAAGATTTACGGTTCAGGGGTCTTTGCCTTTTTTCAGGAACAGAGATATTGATGCTTGGGTGAGTGTTGGAGGAAGGTGAGAAGATTCTAGACTATCATTAAACATTGATACCAGTAAAGGAGACAGTTTTGGAGAAAATATTTTATAAAATTCAGCGGGAAAGCCGTCAGGTCTCGGAGATTTCCCACTCTGCATGGACTTAATTGCTAAGTTGATTTCATCCGGAGTAAGAGGGCCCTCCAGCCCCGTCATTGAATCCTGATCTACCTCTGGAATATTCATCCCTTCAAAAAAGGAGTCTAGAAGAGCAGGATCAGATAGGGATGAGTACAAATTAGAATAAAATATGAAAAACTGCTCATTTATTCTATGTGGATCCATCTATGTAGGTCCAAAGCCAGTGTCGATCTGGGAATCATTTGATTAGATGATGTTTGTCTAATATGGTGGACTAAGGCTTTACCGGCTTTGTCCCCATATTCATATATCACACCCCGTGCTTTAAGAAGCGTCTGCTCTGCCTGTCCAGTGGAAAGTGGAGTCAAATTCACTTTTATACTGTAGTGTCTTCTTATATAGATCTGGTGCATGGCCTAAAGCGTTTAATCTGTCTACACTAAGAATTAAGCTAGATATTTCAGATTAAAAGCATTAAAAGAAATGATCTGTCCTCTCAAGTATGCTTTTAAGGTCTCACATAGTAAAAATGGTGAACGGTCAGGTTTAGCATTGGTCTCTAAAACTGTATCTGTCTGAGTATTAATAAATGAAACAAAAGAGGTATCTGATAAGAGTAGGGAGTTGAATCTCCATAGTCTTTGGTCAGGTCTTCCAGGGATGTCCAGTTCTAACATGAGTGGTGCATGATCAGAAATAACAATACTATTGTATTTACATGATTTTACATTGGGCAATAAGGCCTTGTCAATAAAAAAAAAAAAATCAATTTGTGAGTATGTATTGTGTACTGGTGAGAAAAAAGAAAACTCCTTTCTGGTGGGATTTTGAAAACGCCATGGGTCACAAACAGCATAAGAGTCTAGAAATGAATGTATTGATTCAGCAGTTTTGGAGCTAGAAAAAGATTTAGTTGAAGATCTGTCGAGTGCTGGGTTTAAGACACAATTGAAATCCCCACCAAGTATCAAATGGTGGGTATGCAGACATGGTAGAGAAGAAAAAAACCTATTAATGAATTCGGGGTTGTCAAAGTTTGGAGCATAAACACAGGCCAATATAACATTCAAATTATATAACTTCCCAACTACTATAACGAACTGCCCACTGGGATCAGAGATAATTTGTGAAGAGCAAAATGGGATTACTTTATTTATCAAAATTGCAGCTCCTCTAACCTTAGCTGGGAATTCTGAATGGAAGACCTGATTTACGCTTCATTCTCATGTGATCAGAAGTTTGCAAACGGGTCTCGGTTAAAAAGGCAATACCTGTGTTGAGATGCTGAAGATGGGAGAGTACCTTACTACATTTAATGGGATGGTTTAATCCATTCCACTACATTCCGAGTAGTTAATTGTATACCCTTTTTAGTCATAACACAGAAGGTTTCCAATGGAGCTTATACAATGGATTAATGTGCAGGCCAAAAAAAAAGAAAAAAGAAAAAAAACAAAAAAAAAACAAAAAAAACACATAAGTGTAGAATCCCGCCCCATACACTCAAACGGAGTGCATCAACCACAACTCAGAAGTTCCTCTTTAGCCTGGGTAATTACTGGCTACTTCTAATACCTTGTGCCCACAAACTCTTAGTAAAACATTAGAACAGTGAGTGTGACCCCCTCTTACATACTTACAGCACTCTTTAATTAGAAAGGGAAAAAGGTAAATGGTATCAATCACATCTAAATGAGATGGAGGGCAAACATGGTCACAAAAACAGAAACCTCATGAACATAAAGTGCAATTAAGTCTAATTTGGCAGTCATACATATGGTCAAACATTAGTGCATTAACTAACCAGAAAACACAACGCATAGCTACCCAGGCTATGCACTCTATTTGCCAGACATGAATACTATTCTTTTTGTAATACTTGTCCACAAAATAGACTACACTGTACTACACTGGGTCGGGTTCAACTGCACCTGTTTCTGAGATGCTGTCCAACATGGGGCCCGATCCCCGAGCGAAAGCAAGCGCTGAATCAGGATCTTCGAAGACGTGAGACTTTTCCTGAAACGAAATCTTGAATTTTGCAGGGTAAAGTGCACCATATCGCACATTGGGTACACCTCGGAGCAAACGTCAAACATCGCCATATGCCGCTCTTTTTTGGGCTATCTCCGGAGGAAAATCTGGGAAGAGAAACACCCACCATCCGCGATACGTGAGCTGACCTTTTTGGCTGGCTTTACGGAGCAGGTAGTTCCTCACATCCCTACAGTGAATCCGTATAACGAATGCTCTAGGCCTCTCTCCGTCTCTGGGTTTCAGGGCGAGGGTGCGATGTGCTCGGTCTATTAGCGGTTTGTCAGGAAGATAAAGTGATGTGGCTGAGGACCCTCTGTATTCTCCTGTATTCCCACCAGTCGAATATTCTGTTGGCGACTCCGGCTTTCGAGGTCAGTGCCCTTCTCTCTCAAAGCCGCATTATTTATTGTTATTTCCTGACAGAGTCTCATTCTGCATGTCTAACTTGACTCCCAGTGCTGCAATTGCTGCCATTATCCGTTATACATTTCAGCACCAGTACTCTTAGCATTAGCTGCAGCATCGTCTGAAGTCGAACCCGGGTTCTCATTAGCATGTCCTCGGCGCTGGGCCCTAGCTTCGCGTCTTGACATTTTCCTGTCAGTTTAGCCACTGATTAGGTGCGAAATTAATGTAGCAGGTGGTGTTAAAGATTCTGAGTAAAATAAATTTAAGGGGTGCAATTCAAAAGTAATGAAAAATTAAAAGCGTTTGCAGAGCTACAGACTTTGCGACCTCACATTATGGTGTTCGACCGAAATTTCCAGCGGCACATTTTAAATACATAAAAGGATGCCCAGGTTTCTTACCTTCCTCTCCCAACTCCCTGGTTGCAAAGCCACACTTGCCCCTCCCACCACACCCAAACACACACACACACACACACACACACACACACACCAACTTCCCTGCCCCACACACACACCAGCTGGCCCCCACCCCACAAACCCCCCCACACATCCTAACATGCACCCCCCAGCTGGCCAAAAATCCCTCAACCCACAGTCACAAACACTTGCACTCCCTGACCCACACCCCCACACCACACCACACCCTGCCCCACCGCCCCACTCCCAGAATACCACCCTGCAAAATACAAAACCCACAGCCCCTCCAGAACGAGTAGCCATCCTGAACTCTTATCATTTTCTTTGTATTTTCTCCTGCCCTTTCCAGCCTTAGCCCACCTGGAAACAACATCAGTCCATCTCTCCTCCCCCTTCTGTCCACTGTCCATGGTAGAGAGCGGCACCAGTCGTAGTCCCCGAAGCACTTCTTCCTCCTCGAGTCGGCGACTGCACTTGTCAAAGAAACACGTGCAGTCAGCATAGGATGAAAGAGTAATATCCATAAAGTCAGAAGTTGAGAAATCCTGAAGGCAGAAGATTTTGACCAGGGCAATGCTGCAGAAGTCCGGGAGGATCCTAACCCACTATCCAGTCCCATTCGAAATGGGGCTGTTCTCAAGGCACCATGGATGGTCCCTTATGAAGTCGGCTGCCCTCTAGTAGTGCCATGGACATTACATTGACCATGACGCTGTTCCTCTCCACAGGATCACCAAGCGCAATGTGAAAGTGAGCCAAAATCTTACTAAAGGCACGAGATATGGCCCTCCGACTCCACTAACCGTGCTTGAAAGGCCACGAACAGAACCAGAGTTTTCAGTGGAGCGCAGGGCACACCTCTGCCACCCTTTTCTTTCTCCCTATATATGGTAGTATGTGCGACATGCTTGCAGCTCCCGCCCCAGACGAAGGTGAAGATCAGGCACTCTAGGAGCCTACCTGTCACGAAAAGGGATGGGGAACATGAAGGTGAGGTGGTTGAGGCCCGCTAGGAGGTCCACCTTCACGGCTAGCACCCGTCCCATAAGTGAGAAGTCTCTCCTGCTCCACAGCTCATCCTTTGGTCTGTACCTGTAGCCCTTCCTCCAGAACACTACTCCCAAGATCTTAAGGCCATCTCAGCACAGGGAGAAACCCCCCGGCTCGTCCGTCCATCCTGTCCAAGCACCTGCTCACAGAACCGAGGACTTGCTCCGGTTGATGCGGGCCCCGGTGGCATCGGAGAACGCCTCAAAGATTCTGCTGGCCACCCAGAAGTCCTCGTGTGTACTGAGAAAGAGCATCATGTCATCTGCATACACTGACACTTCACGCTCAAGTGCTTCCTTCCCAGAACGTGGAGACCCACGACAGTGTGCTCCCTCTTTAGTCGCTAAGCCAAGGGCTCCAAGTATAGTGTGTACAAGAGGAGTGACAGGAGATGCCCCTGTCTGACCCCACCCCTCTGCTCAACCAGTCCGGAGTAATGTCCATTTATACAAACGTGGCTAACTGCCCCCCTTGTACAGCAGACGCACTGCTGCGAGAAAGGCTGGACCAAAGCCCAACCTCTCCAACACGACAAACAAGAAGGCTTGATTGACCTGATGAAAGGCTTTCTTCTGGTCCAGGTTCAGGAGATCCACGAGAGGTACACGATCACCTGATATTCGTCGAGAGCAAAAAGTGGAGACGCCTTGCAGCAGATCCAGATCTTGAGAGCAGGTGCACTTGTTGAAAAAGACCGTACAGTCCGAATACGAGGCAAAGATCACATTCATGAAGCCAAAAGAAGGAAAATCTTGGCAGCAGAAAATCTTAGCTGGAGCCAAGCCGCAGTAGTCCTGTAGAACATGCAATACCAGCCAGTCCCAGCCAAACCATTCTTTCACCTGCAGTTCAACACGCACAGTATGACAGAGCCGCACCACATGGGCATGTATTTAAAGTATGTGGTTAAAAGTTCATGTTTAAAAATCTATGTAGGTTTAAAAAATGCAATGCATAAAACACAATGTAGTATAAAAGGCAATAAAAACTTTAAACATGAACATAAAATTCAATAAAATGAGTAATATCAATGGCAACACAACAACTTTAATTAAAATCTTGTCTCTGATTGTCAACTGTCTCCAAAACCCTGATCTCTGCCTAACTTCCCCTAGGATGTGAGTCCAGTTATCCATGCACGACCTTCTTTGTCAAATTTTTTATTTCTAAAATCTTTATCTTTTTCTTTAAAATCAAGATCCAGGTCAGTCCGTATGTCCCCTCAAGGTCCAAAGAGCTGGGCCTCGGACTTGCTCCTATTGAGCTTAGCACCCGAGGCACTTCTGTACCAGTCAGTTACGTCCAGTGTTTAAGTTCAAGTTTAAGACATCTACCATTGTTTTCTCATGCACACACTTCATCGTAGAGGTCTTCACAAAAAACACTCTCTTGTAAAATTTCTTCCGTTGTTGTTTCCTTCCTCCCTTCTTTTGTTACTTTAGCAGTCCCACCTCCCTTTGATAAAATTTTCTTAAAAAAGTAGTGTGCATTTTTCTTCTTCTTTTACTTTCTGTTCTTTTTTTCTTAATATTGTTCCTTTACTTTTTATTTCATTAAAGATAGACATTTCTCTTTTTATCTCCTTAATTTTTTCACTGAAATCAATACCCTTGTTGAAAAGATTAAAATACCTTTTATAGCCTTTTTTGCAGCCCCATCATGCACCTCCTCTCTCTTCTTTTTTTCTTTTCCCATCTTTTTAAAAAAAAAATTGTTAGGTCTTTCACCTTCTCCCACCACAGTGCTCGTGAGTCGCAACATTCCTGGAGGGTCTGCCAGAGACTGTACCGCTACTTGTAGCTGGGGGTCTCTTCCCATCCTGAGCAACTGTAACTAAAGATGAAGCCCTTTTCTCCTGCCCCATGACTATTGCCTTTTCCTGAACCAACAGGGAGGAGGTAGCCTCGGGCTCCGGCTTTGGCTCTCCCTGGATATTTGCTCCATCCTCTGTTTCATGACCAATCCCTGAGGTTGGCTGGAGATTCAAATCTGAACCCCTGCCCACCCAAGGCTGGCTGGAGATTCAGATCTAAACCCCTGCCCACCCGCCCCATGCACTCCCCAAAAACACAACAAAGGATGTACCTTGCCCACCCTCCAACACACAACACAGGTACCCACATCACCCACCCCACCCACCTTGGCCACCCGCACCTTAAAAGAAACCCCCTTCCCCCCACCACTGACTTTCTTTTGAGCAAGGCCACCAAGGTGCCCCCACCACCATCATTCCTGAGAAGCCCCCTACCTCCCATGCCTACCATCACAATTCCCTCCCCACCCTCCTGCCCTGGTCACTTCATTGTATTTACTCTTGAAGGCGAGGTAGATGTGCCTCAGGAATGACCCTTGGATTGGGGGTCCTGAAACACTTGCACCTTGTGCCCCACAGGATGCATTTTGCCACCGACACCATGCCCCGCAGCTTTTGACTTTACAGAACTAGGTCTCTGTGCAGCTTGGTTTTGAGCCTCGTCCACTGCAATCACTCTGTCACTTGCCTCCAGAAGTGAGCCACGGCAGGGCAGGACCATAAGGCGTGGTCAACCATTTCCTCTCTGCCACAGCCTAATGGGCACGAGGGGGTATGGCTTTGTCCATGCAGGTGGAGGCGTTCCCAGACCACAAGGTGGTCTAGGGCAGCCAACCAGTGGAGGTCCTTGCTGGCCCCGTCCAACCCAGTCTATGTTGAGGACGTGGGAGGGATCGTTTGTGACCTCCTCATCTCCACTGTTTAGGCTGCATTCTGCTGTGAAACTAAATGACATTTTTGCAAAAATATAATATCAATATGATAACAATGCAAACTCAAGAAAACCATGGTCCTTTTCCACTGCTGCTTAATTCCCCTAACATTTAAAGACACTGAAAAGCAGCACATTTTAAATGAATAAAAGGATACCCAGGCCTCTTACCTTTCTCTCCCAACTCCCTGAGCCATCCTGCCTCTCCCCCCACCCACACGCAAATATACACACATGCAAATATACACACACACACACACACTCAGTTCCCTGTCCCACACCCCCCACCACACACAGTCCAGCTGGCCCCCACCCTGCACCCCCCCATACACCCTGACATGTACCCACCAGCTGTCCCTCAACCCACAGTCACCAAAACACTTGCACTCCCTGACCAACACCCATACCCCACACCCTGCTCCACCCTCTCCCACAAACCACAAAACCCACAGCCCCACCAGAATGAGTGGCCACTCTCAAATCTAATCATTTTCTTTCTCTTTTCTCCTACTCACCCCCCCTTAGCCCACCTGGACACAAGCTCTGTTCATCCTTCCTCCCAATTCTGTCCACTGGATCAGCTGGGCAACCACCACCCGTGGCTGAGGGGCCCCAGGAGATGCCTGAGCAGGGGGCAGGGACAGGCTGGGTGTCAATGGTGAAGTAACAGGAGCAGCCATTGCAGGTGGAGCAGCCGCCATCGTTGGAGACGCACCATCCCGTGCCTGCAGGTCATCCCGGAAAAGGCTGAAGAACGTTCCCTGACGGGAAGGGCACACCCGAGACGGGTGCTCCCTCCTGCCACACGAGCTGCACACCTTGGGGTCCTCGCAGTCCGCAACCCCATGGCCCTCAGCGCTGCAGAAGCGGCACCACTGTCCCATTCAAGAGTCCTTAGAATGGCTGAGAGCTCCACACTTCTGGCAGTACAGACGCTCACCCGGGTACTGCGAAAAAGCCCCGGTGCTGTCCAATGTCGACCCGCAACTGCACCAAGAACCACCGCTTTCCATTCCATATGCAATACCTGCCCCGCAGCTTCTCCCCAGCCGATACCAAGGAGCAGTAGTGTCCCAGAAAGGCTCTGATGACCTTGTTCGCCATAAACAGGTTGTAGAAATGTATGGTGACAAGAACCTCATCCATGGCCAAGAACGGCACCAGGCAGAGTCCCCTAAGTACCACTTCCTCCTTGAGCCGGTGACTGCACTTGTTGAGAAAGGACGTGCAGTCAGCGTAGGATGAAAGGGTTACGACCATAAAGCCAGAAGTCGAGAAATTCTGAAGGTAGAAGATCTTGGCCAGGGCGATGCTGCAGAAGTCCCGACGGATGTTTAGCACCACCCAGTGCCATCCTTGTGTCTAAGCCGCACCACACGGGCCGGCTGGGTGTCACTGCTGGCTGAGGGTAGGAGATATTGAGAGCTTCAGAATCATCCCCATTTTTTCTCTCTGGCTGATTGGCATGGACTCACTTTGATGAAGACCTCTCTATGGGCTGGTGTCAAATCAGGGAGAAGCTTTTGCCTAAAGTGTAAAGGGAAGAAAATATCAAAGCTTGATATCCAAATAAAAAAAAAAGAAAAGAAAGAAAAGAAAAACAGCAGAAAAACGGTGAATAAAAAAGAACAACCCCAAGTCGAACGTCTCCAGATGTACAATGGGTCTGAGCAATTTTTGCTGTGTCTTATTCACAACACACTGTCACACGATGAGAGCCACACGCATGATAAGAACCACACAGTCACATGAGGAGAACCACACCCCACTTTAACGTGGTCCAACAGAAAGACTTTGTCTTTTTCGTCTCTTGCATCATTCTTGGAGGTACTGCAATACCAGCTTGATACGTGGAGCGGACAGAGCAAGCTCCTCTTCCAGCTCCCTGTTCTAAAAATCAATTTAATATGTAATCCTCCCAGATAGCATAATTATTCTGGCCCACATCCCCCATTTTCATCCGGCCCACTTGCTAGATGTGGGCCACATGCTTACCAGATTAGGGCTGCACATAAGACAAAAGCAAAGCACACATCTGGGCCTAATCCGGGCCAGTAGCTTACCATAAGATGTGCGCCGTATCCGGAGTAGATCCTCACCAGACTCATTTCAAATAGCAAAATTATTCTGTCCCAGATCTGGCCCACATCCTCCCTTCATTTTCATCTGGCCCACTTGCCACATGTATTGACAGCACTTGGGTGGACCGTTCCCGGTTGCCAGATGAGGGCCACATACACACCAGAGAAGAGCCATATGTCATATGTCAAGTGTAAAGAACGTGACCCTATCCGGACTCCAAATGAAGGATTTGTAAGCACTCCACACCGGGTTTGTTTCAGAGTCAATGCTGTTGATTCTCAGCCTTCTTTAAAACTAGTCAAAGACAATTTACCACCAGCTTTCATATTTCACACACTTCAAAATGGCCTACATATTTACAAGTAAAATTAAAACTAAAACGGACCTAAATACATTTCTTCAAAATGTATTCTACAGTAGTGACCACTGTAAATTAGAATAGAGTATTATGTGAGTACTTGAAAATTACAAGAGTATTAAAATGGTGTTCTAAGACAAAACTGACAGATGAAGAACTATTTACTGCTTACTGCTCTACATGTAGAAAATATGTAGCATAATCTTTGGGCTAACCAACAGTTAATTTAGTGCTTAGGAATATTTTAAACCAAGTTCTTAACCCTTCCGGACCGCACACTGGGTCACACTGACATTGCTTTTAAGTCATCTATAGCTATTATTTCACTGCACATTTAGTATGCTTGAATGTAGGTATTCTAAACACCACAAGCAAGCAACAATTTTTCATGCATTTTAAATCCCCGGGCCAACATTCCTTGGCCACACCACCACCCCCCCTTTTCCAGGGGACCTATATACTTATATATTTTTTTTCTTTCACTTCACTATTAATATCACAACTCATCGTTTATTAATGATCATACAGATATAAGGTGATGTGGCACCACAACCACCCAACACCCCTCCAAACACCACCCCGCCACCCTCGCGCCCATCCCCTGATTTGAGTGAAACAATGAACAGAAATAACAAAAGAAGTATATAATAATAATAATAAATGATGATAATAATAATAATAATAATGACAAACTGGACATACAGAATAGACAAATACAAACACTTAACAAAACAATAAACAAGACAGTAATGCCCCTTTTTTATGTAATTATAATGTGGGTAGTTATCAAATCCTATGTAGGTGTTTTAACCTTCCCCTGATGAGTTTAAAGAGAGAAATCAGCTCTCAATATATTGTAAAAATTGTGACCAGGTTTCCTTGAATAATTTTGTGTTATTTTTAGAATTTGCTGTGAGTCTTTCCAAGTTGCAGTGATCCATGAAGAGATTAAGCCAATGCTTTATCGAAATTTTGGTTCTGTCCTTCCAGTTCAGCAGTATAACTTTTTTGGCAATGGTAAGTGATATGAATATGAAGCATTTGAGGTGATTGGGTGCTGAAAGTGAGGAAAGGTCATTAAGTAGCGCTATAATGGGACATAAAGGGATGACAAGGCCCAAAATCTCTGATAGCCTGTCCATGACCTCTGACCAAAACTGCTGGGTCGGGGGACAATTCCAGAAAGCATGATAGTTATTGTCTGTTAAAGCTGGACAATGTTGGCATTTATCACTGTGACTAAATCCCATACGGTGTAGTTTAGAGGCTGTGATATATGTTCTGTGAAGGGTTTTATATTGAATTAGCTGGAGTTTTGAATTGCTGGACATAGAGAAGATTTTTCATGCATAAGGATAAACACTAGTGTAGCTGAATAAATGTGAGTCCCAAGCCTTTTTTCTGCACTGAGCTGTGTTAAGCAACAAACATGCAAAGGATGTTTCTAGCAATTAATATCCTGCAATTTCACCTTTGTTCCAGTCTGGGCAGAGAATCTGACTTTACACAGCATAATGGAATGAAAGAAGAATTCTTGAACTCAGGATATTTAATCTTGATTTTTATCCAAGACCAACAGAGGTGAAGTTGCATCATATATAGCCTATATACTTCTAACTCACAGCCACTTGAAAGCACAAAACTGATGCAAGCCAGACCTACCTCCTCCTTCCTCATCTGCACAGTCCAGTTATAAAAAACACTGGAATGATTAGTGCAGAACAGCATTTGGGTTATTTAACATTCAAACAAGATCCTTCCTCCTTCTCTGTCGTACCAAATTAACACATACTTGGAATTTAGAACAAAACAAGATCCCCAAAGTAACAAAAATGGAATGGGAAAACATTTTTTTACTGCAGGTAAATTCCAGTAACACAAAGTCACACAACACATCGCCTCTGCTGCCGCAACTTCCTTCCTCCCTTTCTGTCCATTGCTAAATATAGCCATCTCTTTATGTAGAACTCAGTTTCTTGATTTGTTGTCAGTCTGGTGAGCAGCCTATAAAAATAATAAATAAATAAAATAGAGATTTTACGTTTTAGTAAAGCAAATCAAGACATCGAAGCATCAGTTGCAAAACTCAAATTTGATTTTAATTTTTTTGAGCTTAAAATAAATATTAAAATTCAATACTGTAATACTTTTAATTTGACATTTCCTATACTAGGGGTGGGAATCTCTAGGCACCTCACGATTCGATTACGATTCAGAGGGCTGCGAGGCGATTATAAAACGATTATCAATCTTTTTTTCTATGTATATATTCTATATTTGAACTAAGGGGCTACCAGACGTGTGTCTAAAACAACAGTTCAGTGAACCCTACTGTGCATGGGGCTCCGAAGCAGGCGGATGGCCACTGCACATCATCCATGAAAAACATTATGGACAGATCAGGACAATGCATGTTCAGAAAGGGTAAACTTTGGGATCTGGGCAGATGTAAATAAACTGAATAAAAATGTCAGTCACACAAATACGATTAGCTAGTACTGAGTGAGCTCACAGAAGCAGTGAAATTCATATTAACTTAGACCGAAATGTGTGGGGAGGGGAGAGGGAATCTAATAGTTATATTTTAGAGCTTGAAGCAAATACAGAACTTGGATTTTGTTGTTACAACAGAAAACAAACCAAAAATCAACACAGGGAAAAAAAATAGTGAACAGTCTAAAAAGTCACAGAAATAAAACAAAGCTACTTTCTAAAATGCTTCCAGCAACATTACACATACTACCTGTAACTGTAACTGACAGTTAAATATGAAAAAAAAAACAAAACAAATACAATTACAGCAGATTAAGAGTATTAAAGCAAAAAAAAATAATATTTAATATACAGATTCTATGATGAGATGGGAGGTTTGATTAAGGACTACAGAAAAGTGCATATAAATGACAACGTACACAACAGAGACACATAGACCCACACTATATGCTGCAAAAGGAAGGCATTTCTGTTTAAGAAATAATATTCTCCCCTCAGAATATAGTATTACTGAACAGTATACTGAATAGATGTGACTATATAACAGATTTTCTGACACAATAACTAATAAGTTTACCTCATCTTCAAAGCTGCCTTAATTAGCTAGCCAGCCAAAGTTAACATGACAACTGGCTGAATGGCCGCTTGGTTCAGCGTTTGTTTTGCTTTATTAGCATGCTTGTTCTGCTTTATTATCCACGTCGGGTCTCAAGGCTCGCTGGTCTGGGTTGGGTCTCAGAGCTAGCTGATCCTGGGTTTAGACGTTTTGTTATCGGTGGTGGTGGCAGATGTTCTTTTTGATAGGGATGTCATCACTATTTGTGTCAAGCAGTCTTCTGTTGAGTCTTGTAAGGGGAATATATACAAAACACATTTTAAATTATATGCATTACAATATAAGAAAAGAAAAGAACTTTTAAAGATTAACTACACCCCACTATTTTCAGCTAACTGAACCCCTGGCTCAACTTTGAAAATGCTCAAAAATAGGCGGGGCACGCTGGGAGGGGCACTGCAGTCATCTGTGGGTTTGGAGGTGGGACTGCGAGGGATACTGGGTGGGCTGGGCTGCTGTGTTTTTAGAGCTAGCGTACATTAGCTACCAGAAAATACGGAGAGTGAAAGAATCAAACGGCACTTTTGCAACTGAGAGGTCTTGCTAGGTTGATGGTTTTTCTCTACTACCATCCCCATTTTTGACGAGGGAAGGTGTTTCTGATCAGGCAGTGCATCTTGAGCCTTAACAGTATCACCCACTGACTCAAGCCGCCAAAGAGTTAACGTAGTGCCAGAAAATGATTGGTTTGCTGCAGTGGCCCTAAATCCTTATGTTCTGCAAGTGTGACACACTGTAGGTGTGTGTGTGTGTGTGTGTGTGTGTGTGTGTGTGTGTGTGTGTGTGTGTGTGTATTGTTTTAAGCAGGTCAGGAAAAAACTCTCAAATGCAACTGGGAGCTTGAACACAAAGCCACTGTTTCACTGTTTCCTTCTTTATATATCCTGTCACACAGGTATGGAAATAAAATAAGTACACATAAGCACTATACGATAAGTTAATAAGGATCTATGATAGGAAGAGTTTGTTTGATGGTGAAAAGTACATGCCATCCAAATACTATGAAATGGCGGACGCTCGTTGCCTGGTTGTTCTTTTACCAAGTTGAAAAATGTTTCAGCTTATAAAAATTTATGATGGTTCCATGTGCTTGTGGAGAGAATAAGTGGATAAAGTGGTAATACTTAAGGGACTGTAAACTTAAAGAGGATTAAAAGCTATAATCTCTAGTAACTTTCGTCTGGTTGCCCTTATAAACAAGCTGTAGGCACCACAAGCTTTAGCCTGTCGGCTCTTATAAATAGGCTGTAGGCTCCACTAGCTTTAACCTCCGCTAGCTTTAACTTCTGCCAGTTTTATCCTGTAGGCTCTTATAAACAATCTGTAGGCTCTGCTAGCATTAACCACCGCTAGCTTTAGCCCGTTTGCCCTTATGGACAAACTATAGTCTCCACTAGCTTTAACCTCCACTAGTTTTAGACTGTTAATCCTTATATACAAGTTGGAGCCCCGCTATCTTTATCCTCTGATAGCTTTAGCCTGTTAGCTCATATGAACAAACCACAGTCTCTGCTAGCTTTAATCTCCGCTAGCTTTAGCCTGTTAGCTCGTATGAACAAACCACAGTCTCTCCTAGCTTTAACCTCCGCTAGCTTTAGCCCGTTTGCCCTTATGGACAAACTATAGTCTACACTAGCTTTAACCCCTGCTAGTTTTAGCCTGTTAGCTCGTATGAACAAACTATAGTCTCTGCTAGCTTTAACCTCTGCTAGCTCTAACCTGTTGGCTCTTATAAATAAGCCATAGCCTCTGCTGCCGTCAGCCTGTTGGCTCTTGTAGACGAGCTTTAAGCCTCCGCTAGCATTTAGCCATTCAGCCCTGTTCAGTAAGCCTCAGCAAGTCATTGTTAGAATTTACTGACTGCCTTGAAGCTGTAAACTGGTTTACGCTAGCAGATTGCCTTCATTGATGTAATGCTTATCTGGTTATGGAAAAAGAAGCAATTTTAGTAATTTTGATGGTGTTTACTTTTGGTTTTACATTTAAATCTGTTTGGGTTCAGTGTTCAGTCCAATGAATGTAGTGCAGTCACCGCAGAAAAGAGATAATGCAATGGGAATAGTATTGTGAGCAGAATGCTGAACAGAGCTTAAGGAATGAGCCAAGAGTATTTATGTTAAGTATTGAGAAAGCTTTAAGTCTATTTTATGTGTCAATGCTTTTGTATATTAGAGTAATCGCTAATGTGGTAAGAGTTCACACGTATGTATAAATATATATCTGTATAGATATGCTGATTATAATGTGTCATATTTTTGGCTATTTACATGGATATTAGATATGTCTAACTGCACTTCTATGTGAAGAACTAGAATGAGCTTCTAAACAGATGTCTCTGTATACTTTTACTTGAAGAGCTAAGCTGTGAAATTGCACAAAGGACAAATGAAAGACCAAAGCCTTAGTTAAAGACTGTATTCAATAAAAAGAAAAAAATGCAATTGGGAGCTTGAACACAAAGCCACTGTTTCACTGTCTCCTTCTTTATGTATCCCGTCACACAGGAACATAACTGTTGCCCTGCCGCACACACCCTAGGGGGTGTAACACAAGCTGTTCATGGCACTTACCGGTGTTACATCCGATTCAGTTCCCACTGAAATTAATGTTTCCCTTCATAAATCTAACCCTCGGGCACACACTGAATAGAAATCAACAGCATACAACATTGTAACTGTGGAAAGTGGGGAAAAAAGTTTGAGAGAGGCTGTGCAGATGAAAGCTTGACACAGTTGGCCATTTATCGTTAACTCTTCCTGAAGCGTTTTGCTTGCCATAGTTCCAGTGTTGCTTGCCGTCCACACCAGGAGCTTTATGGAGACTTGCAAGAATCCTCACTTAATCGGTTCAACATCAGTTTATTCGGTTTATTCAAAACTAAGCTCAGATTAATTGAGCCATTTAGAGTTGGTACAGACAGCTGGCATATCGCAGCCTTGTGAGGTGGTGCTGGGGATATTTAGCTCAGCGCGTGAGTGTGGTTATCTCCTTGCTCTACACTCCTAAGCTTACATATTTATGAGTGCGGGATGAGTACTTTTATAGCTACTTTCAAAGCGCGTTTGTCAGAATGTTTGTGAATCTCCACCTGACACACCAAACAAGCCCAACTGACAATGTGAACAAGACACTGCATTTAATCATGTGCCAGAAAGAAACAAATATACAAAAAGATCATCAAAGTGTGTAACCAACAATCAAAGTTACACAACTAAACATGATATCCAACAAAAATTTAGACTAAGTAAAGGCAAAGTCAATAATTCCAGGTTTTTCCTAAGAAAAATCAACAAAAATAACCGAATACAAACCAAACTATTTATTTTTATTTCTGAAATAAAACTGCTCCAATTTAAACATTTCAGCAAGATCTTTACAGACATGACATTCAGAGTCCTTTGTTAAACTTCAGCAACACTTCAGCCTTAAAATCTTTATCAGTGACCCTGGCTCTGCGGAGTACTATTAGTAATAGTCTATTACAAAAATGTTTTTTCCACTTTTGCTAAGGCAGGGGTCAGCAACACAGGGCTCTTTTACTGCCCTGTTATGGCTCCACAGCAGAACTAGATTTTTAGGTAAAATAACAATCAGCTCTGCTGAATGGTCTTAAAATGCTGGAGTTAACATATAACTGCTAGCAGGGCCGTGACTAGGATCAGAATTTTGGGAGGTCCATTTTGCAGAAATGTTACTCAAATCTGATTGTGAATAAAATAACTACCAAATATGAGTATTACAACAACAGTAAGTTTCTCCTTTTGTTTTTATTCAATCACTGCTCCTTTTTTTTACCCATCTATAACTGTTATGCACCTTTTTCTTTCATTTCTTCCTTCTTCATTCCTCCGTTCTTCCATAAACTATTATTAATGTTCCATAAACTTATTTGACTTCAATTGCCCTGTTTAAGTTTAATTGATCATTTAACTATTTATTTGTATGTTTATTTTGAGCTAAAATAATACATTAAATCAGGCAATAGTTTCAATTTGATTTTGTTTCATTTACCTCTCTCTCTATTTTTGCTTGTCTCTTTTGCATCTCTGTACTCGCTGATTATTGTAAAAGCATGCATTAAACATATGTTAAAAAGGCTGTATGTACCAAAGCCCAGCTAAAGGGAAAGGCGGCTACTCATACAGTTAATGAGTCAAAATATAGTCTAATATACCTACTGATTTCTTAATGTTTGATACATGATACCTTCAATATGCTGGTGAACAGTGAACTTTCTTGTAGTATGTTATGAGTAGATAACACAATCTAATCTCTAATATAGCCTACTATGGAGCCTGTAGCCTAAACTGAGCAGCTACTGGAGCTAGACTAAAGCATGCTGATTTGGCTAGCAACATTACGAGCAGTCCAAGCAAAGAAATGAAATACAGCGTTTTCATTTTACATTCTTAATGTGTTAATTGTGCTCATAAACTCTCATCTAGCTACATTTTTGCCATTGCGATGTTATGTGTTAGCTTATAGCCTCTTTGCTGCATACCTGAACATCTCAAGAAGTCAAAGTTACTCTGGTTCTCTGGGCTGTGTAGCGTCTTGTACAGAAACAAACAGTGAAGGCAGTTCAGTCTATGGCCGAGCCACAGCTGTACTGAGGTCAGCTGAGAACCTTTCCCTGCTTGCTGTGTAGTTTCATCGCTTTTTGAATAAAACCCTGAGATCCTTCTGAGGAGCTCAGAGTCCTAACGCTAATTACGAATGGCACAGGCACTGATTACTGAAGTAATTGCGGACAGCAACAATTAATAAGTGGTGATTGGAGGGTTGAGAAAATAACGCAGAGCTTGGCAGATTTTGATTGGCCATAATTCAGTGACAGCGCTCACAGAGAACAAATCAAATTTCATATAAAAAATGAGGCATAATATTCTTCCCCCAGGTTTAAGATGAACATCAATAATTTGGAGATGAATAGACTTATTTGCATTTACAATCACTCCAGCTCGTTTCCGGATAAGTTTAATCTGCAACGAGAAACTGTCAAACACTAAGTCGTGAAGTCAGCTTCTCGTTCGAATTCTCCCGTTCCACCTTAAATGGCGCAGCAGTACATTCTGGCGCCTCATGTACCATTTAAGGTGAAACGGGACAATTCGAGCAAGAAGCTGATAAATGAGATTCTGACTTCAGACTCAGAAAAAGTTGAACGTTCAGAGACATTTTACATTTGAAAGTTTCCTGACTGATGTGCGAGAGAAGCGGCGACAGCTGACATAAAGCTTAAAGCAGAGCAAAGTAAGTCTGTGTTTTTGTTTATATTATGTTTTTTTAGCCTATACTACCACATCAGCACACACTGAGACTTATTTATGGCCAAGATGATAAAACGGATATAAAATGCTTCAGTTGCGACCCCTGAGCTAAGCCTGTAAAGGGTGATCAGCGTGTGGAGGCAGCGCGTAACCGTTTGCCCGAACTGTCCGCGGCTCAGTCAGGATTGCACAGTCTCTACTGGCCCAGTTACTGACCACGCTCTGTGGTTCAGATTTTGCGTGGATTGCCTGAAGCTTGTAGCAAAATTGTCGAAAATTATCGCTATAGCTACACGAAAATTTGTAGGCGCTACAGCTATTAGCTACAAATATTTGTAGCTAACTACAAAAAGTAGCACACTACTTAGCTACTCCCCCATCCCTGTCAGCAACAACAAACAGTAATAGATACAATTTGAGCATACTTACATGCACGGCTAGGAACAGCCTGTCAGCACTCATTCTATCAGCACAGAGACAATGAATGAATACTACAGTATTTTAAAAAGATATTAAAAAAAAAACCAAAAAAAAAAACCCAAGAAAATAAACTTGTGTCCTTATCTGTTACCACACTTGATATTTTAGACTAAGAACTAGGATGAACCTATATAACAAAAGTCAAATGACAACAAAACTAAACTTTATAGGTCAACTGCCATTTAAACATGCACGTAGGCTACACACCGCCAACACTCTTAGCCTATACTGCGTATCTTCATTTTATTGACCCTGCAAATCAAAAAGCACAGCAGAGTACAAGAGAGATCTGACACAAAACAAATTCCTGAATCTGTTGAATCAATAGGATAGTCAACAGCCTTTGTAGCATGCCTATATTCTTTGCAATGTATTCCACTCCCTCAAGGACAATAATATTCTGAACCAGGACAAGTTTGCAATTCATTTTAATGCAGCAATCCCCCTCTGATGTGTTAATGATGAACCCATCCATTACAAGCTCTTTAAAAAGGTCTGAGGGTCAGGGCCACCTGAATGCTGCATTTTCAGCATTCTAGGAGAGTGCAAAGTGACACGAACATTTGTGGAACAATCAAGTTCTGAAAGTCTTCATATGACTTGGGGTAATGGGTATTTAGGCTTCCAGACCATTTATTTTTCAATTGTCTGAGGTAATTTTCAAAAGGGATCCCTGATACAAGATCCAAATGGCAATGAATCTTTACATCATCGCAGAGGTATGTCAGCTCATGTATATTATAAACCAAAAATTCACAGCCATAAAGCTTCCCAAAATGAACAACAAATGACACTAGCAAAGTTTCTGCAAGGCTGTTCAACAACAAACAATATGAAGGACTTGCCAAGATATAGAGTTTTGATAAATCTCAGTGGGTAACACATCTTTCAGAACTATTGGACCTGTGTAGAGTAAAAACTGGTGCAAATCTGTTGCCTTCCACCTTAACCGCTCAGCAACTGCCCTAGGTTTTCTGGCAAATTCTGTTGGTATGTAAGGCCTCAGAGCAATCAATTTGTCTGAGATGCAAGACACCTGTTGAGATGAAATGCCACAGCGAAAGGGGCCACTACCGCCCATCCAAAAATCCAGCAGATGGCGCATCACAACTAAGCAAACTAAATGCATGTAGTCATGTGGAAAACCACTGACCATTTTAACAGTAGTTTCAGAAAGAGAAGAGTATAGCACATGGTCTTCATCCTCTAAGTTTGCGAAAGGCACATCTGCTCTTTGTCTTGTATTCACTTTGGGGAATGCCTTGCGATTGCTGATATGTTTTTCCACTGAAAACAAATCCACTACTCATAGTTTTCAATTTACTGACCAGATCCTTCAGGTACTCTGACAATGACTGAGGCTTTGAATTTCCACAAAACAGGGCTATCAACACAGGCTCCTTAAGCATCCCTAAAATTGGCCAGCATTGCACAGCAGAACTTTTAAAAATCGGAAGACCATCAATGTTCAGATGTTACTTTAAACTGTGCCAATTTGGGATAACTGATGACAATTTTTGAACATTGTTGAACATTTTTAACACACCAAAGTAATAAAATGATCCACCAGCCAAACAAACATTTTATGATGTTTGCATTTAAACAATGACTTTACATCTTTGGCAAGGATGGGTAGTGAGCTTGTAGTATAGACAGCAGAGCAGACAATGCAAAAAAGGAAATACTAAAGCATGGTGCCCACTCTCTCAAACAGCCTGCTAAATTATCTTTGGGAGAATCTTCCACATAGTCATCAAAGCTATCACTGGATGATGTACCTTCCTCATCACTCTCTGACACACACAACACAGTTTGATGGCGTCATTTTCAGAGGACACAGAGCAAAAATCTCTGACACTTCTGTTCACATCTTCATTTAAAGATTCTAGCAAATCATTGACCCTTTTCTTGGCCTTTTTCCTTAAATTGCTGTGTTGTATTCCACCTATCCCTCTCCGTTACACACTTAACTGTTTTGATTTTTTATTTATTTATTTATTTTTTTAAATCTGCTCTTCTAGATACTTTTGGGAATGTTAAAGTACTAATTGTCATGGGGATTAAACTCATACACTACAAGTGAATTTGATTTCTTTCCATACATCTAATGGTGATAGTGCAGTAGCACTTATGCCATAAATATTCCTTCAGTCAATCATGCAAGATGGAAATACATCAATACATCATATTAAGTTCTCCAGTGGTTATTTTGGTCACTTCTTACATGGTCTCTTAATGGCAAAGAGTTAGCTATGTGGTTTTGACCCAATGTCTTTACTGAAATTAAAGACAGAAATCTGCAGACAGAATATCTACAGAACGTTCTGTAAAGGCTGGCTCCAGGGCTGCAGCGCTCCCGGCCACCAGAGGGAGACGACGCACACGTCCCAGGTCCAATCAAGCCCAATGTCCTACACCTGGGCACAGGGCTTTATAACTGCAGAGAAGAAGACACACATTGCTGTGTCTTTGTCTCATTGTGAGCCAACAGAAACGGCCGGTAATTTTGGTAACAGGGCTGAGAGTTTCACACTCCCCCTCACTTTTCGAGTTTTCTCCAGCCTCCTTTCAAGATTTCCTTCTCTGCTCCCAAAAAAAAAAAAAAAAACTTCTTTCCGTTCTGTTTCTGTTGGGAAAGTCATTTGTCTTTTTTTCAATTGCCTTATTGCCTTATTTTCTCTTGACTTCTGAGAAAGCCAAATTTCCCCTGGCGTCCTTTGTTCTTTTTCCAGCCTGACAAAATTTTTTACAACAGCTTTTCCCAACTGTTTTCGGGCAATCCCATATAAGGGCGCTCCGTTCAGCAGTCTTCACCACAGCTGTGGTGGTGTAAGGCCCGGGTTCAATCCCTGGACTCATCAGGTGCTGAAGTTCTTTGCTGTACATCAGCTTGGCACTTGGGTCCTATGTCCCCAAAACCTGTGGTGGCTCACCTGGTAGGCCTTGGAATATAGCCTGACAGACAGCCTGGGTTCACATCCTCAGTCTGGTGAGCCATCCACCATTACATGTCCAGGACAAAAACCAATTTTATCACATAAATCAGCTTTCTTAACCAAAACTACTGAAAGATGAATTAAGTTTAGCCTGAAATGCTGTGGGAATTCATTTCAGTGACAACCGGGTAGAGCAAAAAGGTGTGTGTAGCTTGGCAATCAATCATTTTGTAATTTCTTTGAAGGAAAACGAGTCAGCAGTGAGAGAAATTGATCATGTTGTGTCATGTTCTGTCTTACTAAAACTACTTTATATAGATAAGTTGCTGACATAATTCTGCAACAGCTGAAGACTAACTTAAAAGGAGGAAACAAGGAATCATCACATTCTCTCCTTTGGTAAGCTGTACTCACCCTAGACCATAATAACAATAACAACAATAATGTTGAATCATATCCATCTTAATATTAAGACAAAGTACCTCATTACATATACTTCTGTTTCTCTATCTCTAATATCACAAATATGAAACCGTTAGTTATGTTTCAGTTTTCACCTTCTCCAGTTAATTTAATAAAATAACGGACCCAAACAGCTAACATGCTCTGGCTAAAAGCTACATGTCTAACAAACAGATATAAATAAGCATACATCAGGGGTGTCCAAAGTCTGGTCCTAGGGCCACACATGGCCTGGGGACAGATTTTAATTGGCCCGTGGCTTCGGTTTTTGAGTGTGTTCTAAGTGCACTGCGGTTCTTCCTTTCATAGTGGCAGTTGTACTCTACACTGTACTTTTAATGTGCTGCACTGCAGTAACAAAGTTCATTTACTGACCACATTCAGTCCAGACTGCAGCCAAATATCTCAAACTCAACACTGAACCAGAGATTTTGGCGAGATGGAAATTTGAACACTTTTTCATTGAGAGCCGCAAAAGACTGTAGCTAGTGAATTCTAAATCAATAGAGCATGGATGTTACACTAAACATTCAGGAGAGGAGAACAATTTTGAATCATCTGTCAATATTTCAGGCCACAGTTACTTTTGAAAAGGTCCAAGCTGCCCCTCTTTGAAAAAAAGTTTGGTCACTTATGGCACATCAGTTAATTAAAGCTCAAAAGCTGCTAAATGTGCCCAGTATTAGACTGTATAGTTAACCTTAGATAGGACATTTCCCATCTAATCTAATTTTGGCTCATTTCAAATATCACAAAGGTTAGCACAAGCACTCCATTAACCCTTACACTTGACGTTACAGTTAACTGTTTGCTCATTTATAAGACCCCTACATGAAAATCTCATCAACTGGCAGTAACGCTAACTAGCTAAAGTTTTACCCTTCATCAGGTTAATATTATGGTTTTCAAATCCATTTGCTTTAAACAATATTCATGTTCGCAATTTGTTTGATGTACGGATCATTTAAACCCTATATTTATTTGAAAATAGTACTAAGACAACATATCAAAGGCTAAAACTGAATTTGTATTTTTGTTTGTGTGTGTGTGTGTGTGTGTGAGTTTAAATATATGCCCATTTTGAATTTAATGCCAGCCACATGTTCCAAAACAGGACAGGGACATGCTTACCACTGTATGGGTAACAGGTCTGATCTGCAGGCAAGCCAGTTTAACACCCTAACATTTTTACTATAGATTTTATTACGGATTTTCTCCCCTGCAGTGACCGAGGCACAGTAGCGGCACAGTAGTGGCCGAGAAACGCCCAGATGACCTCGTCCTCCACAAAGGGGTTGTAGAGGTACACGGTCACCATAACCTCGTTGAGAGCGAAAAGCAGAGCAAACCGGACACCTTGCACCTTGCAAAATCTTAGAGGCAGAAAATTTTAGCAAGAGCCAAGCCGCAGTAGTCCCGTAGAACACGCGATACAAGCCAGTCCCATCTGAACCGTTCCTTCACCTCACATCCAGCATCTTTGGTTAGTTCAACATACACAGTGTGATGTAGCCACACCACGTGGGCTGGAGTGGACACACTTTCCATCATCAATGTAGCATATTAACAGATTATTATTATTATTATTATTATTATTATTATTATTATTATTATTATTTATTTATTTATTTATTTATTTATTTATTTTTTATTTTTTTTTCTTTCAAGAAATATTTTGTCACCATTTAAATAAAAATTACATGAACTCACATGAACATAAAAACTCAACATGAATAAAAAAAATACACTCTTTGTGCATCATCAGTTCCCACATCTTACGTTTTGAACATTTTCGTTGTGAAAAACATTTTAAAAGACTTATACATGATGTAAAACTGTTTAAAACGTTCTCTATGATGCAATATGAGTATTTTCTTTCGAAAATGTTTTATCTGAATGGTGACAATTACATTAGTTCACATGAAAGTAAAACTCACAACACTCTTTTACATCCTTATCAGTTTTCATATTTTACATTTTCATCATTTCATTGTAAAAACACAATGTTTTAAAAATGTAGATTTTAAAACCTACGCAGTGGATAAAACACCATAGTTAATTAAAAATCAATAAATGCATTAAAATACATATAAAATGCAATAAAAGGGTCTCCATTGTACAGGAACGGGGTGAGCCTCTATCAAGCTGGCTCTGCCCTGATCCCTAGAAGTCGCCAGGCTGCTGTTGTCTTTTCCAACGGAGATCCTCTCTCCATGCCTACTGCTCCTCCCTTGGTGTTGTCGCATTCTCCTTGGGGGGCATCTACGGGATTCAGGGACCATGGTGGTCTGGATCCCCCTACGGGTGGCCCCGGCCCCCTCCTCCGAATGACGATGCTCGGTGCCCCCTGCAGAGAGGATATTACCAGCTGATGGATGGCATGCAGTGGCACCGTCATGTGCTTCCCCACCAGCAGATTGCGGTCAGTCCACAAGGTGGTCTGCACGCTGTTTAGGGTGAGCCAGAGCGCAGTAAACTCTTCTGCTGGTAACCTTTCGATGCCCTGGCCATCAGATATTAATCTGATAAGAACAGTTTTTTTTTTTTCTCTCTATGGTCAAAAGCGAGGCCGTCCTTAAGGCACCACGGATGGTCCCATACAAAATTGGCTGCCTTCTGGTAGTGCCGTGGACGATCCATTCCACGGGATCACAGAGCGTGAAAGTGAGCCAAAATCTTGTGAAAAGACTCAAAATATGGCCCTCCGACCCCTTCACCAACCATGTGTGGGAGGCCACGAACAGAGCCAGTGCTTTCAGTGGAGTGAAGGGCACACCTGTGCCACCCTTCTCCTTCTCCCTGTACCTGGTAGTGCATGCGACATGCTCGCACCTCCCTCCCCAGACGAAGGTGAAGATCAGATGCTCTAGGTCCCTGCCTGTGATGAAAGCAACGGGGAACATGAAGGCCAGGTGGTTGAGGCCTGCTAGGAGGTCCACTTTCACAGCTAGCACACAGCCTGTAAGCGAGTGGTCTTTCCTGCTCCACAATTCGACCTTGGCCTGTAGCTTTCCGAGGGCTGCGTCCCAGTTCTTCTGGGTGCAGTCCTCCCTCCAGAAAACTTAGACCATCTTGGCACAGGAAGAAACCTCCCGGCACATCCGTCCTTCCTGCCCAAGCTCCTGCGTGCAGGACTAAGGACTTGCTCCGCTTGATTGGCATTAGAGAACGCTTCCAGGACTCTGCCAGCCACCCAGAAGTCCTCATTTGTGCTGAGAAGAAGCATCATGTCATCTGCATAGACTGATACTTTTGCGCTCAAGCCTTTCCCTCCCAGGACGTGGAGACCTGTGAAAGTGGGCTCCCTCCTTAGTCGCTCTGCCAGAGGCTCCAGGAACAGGAGGGGCAACAGAGGACACCCCTGTCTGACCCCGCCCCTCTGCCCCACCAGCCTGGAGTGATGCCCATTTATACAAGCGCAGTTGACTGCTCCCTTGTATGGCGCTCTCGACTTCCTGCAGTGTGAGGTCACCTTCCAATACAGCTTTGTCATTCTCAGACAGCCGACCTGCTACCGCATTCAAAAACTGAGATGCGTAAAAACTCACAAAACAACCTTTTTTTTGTTGTTTTTACACATTTAGTTTTCATATTATACATCTTTTATATTGTAAAAACAGATTTAAAAGACTTATGTCGAATCATCCAGAAAGTTTTTACATCATGTATGTGTTTAAACGTCAATATTCATGTGTAAACCTCTGTGTAGATTTTAAAACCATGCAATGGATAAAACACCAGCGCTAATTAAAAAGGCAATAAAAGGGTCTCCACTGTCCAGGACCGGGGTGAGCGTTTATCAAGCTGGCTCTGCCCTGATCCCCAGAAGTTGCCAGGCTGCTGTTGTCTTTTCCAGCAGAGATCCTCTCTCCATGCCTGCTGCTCCACCCTTGGTGTTGTCACATTCTCTTTGGGGGGGGCATCTACGGGAGCCAGGGACCGTGGTGGTCTGGACCCCCCTGCATGTGGCCCCGGCCCCCTCCTCAGAATGGTGACATTCAGTGCCACCTGCAGCTAGGATGTTACCAGCTGATACAGGCATACAGTGGCACCGTCACGTGCTTTCCCACCAGCAGGTTACGGGCGGTCCACAAGGCGGCCTTCACGCTGTTTAGGGTGAGCCAGAGCGCAGTGTATTCTTCTGCTGGTAACTTTTCGGTGACCTGACCCACCCCGTTCACCACTAACTGGTAAACCAGCGGGTGGACTGCCCCTGCCGGCAGGCTCGGGCATTGCAGGGAGCCGATCATGCCCCACAGGTCCCTCACCACGCTGCACTCCCAGAGCGCATGCCGCACGGTCTCGGGTTCGCCACACCAAGGCCGCGGGCAGATCGAGTTTGTCCCCATGCCCCAGAGTGCATCACGGCCCTGACCAGGAGAATCTCATGGGCAGCCAGCCAGGACAGGTCTTTGTGCTTGTTCTGGAGAGTAGGGTGGGCTGTGTTCCTCCAAACTCGCCTGGCCTCACTTAGTGTGAGGCCGGGAACGGGGCTCACTTCTTCCCATTCCTGTACAAGAGAGACCATAGATTTCGCATGGGTTAAAATGGTGACAGTCTCTTTTTCTAAAACATACTTTAAGAACTTCTTAATAAAACTGCATTCTAGAGGCAGGGTAAAAGCAACCAGTGTTCTAAGATCTGGAGTTAAAATACATAGACTTTGCAGGTAAGACCCCATCCAGATCTTCGCCATGGCTTCCGTCTTGTTGTCTCTGGATGGGGTCGTTGCGTACTGCACGTGCAGGGCGGTGAACTTGCTGCCTAAAAACAGGTGGGGTCTGGGAGCCCCTTCCCTCCATTCTCCGGCCTCTTCTTCCTCTCATTGTAGTCGCTCCCATTTGGACCCCCACGGGAAATAAAATACTGCCCTCTCTAGATCTAAAAGAAAGAACTGTGGTGGACTAAAAACAGAACAAAGGAGTAAAAGCAAGGGTAAAACAGCTTTTATTATCAGAATCTCACCCTTCATTGTCATCTGTCTCAGTCCCCAAAACCCCAGTCATTGCTTCACTTTCCCTATCGTGTCAGTCCAGTTGCCCCGTCCACCACTCTCTTCGTCAAATTTAATACCTAAAATCTTTGTCTTTCTCTTTAAAATCCAAATCCAGGTTCGTCTGTAGGTCCCCCATGGCCCAAAGAGCTGGGCCTCAGATTTGCTCCTATTGAGCTTAGTGCCTGAGGCCCTTCCATACCAGTCATTCAAGTCCAGTGCTCTTTGGGCCGATTAAACGTCCAAACATAAAAGAGTGACGTCGTCCATGTAGAGAGAACAGGTCGCCGTCAGTCCACCTGGCAAGTCTAGTTCTTTGATCCATTTATCCTTTCTCAAGATCTGCACCAGTGGCTCGATGCAAGCAACGAACAGGAGTGGAGATAAAGAACACCCCTGATGGACGCCAGAGCGGATATTTATCGCTTTTGTATGGTGCCCATTTACCATAATTCTGCTGCTGATGATGCAGCAAACCCACCCATTCTAAAAACTCCCTGGGAAGCCCATCTTTTGCAGTACCTGAAACAGGAACTGGTGCGAGACCCGATCAAAAGCTTTCTCAAAATCTAAATTTAGTACTAAAAGCCGAATATTTCTGTCTCTCGCAAAACAGATGACGTCTTGGATCAGCACTAGGCTGTCCGTGATCTTCATTCCAGGAACGGTGCAGGTTTGATCCGGGTGGATCACGTCCTCTAAAACTGTCGACATTCGTCGTGATAAAACTTTACTGAAAAGTTTACAATCAACGTTTAAAAGAGTAATCGGTCTCCAGTTTCTTATGTCAGGCCTGTCCCCTTTCTTATACAGCAAAGAAACTATCCCTATTCTAAAACTGTCTGGGAGTCTGTCAAGTCTTTCAAATTCTTTAAAAACAGTCAGTATGTCGTTTGATAAAATGTCCCAGAAGGTGTCATAAAATTCCACGGGGAGGCCATCCTCTCCCGGGGATTTGCCCTTTTTAAAACCTTTAAGACACTTTTGAATTTCTAAGACTGTAAAATCATCTGTTAAAACATCATGACTGTTTACTTTTTTATCTATAAAATTCAAGACTTCATCCATTGCTCCTTTATGCACATTCTTTTCCCCATATAAATTCCTATAAAATTCTTCTACTATGTTTAAAATTTCTTTGTTATTGTTTCCATCCCTGTCTTTTTCTTTTAACTTTTTCCTACCCCTTGTTAAAATTTTCTTCAAAAACTATCTTGTGCATTTTTCTCCCTCTTAAACTTCTTGTTCTTTGCTTCTTAAAATAATTCCTTTGCTTATTATTTCTGATAAAACTGACATTTCTCTATAAACCTGTTTGATTCCTTCATTAAAATCCAGACCTTGGTTTAAAAGGTTAAAGTATCTCTGTAGTCTTTTTTGCAGCCCCCCCATGCACCTCCTCTCTCTATTCTTTTTATCTTGCCCAACTTTCTTAAAAAAGTCTTTTGTCCGTCTTTTCACCATCTCCCACCACTGTGCCCGTGAATCGTAGCAGTCCTGAAGGGTCTGCCAGAAGCTGTACTGCTCCCTGTAGCTTTTAACAATCTCTTCATCTTGCAACAGGGAGCAGTTCAGCTTCCACAGCCCTTCTCCTACCGTCACACCAGTGGGGAAGATAGGGTGCAGGACAGCATAGTGTGGTCAGAAAAAAACAGGGGGGTCAGTGTAGCATCAGTTGGCTGGGCAGTCTCTTGTAAAAATATAGTCGTCGGCTCGGGTGCCATCACCACTGAACCAAGTGAAGCCCTCCTCCCCTGGATGCACTTTTCTGAAAGCGTCGACTAGTTTAAAATCCCTAACTAAACTCTGTAATAAAACTGATGACTTGTCTACTTTAAAATCCTCCCCTACATTTTTCCTGTCATTTCTAGATAAAACACAATTAAAATCTCCCCCCACCACTAGGGGAGCCCTCCCTAGCATGTGGGGCTGCAAATTCTCTAGAAGTTCATACCTGTCGTTTTTGTCGTTAAAACCATACACGTTAAGAATGTTAAAATCTTTGCCTAAAAATGTCAGATTCGCTAAAAGAGCCCGCCCTTCCCTCACCACCGTGCTGCCCTTCACCAAGATGTCAGGGTTTTTTATTAAAATGGCAACACCGTCTGCTCTGTTGTAGTGCGATCCGCTCCAGAGAGAAGGACCGGCAGCCCACCGCTGCTCCCATTCTCTGTATGTTTTTAGAAACGGCAATGCACACTCCTGACTTCATGCCCTTTAAAAAGGACAAGACGCTCTCTGCTCTGGTAGGTGCTCTCACACTTCTAACATTAACGGTTGAGATAGTGAGAGCCATGAGCAGTATGGATATAAAAAACAGATACAGATTATTTTAAAAGACCAACATTAAAAGGGGGCTACTTAGGTAACATTAAAAGAAAGATAAAATCATTCAATTTCATGTGACACCTGCTCCTCCTTTATCCCCACCAATCTGGGGTTTGGAGGTTGGCCGGTGTCTCCAGCTTCCAGGCCCCCAGAGCAGTGCTCTTGTGAGGCCTTAGGCGTGGATGTCTTTAGCTGGAAGTGAAGGAAAGACACCTCATTTGGGGACCCAGCGGGCCACAGACGATCCAGGCCTCCTGAAGAAGAACTGCCTGAATCCTGTATCGCCCGCTGTTTCTTCTCTGCCAGATCAGGCAGAGGAGATCCCGCGGGTCTCTTCCCACCCTGAGCCACTGTTGTCAGAGATGGAGCCCTTTCTTCCTCCTCCTGCCCCACAACCGTTGCCTTTTCTTGAACCACCTGCAAGGGGGCAGCCTCGGGCTCCTGCTCTGGCTCTTCCTGGATATTCGCTCCGCCCTGTCTTTCATGACCAATCCCTGAGGCTGGCTGGAGATTCAAAACTCCCGCCAAAACCTCAGGGCCCACCTCTTCCTCCTCCATTTCCTTCTCCTTTTCTTTGTTCTCTTGGCCATGTGGCCTGGCAGCCATTTTACCTGCTTTTAACTTGTTGGCAAAAGATTTAGGGCAGTCTCTGTAGAGATGATTAGATTCCCCACAGAGATTGCACCTCCTGCCATTGGGACATTCTTCAAAAGTGTGCCCAATTTCTCTGCACTTGCGGCAAAGTTTGGGCACACCTTGGTAAAAAATGTACCCGCGGTTTTCACCCAACACTATCATAGACGGTATTTGTCTCAGGCCTAGGTAACCGCTCAGGTCTTCCCATTGTTGAATGGGAACTCTCCACGAGCAGTTCCAAATGCTGTCCTCGTCCAAAACCTTCATAGGTGAACTCTTCATGGAGCAGAATTTAGCCAGCCATGTAGCAATGTCCTCTCCAGTTACAGTTTCATTGAACATTCTGACAATTACCACCTTGTGAGTTGACTGATTCATATCTTAGATAGAAATCCTTTAACAGGGAAACGGAGCGGAAGCTAACATCGAAACCTTTATTTCCAGGCAAAGATAACAAACAATTCAAATCATGGGGTGCGAAGCCTGTCCAGGGTGTATCCTGCCTTCCGCCCGATGACAGCTGGGATAGGCTCCAGCACCCCACCGCGACCCAGAAGGATAAGCGGTTTAGATGATGGATGGATGGATGGATGGATGGATGGATGGGTGTGAAGCCGAGGGTCTTTTGGATCAGCTTCCTTGAGAAATCCAGCCTTGACATCCCAAGGAGCCGACCCTCTATCTTCTGAAATAATAGATGCATGCCGGCATGAGTAGCCGACATGCTTGGAGGCACCTGGCGGCCACTAAAACCACTAAAACAATAAATAGAACAATAAATAACTAAAAGAACCTAAAAGAAAGGAAAAAAATAGATAGTATTGCACTTACCTTGTTGATGTCGGCTTCTTCTGATGGCCTTGGTGGATAATCAACCTGCAGAAAAGCCAAATGAGTCCCGTAGTAGGTCTGAGATAGGCCTACTTGAGATCAACTCACACCAACCAAAGACGAGTACAATATACTCTTGAATGCTTAGGACCAAGGTCCAAGACTGGGGCACACTCAAGAGTTGATCGCTGTCGTAGCCAGAAGGCTGATGAAGCACAACACCTGAACAGATTTTTTTTCTTTTGAAAGTATTTTGTCGTCACCATTCAATAAATTTACATTTGTTCACATGAACTTAAAAATTCACATGAAGCACACTTTCTTGCATTCACATCAGTTTTCACATCAACATTTCATTGCAAAAAGGAGGGAGTTTTAAAAGACATACATGTTGTAAAACTGTTTAAAAAACATTTTAGTGATGCCGCTTGTGTGTTTGTTTAAAAGTCCATGTTCATTTGTAAAAATAAACTTTTTAAAGTCATGCATCAGATAAAAGACCATATTTCTTAAAAGGGGTCTCCGTTGTCCAGGACTGGGGTGAGCCTCTATCAAGCTGGCTCCACCCTGATCCCCAGAAGTCGCCAGGCTGCTGTTGTCTTTTCCAGCGGAGATACTCGCTCCATGCCCGCTGCTCCTCCCTTGATGTTGTTACATTCTCTTTGGGGGGGCATCTACGGGAGCCAGGGACCGTGGTGGTCTGGACCCCCCTGCGTGTGGCCCCGGCCCCCTCCTCCGAATGGCGACGCTTACTGCCACCAGCAGCCAGGATGTTACCAGCTGATAGATGGCATGCAGTGGCACCATCACGCGCTTTCCCACCAGCAGGTTGCGGGCGCTCCACAAGGCGGCTTTCACGCTGTTTAGGGTCAGCCAGAGCGCAGTGAATTCTTCTGCTGGTAACTTTTCGGTGCCCTAGCCCACCCCGTTCACCACTAATCGGTAAACCAGCGGGAGGACCGCCCCTGCCGGCAGACTCAGGCATTGCAGGGGGCCGATCATGCCCCACAGGTCCCTCGCCACGCTGCACTCCCAGAGCACATGCCGCACGGTCTCGGGTTTGCCACACCCGGGCCGTGGGAGAATCGGGTTGGTCCCCATGCCCCGGGAGTGCATCACGGCCCTGACCGGGAGGATCTCATGGGCAGCCAACCAGGACAGGTCTTTATGCTTGTTCTGGAGAGCAGGGTGGGCTGCGCTCCTCCAAACTCGCTTGGCCTCGCTTAGTGTGAGGCCAGGAACAGGGCTCACTTCTTCCCGGTCCTGTACAAGAGAGACCATAGACTTTGCATTAATTAAAATGGTGACATCTTGTTTTTCTAAAAAATATTTCCTTAAAAACTTTCTAATAAAACTGTATTCTACAGGTAGATTAAAAGCAACTGGTGTTGTCAGGTCTGGGGGTAAAATGTGCAATTGTCTTAAATAAGACCCCATCCAGAATCTTGCCATCACCGCTGTCTTGTTCTCTCTGGATGGGGTCATCACATATTTAATGTGCAAGGCTGTAAATTTGCTTCCTAAGAACAGGTGGGGGTCTGGGAGCCCCTTTCCTCCATTTTCGGGTCTTTTCTTTAGTACTGCTCTCTTCAGTCCCTCCCACTTGGACCCCCACAGGAAGTAAAATAGTGCCCGCTTCAGTTCTAAAAGAAAACGTGTCTGGGGATTAAAAACAGAGCATGTTAATAAAAGCAAGGGTAAAATTACTGCCTTAATAATTAAAACCTTGCCCTCTAACGTCAACTGTTGCATTCCCCAAAGCCCCAGTCTCTGCCTAACTTTCCCTATCATGTCAGTCCAGTTACCCCGTCCACCACCCTCTTTGTTGAATTTTAAACCTAAAATCTTCATGTTATTCTTTCTAAAATTAACATCCAGGTGCGTCCGTTCATTTCCCCATGGCCCAAAGAGCTGGGCCTCGGACTTGCTCCTATTGAGCTTAGCACCCGAGGCCCTTCCATACCAGTCAGTCAAGTCTAGTGCTCTTTGGGCCGATAAAACGTCCGAGCATAAAAGCGTGACGTCGTCCATGTATAAACTACAAGTCGCCGTCAGTCCACCTGGCAAGTCCAGTCCTTTGATCCATTTGTCCTTTCTCAAGATCTGTGCCAGCGGCTCGATGCATGCAACGAACAGGAGGGGAGATAAGGAACACCCTTGGCGGACGCCAGAGCGTACAGTAATCGCCTTTGAGAGGTGCCCATTTACCAAAATCCTGCTGTTTATATCTTTATACAGCAGCCCCACCCATTCTATGAACCTCCCTGGGAAACCCATCTTTTGCAGAACCTTAAAAAGGAACTGGTGCGAAACTCGATCGAATGCCTTGTCAAAATCTAAATTTAACACTAGCAGCCGAATATTTCTGTCTCTCGCAAAACAGATGGCGTCTCGGACCAACACTAGGCTGTCCGTGATCTTCCTTCCCGGAACGGCACAGGCTTGATCCGGGTGGATCACGTCCTCTAAAACCGTTGACATTCGTCTGGATAAAATCTTACTAAAAAGCTTACAGTCACAATTTAAAAGAGTTATAGGTCGCCAGTTTCTTATGTCGGTTCTGTCTCCTTTTTTGTACAGCAAAGTAACTACCCCTGTCCTAAAGCTGTCGGGGAGTCGGTCAAGTCTCTCAAATTCTCTAAAAACAGTCAGTAAGTCATTTGATAGTAAATCCCATAAGGTCTCATAAAATTCCACGGGGAGCCCGTCCTCTCCCGGGGATTTCCCTTTTTTAAAACCTTTAAGACACTTCTCTATTTCTATGACTGTAAAATCTTTAGTTAAAACTTCCTGATTATGTATTGTTTTGTCTATAAAATTGAGAACTTCTTCAATTATGTGTACTTCTTCATACTTCTCTGAATATAAATCTTCATAAAACCCTTCCACCATATTTAAAATTCCTTCCATTGTTATTTCTTCCCTCCCTTCCTCTTGTAATGCTGTAATTCCCTTCCCTTTGGACATGATTTTTTTAAAGAAGTACCTTTGTACACTTTTCCTCTTCTTCCAACTCCTTTTCTTTGCTTCTGATAACAGCTCCTTTGCTTCTAATTTCAGATAAAACCGACATTGCCCTCTTGACCTCTTGTATTTCTGTTTTAAAATCAAATCTCTGATTTAAAAGTATAAAATACCTCTGTAGTCTCTTTTGCAGCCCCACCATTTGCCTCCTTTCTCTGTCTTTTTTCTCTTTTCCTTTACGTTTAAAAAAAATCTTTGTACGTCTTTTTACCTCTTCCCACCATTGTGCTCGTGAATCATAACAGTCCTGGAGGGTCTGCCAGAGGCTGTACTGCTCTCTGTAGCTCCTAACTATCTCTTCATCTTGCAACAGAGAGCAGTTCAGCCTCCACAGACCTCCCCCTATCGTCACACCTGTGGGAAAGGACAGGGTGCAGGATAGCATGACGTGATCAGAAAAGAATAGAGGAGTCAATGTAGCATCCGTAGGCGGGCAGTCTCTTGTAAAAATGTAGTCAATTCACCATCACCGCTGAACCAGGTGAAGCCTTCCTCCCCTGGATGCACTTTTCTGAAGCAGTCCACTAGCTTAAAATCTTTTGCTAAACCCTGCAATAAAAGGGACGATTTGTCTAAATTAAAATCATCTCCTGCATTTTTTCTATCTTTTTTTCCTAAAACACAATTAAAATCCCCTCCCACCACCAAAGGTTCCCTCCCTAAAAGGTGGGGCTGCAGATCTTCTAAAAGTTCGCACCTGTCCTGTTTGTCGTTAAAACCATACACGTTAAGAATTTTAAAATCCCTCCCTAAAAAGGTCAAATGTGCTAAAATCGCCCGCCCTTCCCTCACCACCGTGCTGCCCTTCACCAAGATGTTAGGGTTCTTTATTAAAAGGGCGACGCCATCAGCTTTGTTGTAATGTGAGCCACTCCACAGAGAAGGGCCTGCAGACCACCGCTGCTCCCAGTCTCTGTATGACTGTAAGAATGGCAATGCACACTCCTGTAGTAAAAACACATCTGACTTTACATTACTTAAAAAGGAAAGGATACTTTGTGCTCTTATAGTGGCTCTCACACTTCTGACATTAATGGTCGAGATTGTGAGAGCCATAAGCAGTATGGTTGGGGGAACAGGTTAAAAACTTCTAAAAGATCTTCAAACTTATAGTTAAAAGACTACAGAATTACTTATTAAAAGGGAACACTTAAAATCACATAATCTCTTGTGAGACCTGTTCCTCCTTAATCTTCACCCTTCTGGGTAAAGGAGGGGGACAGGACTCTCCAGCCCGTGGCCCCACAGAGCCATGCTCTTGTGGGGCTTTAAGCGTGGATGCTTTAAGCTCTATGCTGAGAAAAGATACCTCATTTGGCGAGCCAGTGGGCCACAGCCGATCCAGGTCTTCCGATGAGGAACTCCCTGGATCTTGCGTCGCCCTCTGTTTCTTCTCTGCCAACAAAGGCAGAGGAGATGCTGCCGGTCTCTTCCCAGCTTGAGCATTTGGGAGTGGGGCAGAATCCTCACTCCCATTAGATGGTGGGCCCAGGTCAGGCACTGTTTCTAAAGAGGAGACAGGAGTATCCTCCCTCCCCTCCTGTACTTCTTGGTTTTCATGTTGGGAGGGTGTGGCCTCCCGTCCCCTCTCCTAGTGCACCTCCTGCTCGTTAGCCTGTCCCACCATCTCTTGGCCAGTCACAGAGGCTGGCTGGGGGTTTGAATTTCCCGCCAAAACCTCTGGGGCTGCCCCCTCTCCTCCTTCCTTCTCTTTGTTCCCCTCCACCAAACCATCTACAGGGGCAGCCATCTTGTTAGCTATGAGTCTGTTGGCAAATGATTTTGGGCAATCTCTGTAAAGGTGGCTGGAGTCCCCACAAAGATTGCACCTCTTGCCATTGGTGCACTCCTCATAGGTGTGCCCAATTTCTTTACACTTTCCACATACCGTTTCTTGGCACGCTTCAGCTAGGTGCCCAAGCTTACCGCATTTGCGGCATAACTTGGGCATACCCTGATAGAAAATGTAGCCACGCTTCTGTCCCAGCACTATCATTGAAGGCAAGTGTCTCAAGCCTAGGTAACCGCTCGGGTCTTCCAATTGTTGAATGGGAACTCGCCACGAGCAGTTCCAAATGCCTTCCTCGTCCACCACCTTGACAGGCTGCCCCTTAACCGTGCAGAATCTCCCCAACCATGTACAAATGTCCTCTCCCGTCACTGTTTCATTGAACATTCTAACAATCACTACACGGTGTGAATTGTCAGAAAGTGTCTCAACAGAAAACATGGAGAACTGGGCTTTCACTTCTCCAAACCTGAGCCAGAAACTTCTAAACAAAAGTGCAGACCTAAAGCTTACATCGAATCCCTTGTTGACAGGCAGAGTCATATATATAAATAATCTCTTCAGGTTTAAAACTCAAGGTTTGTTGGATGAGCTTCCTGGAGAAGTCCAATCTGGACATCCCCAGGAGCTTCCCCTCAACCTCCCGGAAGGAAAATCTTATGCTGTGGTGCCTCCCCATGCCGGCACGAGCAGCCAACATGTTGGAGGCACCAACAGCACACTACGAACACTAAAATACAGTAAAAACAATAAATAAACTAAAACCACTAAAAGGCTTACCTTAATGACGACAATGGCTGGCAACAAGGGGTCCGATCTCCTCTTCAAACAAGTAAAAGAATGAATCCACACCTCTCAACGCAAAAATTTCTCTCTGACAGGTAACGACAGGAGCCACTAAACAGGCAACTGTCTCCCCACAGAGAGTCGATCGCAGTCTCGTCCTCTTGATCTTAGCCAAAAGGCCGATAAGCGATAACCAGAAACCCGCACCTAGCGCGAGACCGGCCCCTCGCAAGCTCAAACCTACTGCACGGTAACAGCGGAGGGTCACACGGTAACTGGTAACTTTTCGGTGCCCTGGCCCACCCCGTTCACCGCTAATCGGTAAACCAGCGGATGGACCGCCCCTGCTGGCAGGCTCGGGCATTGCAGGGGGCCGATCATGCCCCACAGGTCCCTTGCCACGCTGCACTCCCAGAGCGCATGCCGCACGGTCTCGGGTTCGCCACACCCGGGCTGCGGGCAGATCGGGTTGGTCCCCATGCCCCGGGAGTGCATCACGGCCCTGACCGGGAGGATCTCATGGGCAGCCAG